>NC_138564.1:4068718-4371218 GCF_964273705.1 Natrix helvetica
TCAGAGACCACCAAGGATTCTGAAAAGTGTTGACACGTCTTCATCCCTCTGCAAAGCTTTGCAGGACAATCTCAGACAAAAGAAAGATTCTGAACCTCTATATCTCCTATAAGCGTTGTTGTGAGGCTTGCTGGCTTCCTAGGAAACTTGTCATTCCCATCTCCTGGGATAGGACCAAAGCCTGCAAGTGCCCTTCTTTTCCACCTAGGCTGAGCCTCCCTCCCTCCTTCCTTCCCTCCCTCGCTCACCCTTCCTTCCTTGCTTCCTTGCTTCCTTACTTCCTTCTTTCCTAGCTCTTCCTTTGTTCATTTGTTCATTTGTTCCTCCCTCCCTCGTCCTTCCTTCCTTCATTTGTTCATTTGTTCCTTCGTTCTTTCCTTTCTTTCTTGCTTTTTCCCCTTCCTTCCTTGCTTTCTCCCTTTCCTTCCTTTCCCCCCTTCCTTCTGTCCTTCCTCTCTCCCTCCCTCTCTCACCCTTCCTCCCTCCCTCCCCCTTCCTTGCTTCCTTCTTAACTAGCTCTTCCTTCCTTCCTTCCTTCCTTCCTTCCTTCCTTCCTTTGTTCCTCCCTCCCTAATTCTTCCTTCCTTCTTTCCTTTGTTTGTTCATTTGTTCATTGTTCCTTCCTTCCTTCCTTGCTTTCCCCCTTCCTTGCTTTCCCCTTCCTTCCTTCCTTCCTTCCTTCCTTCCTTCCTTCCTTCCTTCCTTCCTTCCTTCCTTCCTTTCTTCCATCTGTCCATCCATCCATCCTTCCTCCCTCCCTCCCTCCCTCCCTCCCTCCCTCAGTGCCCCACTCTGCAACCATCGTAGTCATTCTCCCTCTGACCGCTTCTTTCCGCCTCCTTGGATGTGGGTAGCTGCTACCATGGTGAAAAAAAAGAAGTGGTGGGCGTTGTTCTTTGCCTGGATGAAAATATTCCCTGTGCCTTTCTGTTGTGTGGCTTGGCCATTGCCAAGTGGCATCATCGTCAGCTCTTTTGCGTGGGGTCTTTTGAATTAGATGTGCCACATCAGTGGTATTTCCAAGAGAGGCACCCTGTACACTCTTGCTTTAGAGCAGGGTTTCTCAATCATGGCAGCTGGAAGATGGTTTTGGCTTCAATTCCCACAATTCCCCACCCATCTTAAAGAAATACCTGGCTAGGGAATTCTGGGAGTTGAAGTCTACTCAAAGAAGTATTTGGCTTGGGAATTTTGGGAGTTGAAGTCTACTCAAAGAAGTATCTGGCTGGGGAATTCTGGGAGTTGAAGTCTACTCAAAGAAGTATTTGGCTGGGGAATTCTGGGAGTTGAAGTCCACCCATCTTAAAGAAATACCTGGCTGGGGAATTCTGGGAGTTGTAGTCTACTCAAAGAAGTATCTGGCTGGGAATTCTGGGAGTTGAAGTCTACTCAAAGAAGTATCTGGCTGGGGAATTCTGGGAGTTGAAGTCTACTCAAAGAAGTATCTGGCTGGGGAATTCTGGGAGTTGAAGTCTACTCAAAGAAGTATCTGGCTGGGGAATTCTGGGAGTTGAAGTCTACTCAAAGAAGTATCTGGCTGGGGAATTCTGGGAGTTGAAGTCCACCCATCTTAAAATTGCCACGACAGAGAAATGCTGCTTTTAGAGGCTGGCCATCAAACAGCTGAGGGTATGGAAGAAGCCTTTTGCTAATCTAAGGGGCAAATTTCATGTTTTCTTTTTGTAACCAGATCCAATTCTGCAAGTTTCTAGAAACAGTGGATGTGGGGGGGGGGGGGGAGAAAATCCACTTCGTCAGGGTGTTTCATTTTCTTTGTTTTTAATTATCATCTTCAATTTGTCACGCTTGATCTCAGAGCACAGTTGGATGACACGTGACTCTCCTGCTGATCGATATTCCTTTGCCAGGTCTAAAATAGTTTTGTGTGTGCACCTGTGCATATATGTATATAAAAATCGATGGGACCCAAATTGGATTTGATATGCTTCATGATTGGGAGATGAGAGAGTTGGGAAAGAGAGGTTTTGCCTGGAAAATGTTGCTGCCTGGTGATAAAACACTCAGAGTGAACTGCAGGTGGCTGGATTCGCGCCCTGGACTAAAAGAAAAAAAAAAGAAAGAAAGCCAAGAAAACCACAAAGCCCAAAAATAAAAAGAAAATAAAAGCACCACATTTGAACCTACAGGCAAATCTCTCCTGCAGTGATCTGAGTGCTTGAGTCAGATTTAAACACTGTTTAAACACTGACTCCTGGTTTGTTACCCCAATTGTGAGTTGAGTGCCACGGATGCCCGTGGCTGTGAATTCAGAGTTAATAGTGAGATAATTAGAGCAAGAAAGGCTAATTGATTTCCTATCTCTAATTCTGTACCACTTAGTACTTAACGTGGGTAAATTTATCCCCTTTCAAAAAGGAGGGAAAAAAAAAAGCTGCGTAGACTGACAAGGATGTCATTGGGGAAAGGGATCTATCTGCAAGATTAAGGAGGTAGTTAGGAAGACATGACAGATGGGGGAAAGGAAGAGAAAGAAAGGAAGAGAAAGAGAAAGTAAGAAAGAAAAAGAAAGGAAGGAAGGAGAGCTGTGGGAGGGAGGGAGAAAGAAAAAGAGAGAACAAGAAAAAGAGAAAGAAAGAAAGGGCAGTGGGAGGGAGGGAGGAAGAGGGAGAGAGGGAAAGAAAGAGAGAAAGAAAGAAAGAGAAAGGAAGAGGAGGAAGGGATGGAGGAAGGGCAATGAGGGAGGAAGAAAGGAGAGATAGGTTGGAGAAACGAAGGAAGAGAAGTGAGAGGGAGGGAGGAAAGGAGGGAGCGAGGAAGGAAGAAAGGAAGGTTGGTTGATTCCCATGGTTGATGGAGCCATAAGAGATTTTCACTTCGTCACATGGTTATGACCACCTCTTAATTTTCCCGTTCCCCCCTCCCCACCCCTGTGGCCATGTTACCTTGCCTTCTCCCCCATTCGTTTCCAGCTGCATCTCGAGTCTTTCGAGAAGAGATTGGGCTGCCACTTGCCAGAAAGGGTGCAGGGCTGCGATGGCAAAGCTGTGGCGCGTGTGCCAGAAGTGGCAGCCAGAGCCCTCTCTGCTGGCATGCGCCTCGTCGCCCCAGCTCATCTCTCCGTGACGTTTCTTTCGTGAGCTTCTGTTTCCCTGCAAACGACGAAATACAAGCTCACAAAAGGAAAAGATTTTTACCTCTTGCTGCGCTGCCGGTGTTGGGATGCCCGGCCTCCCGCCGAACAGCTGGTCTTCATGCCTCTGCTGCACATGTGCACATGTACAGACATGCAGCGTGAATGCATGCATGTCAGCCCATATGTCCATGCAAGTTGGTGCATGTTCGCCACGCGCGCACACATTCCTTTCAGTTTGGGCACTCGGTGTCTCAAGGGTTTGCCATCCCTGGTGTAGGGTTTCCTGCTTGGAGAGTGGGTTGGACTAGATGACCTCCAAGGTCCCTTCCAACTCTGTTATTCTGTAATTCTATGTAGGGTCTCCTGCTTGAGCAGGGGGCTGGACTAGAAGACCTCCAAGGTCCCTTCCAACTCTGTTATTCTGTAATTCTGTGTAGGGTCTCCTGCTTGGAGAGTGGGTTGGACTAGAAGACCTCCAAGGTCCCTTCCAACTCTGTTATTCTGTAATTCTGTGTAGCGTCTCCTGCTTGAGCAGGGGGCTGGACTAGAGGACCTCCAAGGTCCCTTCCAACTCTGTTATTCTGTAATTCTGTGTAGGGTCTCCTGCTTGGAGAGTGGGTTGGACTAGAAGACCTCCAAGGTCCCTTCCAACTCTGTTATTCTGTAATTCTGTGTAGGGTCTCCTGCTTGGACAGTGGGTTGGACTAGATGACCTACAAGGCCCCTTCCAACTCTGTTCATCTGTTAATCTTCTTGCACCCAGCTATAACTCCCACACGGTGGCATGAAGGTGTGAAGTTGGTTGGGCCTTGAGATAAGTTAGCCACTCTTGGGTGACAAGGGACGCCTCGTGCAAACCAATTTCCAGCAGCCCTTCTCTACTATACACGCTAAGAGACCTTCAACTCCCAGGCCTATTTTCACCCCGGCTGCATCCTACTTATAGTTCTTCCTCCACCTTCTTGAAGAGAAGGTTGAACAAAGGTTGATTGGCTTGCAATTTCTCCCACCTCTTTTTAAAAAATATATATATTCCCAATTCTGTTTTGTGGGAAGGGTATCTCTATTGTCCTTTCAATGGTTGGGCTGTTTCTGGAGCCCAGGATGACATAATGACAACACCTTTATTACCTGCGACGGTGAGTTAGCTTTCACAAACATTTATGCCTCCCTCCAAAAGCAGACCAAGTTACTCAGCACAACCTCAGTTTGGCTGTCACTTAAAAAGTGTGGATTAAACTTTCGTCTCTCGCTAGGAGAGGAATGAGTCAGGATTTCACCCCTCTCCCCGTCCTTCCGAAATATTCTCGGCTTGCCTAGGCTTTTATTTTTAAGTTTTAGAAGTATTATTAATTTTGGTCAACCTTGGCTTTCTCAGTTTAAGGGTCCGGCATCTTGTCTCTCACATAATCCCTTATGGCAAGGTATTATTCCTCCTAATGAAATAATGAGGATGCATTATCTGTTAACACTGGTAATTATTGGGTAAGCTAATTATAATGCTAATTGCCTGCATTTCATATAATTTATAAGTTTGGGAGGAACACTTCCAAAGGCTGGTGGCGAGAAGTCACCCAGGACACTGTAGAGGTTAGAGCCGTTATGGATGTCCAACATAAATAATCTTAATGATACACGCTGAGTATCTGCTCTGTGAAGCTACTCCAGGCTTTGCAAAAATCCCTGTGGATTATTTTTCTGCTGATCTACAACGAGGTGAGCATGGCGGCATTCAGGGAAGGAGAGGCCACGTTTCCGGATGCCAGGAATTGTTGGGAGGAGAACCCCAGAAAAGAACTTAAAAGACACATGCACCTCATAGAAGAGAATATTTGTAGCTCAGGGTTCAACTGTGGGTCCTTGGTTGCTCTCTGAGCTGTGTGATTTTTTTCTTGCAGATGTTTCAAGACTCAACTAGGGAACATCATCAGTACTAGAAGGGAGTGGGGTTTGTGGAGAGGAGGAGGAGGAAGACTGTGGGGTCCTTGGTGGTTTTCTTGTAGAGGTTTCATGACCCAACTAGGGAACGTCATCAGTACTAGAAGGGAGTGGGGTTTGTGGAGAGGAGGAGGAGGTGGGGGAAGACTGTGAGGTCCTTGGTGCTCTCTGAGCTTGATGGTTTTCTTGCAGATGTTCCAAGACCCAACTAGGGAATGTCATCTGTTCAAGAAGGGAGTTGGGTTTGTGGAGAGGAGGAGAAAAGAGTAGTAGTAGTAGTAGAAGGAGGGTGGGATGATTAGGAGAGTGGGGTCCTTGGTGGTCTCTGAGCTTGGTGGTTTTCTTGCAGATGTTCCAAGACCCAACTAGGGAACGTCATCTGTTCAAGAAGGGAGTTGGGTTTGTGGAGAGGAGGAGAAAAGAGTAGTAGTAGTAGTAGAAGAAGAGTGGGATGATTAGGAGAGTGGGGTCCTTGGTGCTCTCTGAGCTTGGTGGTTTTCTTTCAGACATTTCAGTTGTGCTAGTTGGGTCATGAAACATTGGCAAGAAATCACCAAGCTCAGAGACCACCAAGGACCCCACATGAAGGCTCATAACTATCAGAGAGAAAGAAAAGCAGGCCATGCCGACCCTTAAGTCTTCTCAACATACGTTGATCCACCCAGTTCTGCTTCAAAGATTCCATTTTCAAGGTATCTTCGATCCTTTTCCTTCACCTTCCATGGACCCGTTCCAATTTGTCTGAATGTGGCGTGGTTCTCAAAACTGGACCCAGATATCATGGGGGCGTCTCTGGCTCTACAGTTCCACAGGTCCCATTTATGGGCTGGAGGACATCTGGGCCACCTTCTACCTAAAGATATTTGCTCGGCAGCTGTGGAGGAACATGCTCTTGCCACCGCCTCTCTCTTTCACCACCTTAAAATGTCTTTGCGCCATAAATAACATCAGGCTCCCTTTCCAATCAAGGGAGAGGAAGGGCTTAAATCCTTGCTGATGGGTTTATTACTATGTCCATAAAACAATGAGGACCTGTGACCAACCCCTGGCACTTAAAATGGGCCATAAATCTCGCTTCCTCTTCTTGAGAGAAGGGGTCGAAGAAGAAAAAAACACCGGGGACAACCATGCAGATGTTGGTTGATTTCTTGGCAAGGCAACATCTGCTTTAGCCCCAGTCTAAACATTCTGTCCAGGATCCAAGTAACAGACCCAATGCAAATCGAAACTCCGAGTCCAAATTTATTAGACATATCATATTGGCACATCTGGTGAAAACCCGATTCCGAAGGCCCGAGGTTTACCCCACCCAAATTAGAAATCTCCCCCCTCCCCAGTTGACAAGCTCATCACAGGGCCCAACCATTCTGACCGAGGCCTCACAAGATCATGAAGCCGACTCCTCGTCCTGATAAAACCTGTTTCATTGAGGTGAAAGGGAATTCCTCTCCAGCAAAGTCCCGGCCAACAGTCTTTCAAGAGATTTCAGAACCACAGACCTTGATCAGGCTTGGAGAGCTGCCAGGCCGATATTTTCCAAACTCCACGCTGTAGCAGCAATTCCTTGGCAAGGAGTCAGGAACAGATCTTCACTCTAATGAACTGAACTCATTGTCTCCTGAAAACTCCACTCCCCTTTCGCTCCTCTTTGTTCCCTGTGGGAGGGGCCATTCACTGTCCACATGTGCCTTTACTCCTGAGTCGGACTTTGTTCCTTAGCTGTTCCCTTCTCCTGGCAACTCTGCATATGCACACATTGGGAACAGGCTCCAGTTGTTCTTCTGCTCCACTAATGTCCGACTCCGAAGGCAGCTGATAACCGGCATACGGCTCTGGCCCCATCTCTGCCTCCAACGCAGAGCCCTCGTCAGAGCCTTCCCCAGACTCCAGGACTGGCCCAGGTTCCTCCCCAACCTCCTCACTGTCTCAATCTACCGCCAGCTCCGCTGGGTGCTGGTGGGCTCCAACAACAACAAGGTCATAGTCCTAACACCAGCTGGCTTCGGTTCGTGCCTTTCCAGCACCTGCTGGGAATGTCCTTGGTTCCCAGGGGAATGAATTTTATTTTGGCTACAAGTCCCCAGCTGCCTCCATTCCCCCGCTTCCCATTCCCACAGCGCCATCCAGCCTCGCTTGTGGCAGCCCTGAAGATGCTTCAAAATGGCTTCAGGGTGGACAACACCTGCCATTCCAGGAGCCAATTCAGAGTTCGCTTGCAATTTGTTCCATCATTGCACCACGTTGACCGCAGGTTGGGAGAAACTGACCGGAACGCAGATGCTACAATTACAGAGAGTCCTCGACCTGCAACTGCTCATTTCACAGCCCTTCAAAGTTACAACAGCACTGAAAAAAGGTAACTTACTACTGGTCCTTGCACTCACCACCCCGGCGGTCAGGCGTTCAAAATCCAGGCACTTGGCAACTGGGGTGTATTTACAATGGTTGCAGCATCCCGGGGGGGGGGGGTGTTGGGTGTGTGTGGTTTCATGTGATTGCCATTTCTGGCCTTCTAAGCCATATATTCTGATAATCAAAGTCAATGGAGGAAGCTGGACTTGCTTAATGACCACATGATTTACTTAACAACTGCAGGGATTAGTTTAACAGCAATGCCCCCCTCCAAAAAAGGACACCAATTTGGATGAGACTCATTTAACAATCACTTAGTTCCGGCCCCAATTACAGTTATTATTTGAGGACTACCTATAATAATGCTGAACTATATTAGAATTAGAATAGAGCTGGAAGGGACATGGAGGTCTACTAGTCCAGCCCAATGCTCAAGCAGGAGATGCTATTCCAGACAAGTGACTGTCCAGTCTCTTCTTAAAAACCTCTATAACTTCTAAAGGCAACTTTTGTTCCATTGGTTAATTGTCTGCACCGTTGGGAAGTTTCTCCTTAATTCTAGATTGCTTCTCTCTCTGATTATTTTCCAAACATTGTTTCTTGTCTTGCCTTCTGCTGTTTTGGTTTGGTTTGGACCCCCTCTTCTTTGTAGCAGCCCCTCAAATACTGGAAGACTGCTATCCTGTCCCCCCTTAGTCCTTCTCTTCACTAGACTAGCCATGCCCAGTTCCTGCAACCGTTCCTCGTCTGTTTTAGTCTCCAGGCCTTTAATCATCTCAGTTGCTCTTCTTTGCACTTTTCCCAAAGTCTCAACATCTTTTTCCTTTTTAAAATGTGGTGACCAAAACTGGGTGCAATATTCCAGGCGTGGTCTCACTAAGAGGTCTTTATAAAGCACTAATACTTCACGTGATTTTGATTCTATGCCTCCGTTTATGCAACCAAGGATTGTATTAACTTTTTTTGGCTGCTGCTGTTGCACACAACTGACTCATGCCATGCCATGTTGAGATATGACTATCTGAAGTGGGCTCTGAATTTCATCCAGGGTTCATGCCATCCAGGTTTCTTTTCTCCGCAGAGAAATGACTGCTCGGTCTGCAGAGAGTCACTCCTAGGATAATCCCAGAGAGCATCTTAGCACTTAGAAGTAGGACAAAACTTCTCCAGTAAAATCCAGGGGATGTTTTGGAAGTGAGACAGAGAGCAGCTAAAATTGGCCCACCCAGCGACCCACTCCAGCTGCCAAATGTTCCTATTATTCCAACCTGCCCTCCCCGAAACAAAACAGAGGGGGGAAAGTGCAAAAAGAAAGAGAGAGAGAGAGAGAGAATTCGCACCCTCTTATCCATCTGTCTGGATGGTGGGTGGAATTGAGCTACATTCCACTAAAACAGCATTTCGGAATCTTGGCAGCTTTCAGAGGGGTGAACTCCAGCTCCCAGAATTCCGATCTGGCTGGGGAATTCTGGGAGTTGAAGTCCACCCCTTTGAAAACTGCCAGTGCCGTGCCCCTGTCGGAGCCTGAATCTGCGGAGGAGGACAAGCCGGAGATGGAGCTGAAGGAGATCAAGGGGGCAGCTTTGGTGGCTTTGGAGGAATGTGGGGAGGAGCAGGCTGAGGTAGCCCAGAGCCCCTCAGGATTGGGATGGCTAGTTAGCAGGAAGGAACGAGGGCAGGGCAACTGAGAGAGGGCAGGCGGTGGAGATGAGGAGCGATGGAGCTCAGGTGATGGGCAAGGACCACCCACTCCTGATCCCCGAGCACGGAGAGTGGAGAGAAGGCGGGAACAGCGCAAGCCGACTCAACTATTTGGGAGGAGAGCGCCTTGCCCCTCTTCACAAGGCACACCTGGGGACTGAGATTTAAGGAGATGCTGTGGGGAGGGGCGTTTGTTGGGAACAAAGGCTGAATTGGTAGAGTTGGGTGTGCCGGTACAGACATTTGGAGCTTGCAGAACTTTTTGCTTCTTCCTGACTTCGTGGACTCAGCGCCTTGTTTGTGACTTCGTGGACTCACTGTTTGTTCCTTGTTTCATGGATTCCTCTCCCTGTTCCTTTGCTTTGCTGGACTGGGTGCTGTTTTGATCTGGGCTTCCCAAGAGCCTGGAGCAAACTCCTGGTCCCGACAAAAACCCCTTTTATTGATTTGCTGTGAATTCTGCTCATTCACATCCAGCAAAGTCTTTCAAGGGAGGATTTACAGTCACGGACTTTATCTGGCTTGGAGAGCTGCCAGGCCAAGTTTTGCAAGGAGTCTTGGAGGGTCACGAACCAACGAAGTGAACTAATTGTCTCCTGCAAACTCCCCTCCCCTTTTGCTCCTCTTTTATTTCCTCTGGGAGGGGCCGTTCATCGTCCACCTGTGGCCTTACTCCCAAGTCGACCCCTGTTCTTTAGCTGTTCCCTTCGTCTGGCAGCTCTGCGCATGTGCACACTGGGAACAGGCTCCAGCTGTTCTTCTGCCTAACTGATGTCTGACTGAAGGCAGCTGATAACTGACATAGGGCTCTGGCCCCCTCTCTGCCTCCGACACAGAGCCCTCATCAGAGTCTGGCTTAGGCCCAGGGTACCTGCGAGACCACCTACTGCCACCAGTAGCATCCCACCGTCCAGTACGATCCCACAGTTGGCCTCCTCAGGGTGCCGTCGGCCAGGCAGTGTCGGCTGGTGACCCCCAGGGGGAGAGCCTTCTCTGTGGGAGCGCCTTCCCTCTGGTATGAGCTGCCCCCGGAGCTTCGCATAATCCCCGACCTCCGGTCCTTCCGACGCGCCCTAAGAAGTTGGCTTTTCCAGCAAGCCGGCCTGGCCTGTTAATTTTATCTGATTTTTGAAATGTTAGTGTTATATTAATTGGGTTTGTTTTTTTGGATTGTTTCTAATTTTCTTTTAAGTTTCGTAATATGTGTTTTTTAATGCCGCTGAGTCCTTTGGGAGAAGGGCGGCATATAAATCCAATAAAACAAACAAACAAAACAAGCCTTCCCCAGACTCCAGGACTGGCCCATCTTCCTCCCCAACCCTCCTCCCTGTCCGAATCTGCTGCCAGCTCTGCTGGCGGGCCACAACAGGTACATCCAGAGGCTGCCGTGTGTGTGTTTGTGTGTGTGTGTGTGTTTGCACTTTGTTCTGGGACTTGCCAAGAACGTGGGAGCGTTTGGGGGGGGGAATATTTGGAGCATTAAAGGGGAGTTTGAACTCTCAGCTGGCTGTGTGACCTTCGTGTCTTGTTCTGGCTCATCACAGCCATGCTTGAGCCACATCGCTCTGAGTCAACATTAGAGCTGCGCGTGTGAACGCAAAACTGGTGTTTTCCCCCCACCCACCCCAAATGCTGTTTGTTCTGAAAAAGTAAAGTCGACATGTAAGCATCCTATTTAGACCTCCCTGTGTATTTCTTGATGTGTGCATGTGTGTGTGTGTGTGTGTGTGTGTGTGTGTGTGTGTGTGTTGATATTGTTTGTGATATCACAAGGAGATTGCATTTCATGAATTACCGATGTGGGTTCCCAGCTAAACCGATTCCGTTTCTATCCAAACGACAGCTGCCCTTCAGTTTGTTCTACCAGGTCCGGGTGATCGATTTGAGTTTCTGTGCATGTCATAAGTAATTTGACCCCGAGCTGCACAAAAATGAAGGGATGTTTAGAGACGATCCACCTTGGTTCCCTGAAAGTTATACAGTAGGCGTTTTTCTTTCTTTCTTTCTTCCTTTGCTCATTACTAAACAAGAGACGTGCTTCTTTCTCTCTCTCGGTAAACAATGCTTGTAATTAAAAGAACTCGCTGGCAATCTGATTAGATGAAGTACTTAAAAATTAATTTACAATATTGTAGTTCCCTTGCCCTAGGTATCCTTTTTCTGCACTGTGCGTTTATGAGCATACGATGCTTACATTAGCCCAGTTAAATGGTTATAAAGATTAATTTGCATCCAAAGTCATTGCTATGAATCAACTGATAACACAAGCTGGATCTGGTTCAAATTCTATCGAGTGCACTGATTTAATTTTTTTTGTGGTAGGGGGGAGCAGTTTAAGATTGGGGGAGATAAAAGGCACCCAAGATGGAGCTGGTGAGGGCCAGTAGCATGCATGTTCATATCTCTTGTGAGATGCTTTGACATTTCACGAGTAACTTTACCACGACTTGAGTTTTCATGTTGCTTTTAAAACTTCCTGCGGTTTGTCTCATTTAAACTTGGCTTGAGTTTGGCATATCAGTGGATGTATTCAGTCAATCATGGTTTATTGGCTAAAGTGTCATCACTCAAACAAATGACAGATCAGTGCAGCATAAACCTAGCCAACATTTGAAAGTATTGGAGACCTTGAATATATATATATATATATATATATATATATATGTGTGTGTGTGTGTGTGTGTGTGTGTGTGTGTGTGTGTGTGTGTGTGTGTGTATTTGTGTTACAACCCCTGGTATGCCCAAATATGGGAGAGAGCTCACTACTCCCTCTTTCTGTCCTTCGGCTCATTACAGAAGACCATCCAGGCAGAAAACCATATTTTTATTTTTAATGTTGCCTTTTTATATTTGTCTTGTATTTGTGCTGATAAATAAATAAAGGGAGACTAGTACAGATCTATTTCAAGCTATTTAGCTTTCATCAGCTAGCCATACCCTTACTGGGTTCAAATCAGAGAGCTCCACAATCGTCCTCCTCCTTCCAAACCTCACTCCCTTGTAGCACTGATGATGTTACCTAGTTGGGTCATGAAATGTTTGCAAGAAAACTACCATATTCGGAAAGCATTAAAGATCCCACAGTTGTCTTCCTCCCCCTCCCCCTCCCCCCCTCCTCCCAAACCTCACTCCCTTCTAGCACTGATGATGCTACCTACTTGGGTCACGCAATGTCTGCAAGAAAACAACCAAACTCAGAGAGCTCCAAGGACCCCACAATCCTCCTCCTCCTGTCACTGTTGATGTTATTCAGTTGGGTCATGAAATGTCTGCCAGTCAACCACCAAACTCGGAGAGCACCAAGGACCCCACAGTTCAAAGCCGGGCCTCAAATGCTTCCATTGACTTATTTTCTGATGTTTGCCTTTTTAAAATAATAATTAATAATGATCCCAGCCTCTAATCTGGGACTTGAACTGCTATACATTTTTTGGGGGGGGAGGGGGGGTCTTCATCTTTTTGAGGGTTTAGAGGTCTATAACTCCCCCCCCCAAAAAAACCCCTCTTCAGTGTCTTTCCTGGAACCGGCTTTTAAAAACCACCAAAGTCCATTGCCAGGACCGAAATGGGACCCTCTCTGCCTTTGCAATCGGATTGGCGTGCCTCTTTATTGATTTCATTGCCGATAGAGCGGACGATCGTTTGTTGCTGACGCGAACCGGCGCTGCAGATCCTTGGGGCTCTTCCCGCTGCGGTTTCTAGGGTGTTCCTTTCCTGAAATATCTCTTCACTCCTCCGGAGCACTATTTCTGGGAGGGTGGCAACTCTCGTTTCTCTTTGATTTCCCCCTGCCGAGAAATGTCACCTCTCTCTCTGTGTATGTTTTCCACCTTTCATTTTGAAGACTTGGTTTTGGAGATGTGGAGGGAAGGCAGTGCGTCTCTCTCTGTCTCTGTCTCTGTCTCTGTCTCTGTCTCTGTCTCTCTCTCTCTCTCTCTCTCTCTCTCTGTCTCTCTGTCTCTCTGTCTCTCTCTCCCTCCTCCTCCTTTCCTTGAGGTGTCAAGACTGAAAAAAAGCCCTCCCGATGTTTGAAAAAGATGTCAGGCTGTCAGGCTTGGGAGTTCACTTACAAAACGGTGGAAGTTTGGAAGAGGAACATTCTTTGGATTTTTGGGGTGGGGGAGTTGGATTATTTAATTATTCCACTCCTCCCTTGCCAGCTCGGAGGGTCCTGGTGATATCATGATGCTTTGCCCTCTGTTCCCTTCCCCGTCTTCTCTTTTCTGGACCTTCGGTGGAAAGAAGGGACCTTGCTTTGGGAATCTGTTGTTGTTGTTGTTTTTTCCTTTGGGAAACTGCAGGGCAGGATATTTCCTGGGCAGTTGGTTAGAAAGAAATCCAGAGATGCTTCTTGCTCTCTAAATCTCTCTTAACTGGCCGGCTGCTGTGATCAAGTGAAAGGTCTGAAGTGGCTTATTCTCCTGGCCAGGAGATGGCCTCTTTCTGCTGGAGATTAGGCATCCCTGAACTTTTTGCTCTCTTTTGTTCTGACCTAGGCTTCCCCCAAAAGCACCTTTTATTAAACCCCTTTTATTAAATGGATGTGAATTCCTCTCATTCACATTCAGCTAAGGCCTGGAAAACAGTCTTTCAAAGGAGTAATGATGACTACAGACCTTATCTAGCTTGGAAAGCTGCCATGTAAATATTTTCCAAATGCAGTGCTATGCAAAGAAAGACTTGGCACAGAGTCTCTGAGATTCACGGAGAGATCTTTACACTCCTGAAACGAATCTAATGACTGAATGAACAAATTGTTTCCTGCAAAAGCCCACTCCCCTTTTGCTCCTCTTTTATTTCCTATGGGAGGGGCCATTCACCATCCACCTGTGGCTTTATTCCCAAGTTGACCCTGATTTCTGAGTTGTTCTTTTCTTCTGGCAGCTCCGTGCATGCGCACACTGGGAACAGGCTCCAGCTGTTCCTCTGCCTCACTACTCCAAAGGCACCTGATAACTGCCAGATGGCCTCGACCCCATCTCTGCTTCTGATGCAGAGCCCTCATCTGAGCCTTCTCCAGCCTCTAGGACTGGCCCACGTTCCTCCCCAATCTCTTCACTGTCTGACTCTGATGCCAGCTCTGCTGGTGGGCTACAACATCTTTCAGGGTTTCTGATTTTCTCTCTGGCTTATCTCTTCTTTCTTGCTGTGACCTACAGGTAGCCTCAGCTGCTCCATCCTTCCTTCCTTCCATCCATCCATCCATTGTTTCCTTCCCTCTCAAGATGGCTACATTTTTCCAAGCTGCCTTGAACCCAGAGCTTTGAATCCAGGGCTGGTTAGTTTTTCCACTTCTCTCTATGAGAAAGGAAGAGTTTGCGGGGTCCTTGTGGTTTTCCTGTGGGTGTTTCATGACCTAACCAGGTAACATCATCAGTGCTAGAAGGGGAAGGGGTTTGCAGAGTGGAGAAGAAGAAGAGGAGGAGGTCTGTAAGGTTCTTGGTGCTCTCTGGGCCTTGTGGTTTTCTTGCAGATGTTTCATTACCCAAATCAGGTAACATCTCAAATGCTAGATCATCATTCGTGTTGATGATGTTAACTAGTTTGGGCAATGAAACATCTGCAAGAAAACAAGCAAGCTCAGAGAGCATGAAGGACTTCACAGTCCTCCTCCTCCTCCTCTTCCTCCTCTTCCTCCTCTTCCTCCTCCTCCTCCTCCTCCTCCTCCTCCTCCTCCTCCTCCTCCTCCTCCTCTTCTTCCTCCTCCACTCCACAAACCCCACTCCCTTCTCACACTGATGATGTTACCTACTTGGGTCATGAAACTTCTGCAACAAAACCACGAAGCTGAGAGAGCAACAAGGATGGCGCAGTTCAACTCTGAGCTACAAAGTTAATACCACTTTATAAGGCCTTGGTAAGGCCACACCTGGAATCCTGCATTCAGTTCTGGTCGCCACGATGTAAAAAAAGATGTGGAGACTCTAGAAAGAGTGCAGAGAAGAGCAACAAAGAGGATTAGGGGACTGGAGACTAAAACATATGAAGAACGGTTGCAGGAACTGGGTATGTCTAGCTTAAGAGAAAGAAGGACCAGGGGAGACATGATAGGAGTCTTCCAATATCTCAGGGGTTGCCACAAAGAAGAGGGAGTCAAACTATTCTCCAAGGCACCTGAGGGTAGAACAAGAAGCAATGGGTAGAAACTAATCAAGGAGAGAAGCAACTTAGAACTGAGGAGAAATTTCCTGGCAGTTAGAACAATTAATCAGTGGAACAGAAGTTGCCTCCAGAAGTTGTGAATGCCCCAACACTGGAAGTCTTTAAGAAGATGTTGGATAGCCATTTGTCTGGAACGGTATAGGGTTTCCTGCCTAGGCAGGGGGTTGGACTAGAAGACCTCCAAGGTCCCTTCCAACTCTACTATTGTATTGTATTGTATATAAATATTCTCCTTTTAAAGAAGAATGTACTCACTCTGCCCACCAGGCAAGGACAGGCTTTTAGCTGTGAACAGATGGATCCTATCATCCCATTATTTTTAGCCTCACCTTGTCGGTTGGTAAGAGAGGCGCACAGCCAGCCAGTGGTTCAATGCGATTGAAGCTATTTTGCAGGGCTGACTTCATGTGTCAGCCTGATGGGTCCTTGCCTGTGGGCCCCATATTTAGCTGTGTATGTTAACCCTTCAATGCACCTTCTATCTTATAAATACAGCAACATCATTGCATTTTACTGCATTAAAATTTTTTTTAAAACAAACATGCAAATATATGATTCATTTTATCGACCAGTTGCATTTTTATTCCTGTGAGTAGTTGTCGTAGGGGCCCCAGTACCCATAATGCTCTTAAGATGGCCCTGCATTTGAGTAAGGACTAGAAACCCCTTTCCCAATTGAAGGAAATCTCTCTAGGCTTCATGAGATTTCATTGCTCTTGGCTGGGATATGCAATATAGGTAAAGGTAAAAGTTCCCCTCGCACATATGTGCTAATTGTTCCCGACTCTAGGGGGCACTGCTCATCTCCGTTTCAAAGCCGAAGAGCCAGCGCTGTCCGAAGACGCCTCCGTGGTCATGTGGCCGGCATGACTCAATGCCAAAGGCGCACGGAACGCTGTTACTTTCCCACCAAAGGTGGTTCCTATTTTTCTACTTGCATTTTTATGTGCTTTCGAACTGCTAATTTGGCAGAAGCTGGGACAAGTCACGGGAGCTCACTCCGTTACGTGGCAGTAGGGGTTCGAACCACCGAACTGCCATCCTTTCTGATCGACAAGCTCAGCGTCTTAGCCACTGAGCCACCACGTCCCTTGTGCAAGATAGACAGGGATTTAAGTGTTGTTTCTAAGAGAATGGGGTCTTCCTGACCCTTCCTTGAAAGGCCACAGAATGCCAATTCCTTTCGTGGCCAGAGAGAAGCTGAGCTCCAAGCACCTTCCTTAGCTGGATGCGTTTTCTCCTCCTTTAAACGTGACGCCTTATCATTCTGTCATATCTGTCCGCGGCTCAACTCAATCTTTGCTAGAAGGTATTTCAATGTTGCAAGGGGGAAAAAAAACGACAACACCCAGCAATGCGTTCTCCTGGCAGCAAGAGCATATATTTGTCTGCTTTCACCGTTCACAACAGGGGAAGCAAAAAAAAAAAAAAAAAAAAAAAACCCAGACCAGGTTGACGCAATCTATTTCCCGTTTCAAAAACCATTTGTTTTAAAAGCAAGGCAGGGCGACTCCGTTCGTCGAAAGTGGCTCAGGGGCTACAACTTTAATCCAAAGCCCGGTCTGAAAAAATGGGCAAGGGGGATTACAAAGTGGGATTCCCCCTCTGCCAGCTCTGAAATACCTCTGCAACCAACTAATAAATATCACCGGAATGGCAAGCAGCCTGATCTAATTATGATCCCCGATTTGGGCTCGGTGCCAGGACTTTGGAGAGCAACCTGCTCAAAGCACCAGCATTGGCTGAATGTTCTTGAGAGGATGCTCACCTTTGCCGCTTACTGCGGCTCTGATGCTCAGCCTTCTTCCCTCTTCTCTCCTCCCACCCACTTTCTTTCAGCGTTGTGTTGCCAAGTTGTGCGATCTCCAAGAGTTGCTGTTCCGTGCGTTGCCCAGGCAGCTGCTACTGTGGAGATCAGTGCGGCAATTAACATTTTAGGGTGATGTTTCCCCAGCTTGACAACTTTAAGCTGGGTGGACTTCAGCTCCCAGAATTCCTCAGCCAGCATGGGTGGACTCCAACTCCCAGAATTCCTCAGCCAGCATAGATGGACTCCGACTCCCAGAATTCCTCAGCCAGCATGGATGGACTCCAGTTTCCAGATTTCCTCAGCCAGCATGGGGGGACTCTGACTCCCAGAATTCCTCAGCCAGCATGGATGGACTCCGATTCCCAGAATTCTTCAACCAGCATGTGTGGACTCTGACTCCTAGAATTCCTCAGCCAGCATGGGTGGAGTCTGACTCCTAGAATTCCTCAGCCAGCATGGGTGGACTCCAGCTCCCAGAATTCCTCAGCCAGCATAGATGGACTACGACTCCCAGAATTCCTCAGCCAGCATGGATGGACTCCAGTTTCCAGAATTCCTCAGCCAGCATGGGGGGACTCTGACTCCCAGAATTCCTCAGCCAGCATGGATGGACTCCGATTCCCAGAATTCTTCAACCAGCATGTGTGGACTCTGACTCCTAGAATTCCTCAGCCAGCATGGGTGGAGTCTGACTCCTAGAATTCCTCAGCCAGCATGGGTGGACTCCAGCTCCCAGAATTCCTCAGCCAGCATAGATGGACTACGACTCCCAGAATTCCTCAGCCAGCAAGGGTGGACTCCGACTCACAGAATTCAATTGCCTGAGACAACCAGCCACTCCCAAACCCCTCCTATTTATTTCGCAGCCAGGGAGGGGCTGGCTATCATCTGTGTCTGCCTCTCCCCGAGAGCCAGCTTATTGCTTTCCTTTCCTCTCCTCTCCTTTCCTCTCCTTTCCTCTCCTCTGTGCATCTGGGATGGGCCCCATCTGTTCCTCCCTCTCATTCCGCCTCTCCACCTGGGGGAGGACGGAAGTCCCCCGCTCTGCCTCTGTCTCTCATGCTGTTTCCTTATCAGAGCCTTCCAGAAGCTCCGAAGCTGGCCCAGGCACTCCCTCCCTCCTCCTCCTCCTCCTCTGTCTCTGCAACTAGCTCCACTGGCAGCCGATGGGCCACCACAACACCCGCTTCCTGGCATGCTGCGGACCGGTGCCAGTCCATGGACTGGGGCTTGGGGACCCCTGCCCTAGAAAGCCGTTTCATGAAAATCCGAAAACCAGAAAGGATGCTTCTGGGAATGGAACATAAACAATAAAAGAAAAAGGTCGCCAAAGAACAGGGCAGATAGATAATCTAAATTTTGCAAAGTGGTTAAGAAAGCCGAAATTCAGAAAACGAGCTGAGGTTGCTTCACTAAAGATGCTAAGAACGACAAAACATACTTCCTAATGTTTCACTAAAAGTGACGGTTTTGCAGTGTTCTTAAAGTGGTTACGTTCCGGGAAGCTGTAATGGCCCATTTTAATTTGACTCTGACTTTGAGAGGGAATTTGATATTTCGGGATGTCTGCGGCTTCTCTGGAGCCATGTACCTCTTATATGGAAATTGATGAGTGGAGAAATGGATTCGCCTCGCGCTTCTTATTGCTAAGAGACCGGTTGGTCCTTCAACATTGGAGAGGTAAATTTATGGGGCCAATTACTCCCTGGATGGAAGACCTGATGTTACTCGTGGACTTACGAACAAATTGCTTACAAATGCAGATGATGTCTGGATGATTACAATGAAATACGATCATCCTTTAGTGAAATTGTCGTGCAAAACTCTGTGTACATGGAGGAGGAATGTACGTGGAGGAGGAATCCAAAATGGTTGCCATTTTGCTCTTTTTAAAAATACTGTAGAATGGAATGGAGTGGAATGGAATGGAATAGAATAGAATAGAATAATGGAATAAAGAATAGAATAGAATAATAGAATAGAAATGGAATGGAGTGGAATAGAATAGAATAATGGAATAAAGAAAAGAATAGAATAATAGAATAGAAATGGAATGGAGTGAAATAGAACAGAATAGATTAATGGAATGAAGACTAGAATAGAATAATAGGGAATGGAATGGAATAGAATAATGGAAATAGAATAGAGTAGACTGTAGAATATAGAATAGAATAGAATAGAATAGAATTCTTCATTGGCCAAGTGTGATTAGACATACAAGGAATTTGTCTCCAGTGAAGATGCTCTCAGTGTACTTAAGGAGAATAAAATATATTCATCAAGAATCAAAAGATACAACTCTTAGTGATAGTCAAGGTTACTAATAAGCTATCAGATCATACTCAGAAACAAATAAAAACAATATAAATTGAAAGATACAAGCAACATGGTTATAATCATAAGTGGGAAAAGATAAGATACTTGGAAGGAAGAGAAGAAGAATAGCAATACAGTCAGTAAATTATTTGACAGTGTTGTGGGAATTAAAAATTCTAGTCTTGTTTTCTTTCTCCCTTTCCATTTCATAAAAAGGTAGAATATATATTCTATATTTGCAACATATATAAAGCAAAATAGCAGTTTTCTAGCGCAGTCAAAAGTAAAAAGAAGAACAAAAGAAATGTTGTTGCAACAGCTCCAATCACAAAGACGAAAGCCTTTAAGCTCTCATTATGAATAATTCTTCTTTGAGAAGTGTGTTGTGTATGTGTGTGTGTGTTCCACCAGGCAGTTGTGAAAGAGCAGGATTTTGCCCTGAGCTGGAGAAAGACACAGTTGGAGAGAAGGCCTGCTGACTTTGAATGAGTCCAGATCTACAGGCTTCCAGGATTTTGAAGGAACCTGCTGATTTATGTAGACTTTATGTACACTGTAAACGGGCACGGTGGCTCAGTGGCTAAGACGCAGAGCTTGTCGATCAGAAAGATTGGCAGTTCAACGGTTTGAATCCCTAGCGCCGTGTAATGGAGTGAGCTCCCATGACTTGTCCCAGCTTCTGCCAACCTAGCAGTTTGAAAGCATGTAAAAAATGTAAGTAGAAAAAATAGGAGTCACCTTAGGTGGGAAGGGAACAGCGTTCTGTGCGTCTTCGCTATATATATATATATATATATATATATATATATATATATATATATATATATATATATATATATATATATATATATATATATATATATATATATATATATATATATATATATATATATATATATATATATATATATATATATATATATATATATATATATATATATATATATATATATATATATATATATATATATATATATATATATATTTGTGTTACAACCCCTGGTATGACTAAATATGGGAGGAAGGTCACTACTCCCTCTTTCTGTCCTTCGGCTTATCACAGAAGACCATGCAGGCAGAAAACCATATTTTTATTTTTAATGTTGCCTTTTTATATTTGTGTTGTAATTGTACTGATATTGTACCTTTATTTATTTATCAGTACAATTACAACACAATTACAATTATTTATTTATCAGTACAATTACAACACATATATAATTTATAGACCGCCCCCTCTCCCCGAAGGGACTACGGAGCCACGTGACCACGGAGATGTTTTCAGACAGCGCTGGCTCTTCGGCTTTGAAATGGAGATGAGCACCTCCCCCTAGAGTCGGGAATGACTAGCACATATGTGTAAGGGAAACCTTTATTTTTACCTCTGTACATTGAGAGCATATCCACCAGACAAATTCCTTGTGTGTCCAATCACACTTGGCCAATAAAGAATTCTGTTCTATGAGACCCAAATTTCTTTTCACCATCTTGGCAAAATCTCCAGGAACTGGCCCAGTCCCGAAGGACTAGGAAAAAACAGATATTCCTCATCTCAAAAAGATGGTGGAGACTCTTTTTCCAGAATCTGCCAGCGACTTCTTGAGTTGATGAAGAGGCTTATGTTTTGCCAAGGATTTCATTGGCAGCTTCCACACCAGCCTCTTCCACAGCAGAAGAGGGTAGCTAGCAGCTTTCCAGCAAAGTGGGCTCGCCTTTATGCAGAGGTCTCCAAACTTGGCAACTTTAAGACTTGTGGACTTTCAACTCCCAGTTGAATGCTGGCTGGAGAATTCTGGGAGTTGAAGTCCACAAGTCTTAAAGTTGCCATGTTTGGGGACCTCTGCCTTTATCATTCGAAGAGACAGCAATGGGATGTATTGAATCAGTAAATAAACCAGTCCCATTTCCTAGACTTATGACCACAATTGAGCCCAGAACGTACGTTGCTAAGTGAAAATTTTGTTAAGTGGGTTTTGCCCCATTTTACAACTTTTCTTGCCACATGTGTTAGGTGAAGCTCTGCAGTCTTCTACTCCAAACCTCTGCTCAAGGCAGGAGACCTTAGATCATCCTAGACCGGGGGTCAGCAACATACTTGTGGCTCTTTCATCCGTCTGCTGTGGCTCCCTTTTGCCGGTCAGCTCCATAATTGATAGGGCTTTTGATTAGGACAGGTAGAGGACGCCGCGCTAGGAGAAGACTCTATGGTGGGAGAACTGAACTTCCAGTCAGCAGAGGAAAAAGGACACCATGCTAGGAGGTGACTCTAGGAGGTCAGCAATTTGCAGCTCTGGAGCCACTTGTGGCTCTTTCATCCATCTTCTGTGGCTCCTTTTTGCTGGTCGGCTCCACAATTGATAGGATTTTCAATTAGGACAGGTAGAGGACGCTGTGGTAGGAGAAGACTCTATGGTGGGGGGACCAGACTTCCGGTCGGCTCCAGAATTGAATGGGGGGCTTTTGATTAGGACCTTTGTGGCTCTTTGAGTGCTTAAGTTTTGCTGACCCCTGTCCTAGACAAATGGCTCTCCAATCTCTTCTTAAAAACCTCCAGTGATGGAACACCCTTACTTCCAGTGGCAAGCTGTTTCACTGGTTAATTGTCCTCACTGTTAGGTCATTTGAGTGAATCTCGCTTCCCCATTGACTTTGCTTGTCAGAAGGTCACAAAAGTGGGATCGCATGACCCCAGGATACCGCAAATGTCATAACTATGAACCAGTTGCCAAGAGTCTGAATTTTGATACCATGACCACGGGGAATGCTGCATCGATCGTAACTGTGAAAAACAGTCACGAGTCACTTTTTTCAGCGAAGTGGTAACTTTGAACGGTCACTAAATGAACTGTTGCAGGTCAAGGCCTACCTGTAGTTTTTCTTGGAATTTTGGAGGTGATGTTCTGACTGAAGCTTCCCAAGAGCGTGAAACAAACTCCTTGTCCTGACAAAACCCCCTTTTATTAATTGACTGTGAATTTTGCTCAGTCACCTCCAGCAAAGTGTTTCGAGGGAGGATTTAGGGTCACAGACCTTATCTGGCTTGGAGAGCTGCCAGGTCAATATCTGCAAAACTTGACAAGGAGTCTTGGAGAGTCACGAACTAATGAAGCGAATGAATGGTCTCCTGCAAACTCCACTCCCCTTTCGCCCCTCTTTTATTTCCTCTGGGAGGGGGCATTCATCGTCCCCCTGTGGCCTTACTCTCAAGTCGACCCCTGTTCTTTAGCTGTTCCCTTCCTCTGGCAACTCTGTGCATGTGCACACTGGGAACAGGCTCCAGCTGTTCTTCTGCCTCATGGATGTCTGACTCCGAAGGCAGCTGATAACTGTCAGATGGCCCTGACCCCATCTCTGCCTCCGACACAGAGCCCTCCTCAGAGCCTTCCCCAGACTCTAGGACTGGCCCAGGTTCCTCCCCAACCTCCTCACTGTCTGAATCTACTGCCGGCTTCGCTGGCTGCTGGTGGGCTACAACAGGTGAGAGGAATGCAGAAAGGGCAGGGATTGTTGCCGTTCCTCCTTTCGGCTGCTGAACCATTGCGCGCACATCCCTACACACACATATCCACCGGCACGCACAAACCAGGCAATGCTATTTCCCTCCCAACTTTGATTAAACAGACAGGATTTATTTACTGATTCAACACATCCTATTACTGTCTCTTCGAATGATAAAGGCATTCTCTCTTCCTCTCTCTCGCTAATATATATCTGAATAAAGATAAGAATAGTCAAGTCATACTTCCAGGGTGCGAAAGCCATGGAGAATTGTTGTTTTATTATAGTGCTGTCATCTTTGCTCAGGAAATATATATATGCACCAGTAATCAATGCACGTACGCCATCTTCTCTGGCCCTTCTCGGCTTTTTCCTCTCGTAGTGAAATTTTTTTTTTTTTAAAAAAAGAAAATAGAAAACTAATGGGAATCTCCCCAGATCTGAACTGTCATCTCCCATCCTGATTGCAATTCTGCCTTTCATTTTAGGATAAAGGTAAAAGTTCCCCTCGCACATGTGTGCTAGTCGTTCCTGACTCTAGGGGGCAGTGCTCATCTCCGTTTCAAAGCCAAAGAGCCAGTGCTGTCCGAAGACCTCTCTGTGGCCATGTGGCCGGCATGACTAAACACCAAAGGCGCATGGAACGCTGTTCCCTTCCCACCAAAGGTGGTCCCTATTTTTCTACTTGCATTTTTTAATGTGTTTTTGAACTGCTAGGTTGGCAGAAGCTGGGACAAGTATCGGGAGCTCACTCCGTTACGCGGCGCTCGGGATTCGAACCGCCGAACTGCCAACCTTTCTAATCAACAAGCTCAGCGTCTTAGCCGCTGAGCCACCGCGTCCCTAGGATGAATGTATCTAAAAGGCATGTCTTAACATTTCCTTGATTCTCTCTTCATAATTTATGGATTTTTTTAAATTGACCATTTCAAAAACCAATGGTAGAAATTTGAGAATACAAGGTAATCCTTGACCTACAAGCATTTGTTTAGCCACCGAAGTTACAACAGCACTGAAAAAAAGTGACTTATGCCCGTTTTCACACTTATGACTGTTGCAATATCCCTTGGTCCTGTGATCAAAATTCAGAAGCTGGGCAACTTATGGCACGGACTTATGACGGAAGGTCCCTTTTGCAACCTTCTGACAAGCAAAGCCAATGGGGAAGTCGGATTCACTTAACAGCCGTATCACTAACTTAACAAGCGCTGCGATTCACTTAACGGCTGTGGCAATTGTAGCTGTGAAATGGGGCGAAACTCACTTAATAAATGTCTCACTCAATGACATAAATTTTGGGCTCCATTGTGGTTGTAACTCGCGGACTACCTGTATACAAACGTGGCAAGAAAGGACGTAAAAAGGAGGCCAAACTCCCCAAACAACTTTCTCACTTATCAGCAGAAACCCCGGCCTCAATCGTGGTTATACGTCGAGGACTAACCATGTTGTCCTGGGTTGAGATCACAGCCAAGTTAAAGCTTGATAGTCTCCTGCTTGAGCAGGGGGATGGACTAGAAGACCTCCAAGGTCCCTTCCAACGCTATCCTGATTGATTGATTTGGGTGAGAGTGGGAAAGCATGGATGACTATTATAAGGAATTACCATATTTTTCGGAGTATAAGATGCACCAGAGTATAAGACGCACCAAGATTTTGAAGAGGCACTCTGCAGACCTCCCAAAAATGGCCTTTTTTGGTCAAAAAAGGGCATGCATAGCCTTTAGGAGGCTTATACAGTGCTTCTGGGGGCTGGGGGGTGGGAAATGAGCAAAAACGGCCTTTTTCCCCGCTCATTTTTGCCCTCCCCTGCCCACAGGAGCACTCTGGAAGCCTCCTAAAGGCTATGCATGGCCATTTTTGCAAAGGGGGTGGGGTTTCAGGAGGCCAAAAATGCTGTATTCAGTGTATAAGTTGCAATCAGATTTTCACCCTCTTTTTTGGGGAAAAAAGGTCCGTCTTATACTCTGACAAATACCCCTTTTTTGGCAGGGTCTGTTTTGGAGTGGAGGAGTGGTGGGGTGGCCTAGAGGTGCAGCTCTCGCCTCACAATCAGGAGGCTGTAAGTTTGATCCCAGGTAGAGGCAGGTATTTCTCTCTCAGAAAGGCACAGATGAGAATATATCTGCTGAATATAACTCTGCATTGGTGACAGGGAAGGGCATCCAGCCAATAGACACTTAGCTCCATTTCGCTGCCCAGACCTCTACCCCGCAAGGGATTATGGGGTCCTTAAAAGAAGATGATTGTTGCATTGGGGAGATTGTCTGTTGCCCATTTTAAGAGGGGCCCCTGAGTAGATTGCAATCAGTTGTGCAATCTTTCCTTGAAGAGTAACCAAGCAATTTGAAGAAGGTAGCTGTCTGGCTGATCAGTTCTCCTAACCCACCTGGCCGTCGAGGAAGGGAAGCCAGTGGATTTCCAGATCTGCCGATCATCTTGCCCGCAGCACTCAGAAAAATAAATAAAAGTAAAATAAAACCGCATTGATTGTCCTAAATACGTGAGCCATTCCGGGTGTGGATTTCTTAAATCCGGCCTGTTAGAAAACTAAGAGGCGCCTACGCTCAGTACCACCGGATTGCTAATAGCCGGGGTCTGGAGGATTTTTGGCGTTTTTATTTATTTATTTGGCAAAGGATCAGAACAGCCTGCGGTGCCACAGCGCAAGCGGCTATTTCTACTGATATCTGATTCACCAACTGTCGCCATGGCGATGGGGCCCTGAACACGGAGGAGCAACGAAATGAGTTTTTGCCTTATTAAATGACTCCTGCATGGAGAAGGGGGGAGAGAGAGGGAAGAAGAAGAAGAGGAGGAGGAGGAGGAGGAGAAAGGGTCCGTCCTTTGAGAGTGGTCTGTTACTTTTTACTAACTTTCAACCTGCTGAATCGGAGCTCATGCTGGTGGCTCCTCCATATTGGACTATGTTGGGCTAAAGCTATGCAGTCTGCTTTTGTTTGGCCTCTCCCTCTCTCCTTCTCTCCTTCTCTCCCTCTCCCTCTCCCTCCCTCCCTCCCTCCCCCCCTCTCTCATTATTATATTAACGTATTATATTTATTATTCGATTACAGTCTCATAACCTCCTTCACCAGTATTAATTTAATTGTTTATGTATGTATTTTAGAATGTATTTTAGTGACTGTACACCGCCCCGAGTCCTTTCCGGGAGAGGGGGCGGTCTATAAGTGTGAATAATAAATAATAAATAAATAAATAATTACAGGTCATCCCCAATTTATAACCATTCAAAGTACTAATACCAGTCTATAATACCTTAGCAAGACCACACCTACAATCCTGCATCCAGTTTTGGTTATCACACTATACAAAAGATGTGGAGACTCTAGAAAGAGTGCAGAGAAGAGCAACCAGGATGATGAGGGGACTGGAGACTAAAACATACAATGAACTGTTGCAGAAACTGGGCATGGCTAGTGAAGAGAAGGACCAGGGGAGACAGGATGGCAGTCTTCCAATACTTGAGGGGCTGCTCCAGGGAGGAGAGGGGTCAAGCTAATTTCCAAGGCACCTGAAGGCCAGACAAGGAAGAATGGATGGAAATTGATTCAAGGAGAAATTCAACCTGGAAATAAGGAGAAAATTTCTGATATTGAGAGCAATCGACTCATGGAACAGAAGTTTCTCTTCAGAAGTTTTGGGAGCTTCATCACTGGGAGCTTTCAAGAAGAGAGCGGACTGCCATTGGTCAGAAATGGTGTAGGGTCTCCTGCTTGGGCAGGGGGTTGGACTAGATGATCTACAAGGTTCCTTCCAACTCTGTTAATCTGAACATCACTTCCCCTTCCTTCTCATCCCTCCCTCCCCCTTCCCTCCCACCCTTCCCCTCCTTCCCTCCCTCCCTTCGTCTCTCTCCCCTCCTCCCCCCTCCCTTCCTGCCCCCTCACCTCCTCCTCCTCCTCTCAATGTGCCTTCTTTCAGGTTTTTGGAGCTGAGGGTGACCTTGGTAATTGAAACTCCAAAGGAGAAAGCCACATGACTTTCTTCCTTCCACCTGCTTCCCACCTGTTTTCCTTTCTCTCTGAGACCTGCTTCAGAGCGCCGATTCACTTTTAATAATTGAGCTGTTGCATTTAGACTTAGTTGGTTTTACTTAGTCACTCCCTCCCTCCCCCCTCCTCTCCTCCTCCTCCTCTTCCTTTTCTTCCTTTTCTTGGTACATTTCTTCCTTCGCAAAACACACATTCACCCCACCGTTTCCCCCGTCAGTTTGGTTCTGACAGAGGCTTTACTTTCCACATTTAATTGAATTGTTGTCATGGAAATTGGTACCCTCCTCTTCAGAAAGAGCATTTGGATAAAAAGAGAAAGAAAAAAGGGGAAAAAAAGCAAACTGCAGCTTGGGTTCTCTCTGCTGCTTCCATCATTTCTCCATCTCTCTGCTGAGCATTTTGCAAGCGACATTTTTTTAAACACTCATCATCCTCCCCACCACCAAAAGACAAGCTAGTCAACAGGTCCCCGCTTCCTTGCTATCCCTCTCTTGCAATGACCGGACACCCTTTCAGAGGGGGGGTGCGGGGAAGCTAGAGATTTTTACTGCAGTGATGATGAACCTACGACACGTGTGTTAAAACTGACACGCCACGTCATTTTGGGTGACACGCCAGCTTTTCACCGACAACTATTCTCAGAAAGCATTTTGGGGCATTTTTTTGGCAGCTGTTGAGGCCATGTGAGAATTGGTATGCTCTTCTTGCATGCCCCCCCCCCCCGGATCCTCCAGAAGTTGTCCCAACTTTTTTTTTAGGTATCCTGGATGGGGTGAGATAGAGGATTGTTTCTCTTTAGTTCGAGGAAGGGGGTGATGCCCCAGCAGAGTCAAGCTAAGTATGTTATGTACAGTGAGAGCAAATGCACCAAAGACAAATTCCTTGTGTGTCCAAACACACATGGCCAATAAAGAATTCCATTCTATACTATTCCATTCCATTCCATATTCTATTCTATTCTATTCCATTTCATTTCATTCCACTCTATTCTATTCCATTCCATTCCATTCTCTATTCTATTCTATTCTATTCTATTCTATTCTATTCCTTCTTCTGTTCTGATGCATTCCATTCTCATTTCATATTCTATTCTATTCTATTCCATTCCATTCCATTCCATTTTATTCTCTATTCTATTCTATTCTTTCTTCTGTTCTGTTGCATTCCATTCTCATTTCATATTCTATTCTATTCTATTCTATTCTATTCTATTCTATTCTATTCTATTCTATTCTATTCCATTCCATTTTATTCTCTATTCTATTCTATTCTATTCTATTCTATTCTTTCTTCTGTTCTGTTGCATTCCATTCTCATTTCATATTCTATTCCATTCCATTCCATTCCATTCTCTCTTCTCTTCTCTTCTCTTCTCTTCTCTTCTCTTCTCCCATCCCATCCCATCCCATCCCATCCCATCCCATTCTCATTTCATTCTCTATTCTATTCCATTCTCATTTCATTCCCCTCTCCTCTCCTCTCCTCTCCTCTCCTCTCCTCTCCCCTCCCCTCTCCTCTCCTCTCCTCTCATCCTATCCTATCCTATCCTATCCTATCCTATCCTATCCTATCCTATCCTATCCTATCCTATCCTATCCTATCCTATCCTATCCTATCCTATCCTATCCTACATTTATGGACCCAAAAGACATAGAATGTAGAAAGCTAAGGAAGGGAATATACAAAGGAGGAACCTCCTGTTAAAAAAAAAAAGGAGATATATTTTTTCCGATGGTAAGCGGTCTGTCTGAATGCTAGCTTTTCCTCTCCACCTCTCCTCTCTTTCTCCCTCCAAAGCCTCAAATTATCCGGGAAATATTTGGGCGATTGACGTTTGCCAAAGCAGTCATAATGGGCCGACTGTCAAAAGGCATAAAGAAATGATCTAAGCGCTTGGCTTGCGCAGAGAGGCAGAGGAGGGAAGGAAGGCCCGTCTAGTGACGTTCAAAGGACAGATCTGAGAGACAGCTTTTCTTTCCCGTCGGAAGACACAGGCAGACGCCTAGCCAGGGGGGTTGTCGAGTTTATTGCAAGTATGTGCGTGTGTGTGTGTGGGGAAATCAACCTTGTGAAGGATTTCAAATCCCTCCGGTTGGGGCCCAGGGAGTCAAAAGCTGGATTGGAGATGTTTGAGTTCAGCTCGGGTTAGCAAAGATGGAACTTGGGATTGTGTGTGTGTATTTGTGTTTAGCTGTGTGTACGTTTTAGGAAAGAGGCAATGACCCGCATCTTTAAAGTGTGTTCAAAGTCAACCTTCATGGATTTCAGACTTTAGGCTGATTTGAGTAGATTTGTATTGTTTTAAGATAGATAGATAGATAGATAGATAGATAGATGGATGGATGGATGGATGGATGGATGGATGGATGGATGGATGGATGGATGGATAGATAGATAGATAGATAGAAATGTATTTGTGTTATAACCCCTGGTATGCCCAAATTTATTTATCAGCACAAATACAACACATAGATAGAAATGTAGCTATAGAAGGAACAGAGGAAAGGAGAAGTGGGTCTTTAGGGGGATTTAATTATTGTTAAAATCCCGAGCACCGTGTAATGGAGTGAGCTCCCGTGACTTGTCCCAGCTTCTGCTGACCTAGCAGTTCGAAAGCACATAAAAAATGCAAGTGGAAAAACAGGAACCACCTTTGGTGGGAAGGGAACAGCGTTCTGTGCACCTTTGGCGTTTAGTCATGCCGGCCACATGACCACGGAAACGTCTTCGGACAGCGTTGGCTCTTCGGCTTTGAAACGGAGATGAGCACCGCCCCCTAGAGTCGGGAACAACTAGCACATATGTGCAAGGGGAACTTTTAGCTTTTAATCATTATACCCTGATTTCACATCACAGCATCCCCACTTCAAAATTCAGGCACTTGGCAACCAGGTGGGTCCTTGGCTCATGACCACAATGGAGCCCAACATTTCTGTTGTTAAGTGAGACCCCTGTTGTGAGTTTTGCCTCATTTTATGACCTTCTTCACCACCGTCATTAAGTGAAACCCCTGCAGCGGTAACCCAGTTGTTGTAAGTGAACCTGGCTTCCTCCATTGACGAGGTCGCAAAAGGGGGTCACAAGACCTTGGGACACGGCAACGGTCATAAGTATGAATCAGTTGCCAAGCATCTGAATTTTGAGCACATGATTCTGGGGAGGCTGCAAAGGTCGTAACTATGAAAAATGGGCATGTTGCTTTTTTTCAGTGCCGTTGTAACTTGGAACGGTCACTAAATGAATTGTCGTAAGTCGAGGACTACCTGCATTGTCAATGATTACAGCATTCCGGGGGCCCCATAATTGCCCTTTGCGACTTTATCAGCCAACTTCCCACAAGCAAAGTCTGTGTGTGTGTGTGGGGGGGGGGGGCTGGGAAGCTGGATTCACTTAATGACCTGATTCACTTAACAATGGCACTGTTCGGCTTAATTAACCATCATGGCAAAATCAACGGTTTCAAATCACAAAAGCCGCCTTGCTTAGCGAGGGAAAGGTCAGTCCCAGGGGTGGGATTGAGAAAAGGGTGGGTGGGTTTTTTACTGCTGGTTCGGAGGGCGTGGCTAGATGGGGGCATGTGACTGAGTGGGCATGGCCAACTTGATGTCACTCATGCCCGCTCAGTCACATGACCCCCTCACCAAGCCACGCCCACCCAAATGGTGGCAAAATGTTTTGACATGGGGGGGGGGGAACGACAACTCCAGGGAGCGCCTGCAAGCTACCCAGTGAGAACAAAAAGTTTTTGTCCTCCCCAGCCCCCAGGTGTGCTCTGCAGGCTTCAGCAGGGGGAAGGCAAAAACGCCCCCGGGTTTTTTTTTGTGCAAAAAATGGCCGTAAAACGGAGGCATTTTTGCCTTCCCTCAGCCCTGCTGAAGCCTGCAGGCTGTTCCTAAAAAACTACATTTTTTTCAATGAAGATTGTTCTGCATATGTGCAGAACAGAAAATAAAGATGGCGGTGCCAAGGATAGAACCGATATAGTTATGTGTCCGGCTGAGTTACTCCCTATTCGGCTGAACCGGGTAGAACCGGTAGGAACCCACCTCTGGGGCGTGGCCTAGTTGCCTTCCTGCACCACGGTGTGTGGGTATGTGGGGTGTTTTTACCTCCCCAGACTCCGGAGTCTTTTTTCGAGCCTCCGGGAGGGCGAAAAGGAGGCCCTCCAGAGGGCGGAAACAGGCCCATTTCCAGACTTCCAGAACCTCCAGGAGGTCCGTTTTTCGCCCTCCCAGAGCATCCATGCAGGCCCTGCACTTACCTCGCATCCAAAATGGGCTGCGTGGAGACTCCTATGAGGGTAGGGCGGGCGGGGCCAGCCAGTCCTTGCAACTACTGTTTCAGCAAACCAGATGGAAATTAACATTCGGTGCACCCGAACCGGTCCGAACTGGCTAAATCCCACCCCTGGTCGGTACACATTGTGGACATAAGTCAAGGACTACCCACACACCATGACAGCCCAGTCCGTAATTGATTAGTTATACCGAGCCTGTCAGCCGCCAGAAGCCGCTTTCCCTGATTGACAGCCGGGTTGGAACTGATCCTCACTCGATGCCTGATGTCCTTTCTGCGTTTTTCAAATCCTTCTGGTTAAAACCGCAGAGAGCTTCGTTTTGCTTGCAAGGTTACAGCCATTTTTTCCCCCCCGGGAACTTGCAAGAGATCCGCGGGTCGGTTAGATACATCCCAAAAATGTTCTGAGAGATTTCCCGGAGGGTAAGTCAGGCTTTAGGGACAGGGGTGAATAACGATTAAAAAAAATAGAAAGAAAGAAAGAGAAAAAGAAAAAGAAACCAGCAGCTGTTGCAAAATAGCCGGAGGGCCAGCTTCAGAGTTTTTTTTTTTCAGTGTGTCTGATAGCAAACCGTAGACTTTTTAGGGTAATGACAAAAAGTTCCTGAAATAAAAATAGTAAGAAAGAGGGGGAACATCCATTTGTTGAAATATATTCAGAATTGCCTGACATGCTCCTTGTCTAATTTAATCTGTAAACTGTTTGAGGCAGGGATATTCGGCCCATTTTTTCCTTCCTTATCCTCTTCTTTCTCTCTCTCTCTCTCTCTTTCTATCTTTCTCTCTCTCTCTCCCTCCGCCCTTCCCTCTCTCCTTCTCCTCTTCACAAGCATTTTCTTTCTTTCTCTCTCCCTCCCTCCCTTTTTTTCTTTTGTGCTCTCTCCTTCCTTCTCTCCCACTGCCTGCCTGCCTGCCTGCCTGCCTGCCTGCCTGCCTGCCTGCCTGCCTTTCTTTCTTTCTTTCTTTCTTTCTTTCTTTCTTTCTTTCTTTCTTTCTTTCTTTTTTCCCCTCCCTCCCTTCTTTTTTTGTTCTCTTTCTCTCTCTCCTTCCTTTTCTCCCACTGCCTTTCTTTCTTTCTTTCTTTCTTTCTTTCTTTCTTTCTTTCTTTCTTTCTTTCTTTCTTTCTTTCTTTCTCTCTCTCTCTCTCTCTCTCTCTCTCTCCCTGTCTGTCCCTCCCTCCGTCTCTCTTCCTTCCTTCCTTCCTTCCTTCCTTCCTTCCTTCCTTCCTTCCTTTCTCCCACCCTCTCCCTCCCTCCCTTCCTTTTTCCAATCATTTCATGCGTTAAATAAGCCAACACAGATCTTGAGAAAAAGTATTGTTGAGTCAATGTAGGCAGAGAGCTTAGATGAATACCTTTTTAACACCCACACACATCTACTGTATACTTGTTTTCCTTCCGTCTTCTTGATTTTGTCTGTTGACTGAAGAAGAGAGAGAAAGTTTTTAATTTATTTATTTTGAGGTTGTTAAACCGTTGGATGTAGGATCTACAAAGGGATTGCTGCTTTCTACTTTCTTTGCCCAGATTGGTCCAAATGGATTTGATCCACATGTTATATAAACCATGGTGTATTTTGTTTCACTTTAGAGTAGCATGTTATATGAATCCACCATGGTGGTTTATGGCTTAGAGATGCTGGATGCTGGATTAACACAATCCAGTTGTGGGTTATTCAGCGAAGTGTTACACACTCAGGAAACCAGGCTGAATCAGATTGGGTCTAACACACTCAACAAATCAGGCTGTTTTTAGGGGAGATTAGGGCTACGCAGAACGTATAATTTTTTAACCATTTAAAAATAATGTAGAACCAAATCTCAGTGTATTTATAACTCAAAATGCCCAGATGAAAAGTTATGTTCCAATTAATTGTAGTTTTCATACATGGAGGCCTCTGATTAGGGAATATGATATCAGAATAAAAGGAATAGAAATGTTCAGAGTATATACTTAGCTCAGGAATTTCAAGCCCAATATTGCAAATTAAGCCCTCAAGCCCTTTCACTTCATATAGAATAGAACAGAACAGAACAGAACAGAACAGAACAGAAAAAACAAAATAGAATTCTTTATTGGCCAAGTGTGATTGGACACACAAGGAATTTGTCTTTGGTAGAATAGAATAGAATAGAATTCTTTATTGGCCAAGTGTGATTGGACACACAAGGAATTTGTATTTGATGCAGAAGCTCTCAGTGTACATAAAAAGACAAGATACATTCATCAAGAATCATAAGGAAAAACACTTAACGGTAGTCATAGGGTACAAATAAGCAATCAGGAAACAATCAATAGCAATATAAATCGTAAGGATACAAACAACAGTTACAATCCTGCAGTCATAAGTGGGAGGAGATGGGGGATAGGAACGATGAGAAGACTAGTAGCAATAGTAATGTAGCCTTAGTGAATAGTTTGACAGTGTTGAGCGAATTATTTGTTTAGCAGAGTGATGGCATTCGGGGGAAAAACTGCCCTTGTGTCTAGTTGTCTTGGTGTGCAGTGCCCTATAGCATTGTTTTGAGGGTAGGGGTTGAAACAATTTAGGTCCAGGATGTGAGGGGTCTGTAATTTTCACAGCCCTCTTTTATTGCAATGTTGCAAATTAAGCCCTCAAGTCCTTTCGCCTCATATCCCCCCCTGCTTCTCCTTCTAACATTTTCCCTCACTCTGAGCACCTTCATTTAGTGCAAGAGGGGGGAAAAAACATTTTTTTCCCTTTGTTACCATATTTCCCCAGAAATAAGACAGGGTCTTCTTTTCTTTTGACCCCCGAAATAAGCACCTGGCCTTATTTTCGGGGAGGTCGTATTATTTTTGAGGTGCAGGAGGCAGCGAGCATGGTCACCTCATGGCTGCTGCTGTGTTGCAATATTTTCAGGGAGGGCTTATTTTCGGGGGGAGGGCTTATTTTAGCGCATGCGCTCAAAAGCCCGATTGGGCATATTATACAGAGAGGTCTTATTTTCAGGGAAACAGGGTAGTATTAGGCTACACCCCAAGGAGATGTTGTTTGCCAAGAGAGAAATCCTTCTTAGCTTGCTAGGCTATTTTTCTTCGCTTCCCGCTTGTAGCAGCAGATGCTCCAAGTCTTAGTTTCCACCCTCCACTCCGCCGACCACGGCCACAGCTTGCAGGGGACAGGTGGGTCTTCTGCCTGAGCTGTGGTTGGTATCAGCCCATGGCCTTGTCCTTCAAACTGTCCAGATGACAGCCAATCAAGTCCTGCTTCATTCCTAGGGGTCATTCCCAAGGTTAAAGTAGCATTTTGGTGACCTTGCTTTGGTGATTTGATTGACGAGCGGTTTGCCTGTGTTCAACTTGGCCTTCTGTGTTTAAGCTCCTGTCTTCTGCATCTGTCACGGAATTGCTGGGTTTGGAGAGAGAGAGAGAGAGAGAGAGAGAGAGAGAGAGAGAGAGAGAGAGAGAGAATTTGAAGGCACACAGAGAGCTTCCATTTGTACTCCACTGCTGATAAGTGTTTGCTCTTGGGCGTTTGGGTAAAATTCTCCAGAGATAGCACGGGGGAGAACAATTTCACGGGGTGCCATTTTTCTCCTCTCTCTTTTTTCCCCACCTTAAAAAAAAAACCCAGATCTTTCTTTCTTTACGTTTTATCTTGGAAAGAAGCTGCCGTAATTATCCCAAGCAATTGCGAATCGGACAAATTGGGCGTGACTCTGAATCCTTTAGAATCTCCATGGCTCTTGTTCCTGTGCTTAAGAGAATAACAGAGTTGGAAGGGACCTTGGAGGTTTTCTAGTCCAGCTCCCTGCTCAAGTAGGAGACCCTATGCCAGCACTGGAAGACCAGCTGGCATAGGGTCTCCTGCTTGAGCAGGGAGATGGACTGGAAACCTGAAGACTCACATGCTTGTTTTTGGGCTGGTTTCAGGTCATTATTCAGGCTGAAAATGGCCACAAAATGGTCTGAAAACAGCCCAAAAAATTGCCTATTTTTTGGGCCATTCTCAGACCATTTTCCAGTGCTCCGGCACCTGCGAAGACCAGTTGGCTGGCACATATGTGCACACCAGAAACCAGAAGAGAACTGGCGATGGTGTTTGTGCCCACAGAGAGGGCTCTGCCTGCCACCTCTGGAACATGTGCCATAGGTTCACCATCACTACCCTATACCATTTTTGACAAGTGGCCATCCAGCCTCTGATGGAGCACCCACACCTTCTGGAGGGAAGCAGTTCCAGTGGTTAAATGTCCTCACTGTTAGGAAGATTCTCCTTAGTTCTAGAACAAACTCAAGGCCCCAGGGGTCGGATCCAGCCCACGGGGTGCTTAGGTCTGGATCATGGGACCACCCTGGAAACTGCAAAGGACCGGCCTGCAGTGCCTCTGCCAGGAAAAAAAGTGCTCAGGAGGGCTACATGCAGCTGTCCCGAGCTCCGTTTTCGCTGCCAGAGGATTGCAGGGAGCCGTTGCAGCTGAAAACATAGCTGCAGGGGGCTGTTGCAGCTGAAAACGGAGCTTGGGAGCCTGTTTTCACTGGCAGAAGATTGCAGGGAGCCTTGCAGCTGAAAATGGAGCTTGGGAGCCTGTTTTCACTGGAAGAGGATTGCAGGGAGCCATTGAAGCTGAAAACAGAGCTTGGGAGCCTGTTTTCACTGGCAGAGGATTGCAGGGAGCCGTTGCAGCTGAAAACAGAGCTGCAGGGAGCCATTGCAGCTGAAAACAGAGCTGCAGGGAGCCATTGCAGCTGAAAACGAAGCTTGGGAACCAGTTTTCACTGGCAGAGGATTGCAGGGAGCCATTGCAGCTGAAAACAGAGCTGCAGGGAGCCTTTGCAGCTGAAAACAGAGCTGCAGGGAGCCATTGCAGCTGAAAACGAAGCTTGGGAACCAGTTTTCACTGGCAGAGGATTGCAGGGAGCCGTTGCAGCTGAAAACAGAGCTGCAGGGAGCCATTGCAGCTGAAAACGGAGCTTGGGAGCCTGTTTTCACTGGCAGAGGATTGCAGGGAGCCATTGAAGCTGAAAACAGAGCTTGGGAGCCTGTTTTTGCTGGCAGAGGATTGCAGGGAACTGTTGCAGCTGAAAACAGAGCTGCAGGGAGCCATTGCAGCTGAAAACGGAGCTTGGGAGCCCGTTTTCACTGGCAGAGGATTGCAGGGAGCCGTTGCAGCTGAAAAAGGAGCTTGGGAACCAGTTTTCACTGGCAGAGGATTGCAGGGAGCCTTTGCAGCTGAAAACAGAGCTGCAGGGAGCCATTGCAGCTGAAAACGGACCTTGGGAGCCCGTTTTCACTGGCAGAGGATTGCAGGGAGCCATTGAAGCTGAAAATAGAGCTTGAGAGCCCGTTTTCACTGGCAGAGGATTGCAGGGAGCCATTGCAGCTGAAAACAAAGCTTGGGAACCAGTTTTCACTGGCAGAGGATTGCAGGGAGCCATTGCAGCTGAAAACAGAGGTGCAGGGAGCCGTTGCAACTGAAAACAGAGCTCGGGAGCCCGTTTTTGCTGGCAGAGTGCTCAGGCCTCCACAGGAATTACTTAATCAATCTGTCTGCCTTCACATCCCAACTCTTAACCAAGGTAGCATCATAAAAAGCCTTTCCAATGAACTAAATATTGTAAACGAACCCCTATACAACCTGGGTTCCAAGTGACATTGAACTGGCCACCCCGACCCTGGCCACCCCCCCACCCCAGGTCAAACACAACCCTGATGCGGCCCTCAATGAAGTTGACAATGAAATTTGACACCCCTGTTCTAGAGGTTTCTTCTCTCTTTGGGAGACGAGTTCTAGATTGCTTCTCTGCTTCATTGAGTCTCAACCAGTGAACAAGATTGCTAGCTCACCCAGTCTGCATAGAACGCCATCCCGCAGTGCTGATATGCATTTCTGCCTCTCTTCTCACCTTCTGGACTAAAAATTGAAGGCGTTCAAAAGCGGGGAAGCCCTGGAGATTACACATCACCAGTGAGGAGATGATTCACCGAGAAAAGTATATTTACACCTGGTGCTCAGCCCTGTCAGATGTTTGGTTCTTTCCCTCTTAAATTGGATGGAACGAAAATTAAAATCTACAGTTCTTCCCCCTGGAGTCTTGGAAATGGCCAGAGTGTTGGTTAGTTATCATTATGTTTCACCCTTCATCATCAATGGGTCTTCAGCACAATGGATGTTGTACATTAGCCATGCATTTTATGAAAAGAAACATACCCCTTTAGCAGTTCCAGATCTACTTTGATCAATTGATCAATGAGTTATTTAGCGTACCTTAGTTTAGTTTACTTTATTGTCATTGCACATCGTACAACGAAATTAAATGCCATCTTCAGTGTACATTAAAACTATAAAAATAAAAACACAAGGGCACATCCTTCATGTGCTATTTAATTGAAATTGAAAACCCCTGATATTGCATTCATATTGCACTATCCAGTAGAATTCAGTATAGTTACTACAGATGAAAATATAAATTTAAAAAATATTAGATTGTGCAGAAATGGATAGGTTAACACTAAAGACAAAAGACAAAGAAGATACAGAATATTTTTTAACATGAGATTTATTCTATCAATGGCTCATTTGGCATGGGCTTCATATGTTGCCTCAACCCAATCATTCTGGTTTATTTTATACATTTTATTTATACATTTTTTCTTTTAACATACATTGGTGTTTGGTAAACAATGTATTATCTGGGTCAATTTACTTATACATAGTAATAGTAGTAGTAGTAATAATAATATTTATTTATTTATACATATTAATAATTTTTCAACTTCTAACTTCTACCTCTATTATCTAACCATTTATAGAACAAATCCCATGTTAAAAAATATTCTGTCTTTGTCTTTTATCTTTAGTGTTAATCTATCCATCTCTGCACATTCTAATATTTTTTAAAATTATATTTTCATCTGTAGGAATTTCTTCATTCCTCCAATGCTGCACAAATGAAATTCTCGCTGCTGTCAAGACATGCAATATTATACATATACATACATACATACATACATACATATATTCCCTTTGTCATATTTTTCTAGTAGTATAACTAACAAAAATATTTCTGGCTTTAAATCTCTATGTTGCTTTAACATTTTTTCTAACCATGTATGTATTTTCATTTTCATTTTTTTTGCTTTTGGACATGTCCACCATATATGATAGTAAGAACCCGGTATCTGGTTACATTTCCAACATTTAGCAGATATGTTTTTAAACATTTTTGCTAGCTTCCAATCATTCTGGTTTAAAGCAACCCTAGTTTATAGCTTTACTGATCTTAAACTCGACAAGCCATGGTTAAGCTAAAGCTTTGCGTGGAGTGAAGACTCTCAGTAAAGTCTTGAATTGAAGCCTCCTACACTAATATTTTCACTGCATCATGTGTAAAAAAAAGAAGAGATTCAGCTCTTTTGAGGTGAGGTGGAAAGAAAGAGAAGAAGAGGATAACCAGAAGTGAAGTGGATGGACTCAGTTACAGTGATGTTGAGTGCCCTGTTAGGAGACTTGAAGAACAGATTAGGGATGGATCATCATGGATCATCTATGATCATCTATGTATGTGGCCACTACGAGTTGAAAACTTGGTGGCACATAACCAGCCAACCAACCAATCAACCAATCAACGTCTGAAAGATCATAGTGTCTTTCAGCTGTCTAGCATATCCCCATTTCTGTGAGGAAAATGGCTTGAAAAGATGCCATCATATTCTTGAGAGTTTCTTGGAAGGATTCTGTTGGTTCTTATGGAACAGACAGGCCTTTGCTCTACATTAGCATGCAGTCACTCTTGGCATGTTCCGAGTTTATCCGGTCTTCTGAAAGCAGATATACATTAGATTTTAAATACTTATAGACACCCCCCTCCTCCTCACCTTCTCCTCCTCATCTTCTTCCTTTTCCCCTCCTTCTCCTCCTCCTCTTCCTGCTCCTCCTCCTCCTCCTGCTCCTCCTCCTCCCACTCCTCCTTCCTCTTCTTCTTCCTCTACCTCTTCTCCTTCTCCTCCTCCCACTCCTCCTCCTTCCTCTTCCTCTTCTTCTTCCTCTACCTCTTCTTCTCCTTCTCCTCCCGCTCCTCCTCCTTCTTTCTCTTCCTCTCCTTCTCCTCCTCCTCCCGCTCCTCCCCCTCCCCCCACTCCTCCTCCTCCCGCTCCTCCTCTTCCTTCCTCTTCTTCTTCCTCTACCTCTCCTTCTCCTCCTCCTGCTCCTCCTCCTTCTTTCTCTTCCTCTCCTTCTCCTCCTCCTCCTCCCGCTCCTCCTCCTCCCGTTCCTCCTCCTCCTTCCTCTTCTTCTTCCTCTACCTCTTCTTCTCCTTCTCCTCCCGCTCTTCCTCCTTCTTTCTCTTCCTCTCCTCCTCCTCCTCCTCCTCCTCCTCCTCCTCCTCCTCCTCCTCCTCATCTCCTTCTCCTCCTCCTCCTCTTCTTCTTCTCTTCCTTTTCCTCCTCCTCTTCTCCTTCACCTTCTCCTCCTCCTCCTCCTCTCTCTCAACTCACACATACATACATACATACATACACAATAGTAACCAGCCAGCTCTAAGAAACATAAGGTGGGTAGGCACCCTGTCTGTCAGAAATTAATGAGGTGAGAGTCCTAGTATAAAAGCAAAGCCTTGAGTAAAATTCCATGGCTTCATGGACTGTTAATTCTTTATTAGGTTTTCCTAAGACGGAGATAAAGGGCATTTTATCTTTTTTAAGGTTTGCATTAACATGCCATTGGATTTTATAGGGACATCGATCTTCATTTGGCTAATCTGCAAACCATAATAGGGATGTGGGTTCTTCGCAGTGGCAATGACAACTCGATAATGCTTGGGACGGAGCAACAAGGGTGGATTAGCCAGCTAATGTTTGCCACTTGATAGCCTGGGGGTCAGGGCACCTCCTAGTCAACTGGCGGTGTTGAAGGCAAGAGATGTAAGTACAGGCAGTCCTCAATTGAAGTCAGAAATTAAGACAGTTGTTAAGTGAATTTTGCTCCATTTTACTTTCTTGCCATAGTCATTAAGTGAATCATGGCCATTATCAGAATAGAATAGAATAACAAGAGTTGGAAGGGTCCGTGGAGATTTTCTAGTCCAACCTCCTGCTTAGGCAGGAAACGCTACACCTCTTCAGGCAAATGGTTATCCAACATCTTCTTAAAGACTTCCGGTGTTGGAGCATTCATAACTTCTGGAGGCAACTTCTGTTCCACTGGTTGATTGTTCTCACTGTCAGGAAGTTTCTCCTCAGTTCTAAGTTGCTTCTCTCCTTGATTAGTTTCCACCCATTGCTTCTTGTCCTGCCCTCAGGTGCTTTGGAGAATAGCTTGACTCCCTCTTCTTTGGGGCAGCCCCACAAAGTTGGTAACACAGGTGAATCTGGCTTCCCCATTGACTTTGCTCATCAAAAGGGAATCACGTGCCCCCCCCCCCCCGGATGCTGCAACTGTCATAAATATGAACCAGTAGCCAAGCGTCTTGAATTTTGATCACGTAACCATGGGGATGGTGCAGTGGCCGTAAGTGTGAAAAATGTAAGTCACTTTTTTACAATGACGTCGTAAACTATGAACAGTCACTCAATGAACTGTTGTAAGTTGAGGACTATCTGTATTTCCTCGGGATCATTAAGGAAGAGACAGGGTAATGATTTTTAAAAAGAGAGGTGATCTGGCATCCACCACATCCTTTTAACCCGATGATGGATAAACGTCGGTAAATCAGATCAAATTTATGTAGCAAAGATGCCTAAGATTCATAAAACATTATTATATTGGTTTTAACAACCCTGAAGGGAAGCTGGCCGAGGCCATCTTGGAGACTTCAGAGTTGTCACACAACAGAGGGAGGTGTGGGGTGAAATAGTTAGATGGGGTTTTGTAGCCAAAGCAACAAAGTTTTCCTGTGGGAACCAAGGACATTCCTTCAGGTGGCTGGCCAGAGGAGGAGTCAAGTAACCAAGCAACTGGCCAGCACCTGGATTGGACAGCGTGACCAGTGACCTGGGGGTGGGGGAACTGGGAAACTTTTACTTTTTAATTAGGTGAAAGCTGCAAGAACTTTCAGAGTCGGCTTTCACCAGTTGTGCCAATAGGATGTATCCAATAAATTGTTCTTGGAGGAATTCCCTGCCTCAGAATTCTGCTCTCCATGGGTGCATTAATTGGAAGGCTACAGATTTCCGTATTAGCCTGTGTTTTGAGTTCTCACAGTGGTCTGATCCATAAATTGATCCAATTGGGTGGATTAGAATCGCTGAGTACCTCGTCCACCTGCTTTTGGGTGCAGGATCTAACTAGAATATCTCCCAACGGGTGGCTTTTGGGCCTGTGTCTAAAGAACATGATCCTATGGAGATGCTATTCTGATTTTTTTCTCCCTCTGTTGCAGAAAGTTCTTTTTGTTTTCTTACCACGGAAGCTTTCGTGGCCCAATGGCACCGGTAGAAATGAAATGGAGGGCTGTTTCCTGGAATTGTAAGCCATCATTAACCTGAGCTTGAAAACAGTCCTCTCTGTCGGCATATGGGCCTATTGTTCTGTTGCTGTCCCTGGTGCTGAACGGCCTCTGTCCTTGGTGCTGTTATCATTCCTGAGATTCCAGTTTATCTTGTCAAATGCCTGGTGCTTTTGAGAACTTCTGATGGATACCCTACTGTTGGCATGTTGTAACCAGAGATTTGTAATTTTTATCAGAGGCTGACTTTTTTTTGGGGGGAGGCACTGGCACATCATGCTTTCAACCTTAGTCGCTTAGATCCATATCTATTAACTGAAGACTGATTCTGATAAAAGCACTTTCTTGGCATTGTTATCTCTGTGACAGAGAGAGAGAGAGAGAGAGGGAGGGAGGGAGGGAGGGAGGGAGGGAGAGAGAGAGAGAGAGAGAGAGAGAGAGAGAGAGAGAGAGAGAGAGCTCAGCCTGCAAAAAGTCTTACTTTGGTGCTGTCAGTCTTATTGCTTAGTTGACATCTGTGTTGAGGAATACAAAACATCGCAGAAATTGGTAAACTATTCTGCATTTTTAGTTGGAATCCTCCCATTTCCTTTTTTTTGGGGTGTGTGTGTGTTAGTTCCCCCCCCCCCCGTGAAAGGAGCTCATTCATGAAAGAATACGACCAAAAAAAAGCTTTCAAATTAATCTCTCCAAATCAGTAGGCATTATCATTATTTTAAAAGCTTCATAGTAATCTCATACGGTTGCATTATTTATCTGCAACTTCAACGAAATTATAATTTGAGGCAGCTCCTTGTTGTCATCTCTGAAGAAAAATGATATTGTGCCTTCATTGTCATCTTATATATTGTGAAGGATGTGAGATGTTGTTGTATGTGGAATAAACGGCAGATTTTATTCTTGTATTCATTTTCTGTAGGTATTTATATGCCGCCCACTTCCTAAGTGGCTCAGAGAGGCCTGTAGAAATATATTTAAAGCAAAACACATTGGAAAAAAAACTCAATTCATTTAAAATAATCTGAATATTAAAATACATAAAACACAAATTGGGATAAGCAAGTAGATTTTCAAGTCTTCTAAATACACACACTCTCTGCCTCTATCTTTCTCTCTCTCCTTCTCTTTCTTTTTCTTTCTCTCTTTCCTTCTCTCTCCCCCCTTTTCTCTTTTTTTCTTTCTCTCTTTCTGCTTTCTTTCTTTCCTTCTGTCTTTCTCTCCCTTCTCTTTTTTCTTTTTCTCTCTTTTTCTCTCTCTCCTTCTCTTTCTCTCTTTCTCTTTCCTTCTCTCTCTCTCTTTTCTTTCTCTTTCTCTCTGTCCTTATTTCTCCTTCTCTCTCCCTTCTCTTTTTCTTTCTCTCTCTTTCCTACTCTCTCCCCTTTCTCTTTTTCTCTTTCTCTCTTTCTGCTTTCTTTCTTTCCTTCTGTCTTTCTTTCTCTCCCTTCTCTTTTTCTTTTTCCTTCTTTTTCTCTCTCTCCTTCTCCTTCTCTCTTTCTCTTTCCTTCCCCCTCTCTCTTTTCTTTCTCTTTCTCTCTGTCCTTATTTCTCCTTCTCTCTCCCTTCTTCTCTTTTTCTTTCTCTCTCTCTTTCCTTCTCTCTCCCCCCTTTTCTCTTTTTCTCTTTCTGCTTTCTTTCTTTCCTTCTTTCTTTCTTTCTCTCCCTTCTCTTTTTCTTTTTCTCTCTTTCTCTCTCTCTCCTTCTCTTTTTCTCTTTCTCTTTCCTTCTCTCTCTCTTTTCTTTCTCTTTCTCTCTGTCCTTATTTCTCCTTCTCTCTCCCTTCTTCTCTTTTTCTTTCGCTCTCTCTCTCTCCTTCTCTCTCCCCTTCTTTTCTCCCTCCCTTCTTCCCTCCCTCCCTCCCTCCCTCTCTCACCTCAATTCCAATGAATGATTGTTCCACAACATCAATCCTGTAATTGATAGGGTAGGATAGTATCACAAAGAAAACAGAATTAACCTCAGATCCTGCTGTCCTAATGTATTAGCCACCAAGGGTATGTGAATATGGGTAGACTCTTTGGTCCTTACTCTGAGAGTCTCAGAGGTGAAGGACTAGTTAAGAAGTTTTATTGCTCATGCCTATACAGACAAATCTGGCCAACCAAGGGTCAGCATTAAATTGGTGCTAGATAAGAGTCAACAGAATTCAGGAGTTGGGTTTAGACCACTCGTGGGAATTAAATGACTCCCAGTAGATTCCTATCTTGACTCCAGGCTCTGCCTCTCTTTCCCCTACAGCAGGGGTGTCAAACTCGATTCCACTGAGGGCCACGTCAGGGTTGTGTTTGAGCTTGGGTGTGGCCAGGGGTGTGTGGCCAAGGGCGTGGCTAGCTCTCTGTGTTGGGAGCGCCTGTGGTGGCCTGAGCACTCTGCCAGCAAAAATGGGCTCCCGAGCTCCATTTTGGCTGTGACGGTCTCCTGCAGCCCTCTGCCAGTGAAAATGGAGCTCGGCAGGGCTGTGCGTAGCCCTTATGAGCTCCGTTTCTGGCTGCAATGGCCTCTTGCAACCCTCTGCCAGCAAAAGTAGAGTACAGCAGGGCCGCGCGTGTTGTTTGCTGTTTCCAAGGCAGCCCCCTGGCCAGATCTGGCCCACGGGCCTTGAGTTTGACACCCCTGCCCTACAGTGACCAAACTAACACAAGCACAGTCCTTAATTCAGTTAAGCAGGATGGGCCGTGTAGTTTAAATCACGTCCATCGTCCCATTAACAGCCTTTGAATTCACAACCACTCCGGGCTCTGCTAAATGTCATTAACGGTGATCAATTGTGATCCACAATTTCCTGCCTGCTGCTACGCGAGTTCAAAACACTGACTTAGCAGGAAGGAATCCTCTGTTTCCTTCCCCCCTTACAACAAAAGCTTAAAATTGGCTTGCTAGACCCGTCTGTTCAATTCATCCCTGTCTCTTTGTTCATTCAAACCCCCGATTTCCTGTCTTGTGCAGCCCCGAGCTATCATTCTTTCTTCCCCCTGCCTTGGTATCTATTTTTTTTAATGATCTGCCATTAAACAGCACTATTTTTTTTTTAATATCTTGGTGGTTCGGTTCCTTCTCCCTTATCTATCTTCCTTGGATCAGTGGCTGGTTTTTGTTTTGTTTTTTCCCCTTCTTTTATTGATCCTTGCAACTTCCTCTTGGAATAGATAGGTGTAGATCCGTGATAGCTAACCTCTTTGTCATTGCGTGCCAATAGCGCGCGCCTGCACCCATAAGGCAATGCGCGTGTCACCCCCCCTGCGAATGTGCACGTGACCCCTGGTCCTCCCCTTTCCCCCCGTACGCACACATGACCCCCCTGCTCCTTCCGCCCCCCTGAAAATGTGTATGTGACCCCCTGTCCTCCTCCTTCCCCTCCGTATGCATACATTTATTATTTATTTATTTATTGAATTTATAGACCGCCCCCTCTCCCCGAATCGTGGTACATGGATCGTGGTACATGACCCCTCCCACTCCCTCCACCACCCGGGCATGTACCACGATCCCCCTGCACCCAGTTTTGGGCTAGTAGGCCTACTGCAGCCTCCTAGGAGCAAAAACGGGCTGCAAGGCAGGGGGGGCACCCCCCCCCCCATGCCGACCTCCCTGCAGATTCCTTGGAGCAAAATCAAGTCACGGGAGGCACACATCCGTGCCCCGTTTAGGGTCTATTAGGCCTCCTTACAGCCTTCTGAGAGTAAAAACAGGCCGTAGGGAACCTCTGCACTGCCCTCACCCCCTGGGTGCATGTGTGCCCCCTGCTCATGCAAGCACGCCTGTCACTTGCCCCCCGCCCCCTGCACGTGTGTGGCAGAGACTCGAAAATCAGCTGGCCGGCGGGAGAAACGTGCCCGTGCCCTGTGGATCTGAGCTGGGCAACAGCTCCCGTGCGCGCAGAGAAGGCTCTCTGCATGCCACCTGTGGCACGCGTGCCATAGATTTGCCGCCATGGGGGTTGATCCTTGGATTTGATCATGCCAAACCCAGCAATTGTACCACTCGGCTAAATGCGTAACTCTCCACCAGGAAAAAAAAATATACGTCAAGTATGAAGTATTTTTTTTTGTTAGTCGAAGATTCGTTGTCAAACGATTGCAAAGAGTTTGGGCTGCTCGTCGAGTCACGGATTCTGTTTCAATGCTCAGCTCTACAAAAATGCTAACCTGCATTGTGTTCAGCAAGAGCAAGCAGAGCTGGAGGGCAGACTTAAGGGAATCATTAGCTTAGCATCCTTGCGTTCCCACAAAGAATCCAAGCCCAACCCCTCTTGAACTTGGATGACCTTTATCCGGCACCATCTTAGTGTTGAGGTTTAGTTGACTGGAGTCTTGAATAAATTTTGGTGCTGCAACCTAACAGATGGCCCTGAACCCTGATTCTTCATGCCTGCCTGACGCATTGTGAGAATTAGCACAATTTTCCAGATGTAGCTTAGAGATCCACACCTCTACAGGTTGTGTAGAGGGTGTCAACCTCGATTTCATTGAGGGCCACATCAGGTTGTGTTTGACTTGTGGCGAGGGGCAATGTGGGGCATGGCCAGCTTGTCGTCACTCATTGGGGCTCTGTTTTTGATCGCGCCAGCCTCTTGCAACCCTCTGCCAGAGAAAACGGAGCTCGGAGAGGCCACGCACGGCCCTTGCGGGCTATGTTTTTGGCTGTGATGGCTTCCTGCAACCCCTTGCCAGTGAAAACTGAGCTTGGGGAGGCTGCATGGCCAAAAACGGAGCAGGAGCAGGCCATCAGCAGCCTGCCCGAGCTCCGTTTTTGCTGGCAGAGGGCTGCAGGAGGCTGTCACAGCTGAAAACGGAGCCCAAAAGGGCCACATTCCCCTCCTGAGCTCCATTTCCAGAGGTACTGCGGGCCGGTCTTTTGCTGTTTCCAGGATGGCCCTGTGGGCCAGATATAAGCACCCTGCAGGTCCAATCTGGCCTGCGGGCCTTGAGTTTGACACTCCAGCTCTAGATGATCCTTGGTGCTGAGATTGTGGGAAGGAAAAGAAGGATAGGATATCCCCCAGAAGTGTCAAGAGTTATTAGCTAGTTGCTGTTGCTTGATGGCTCAGTCATAGCTTGGCTACCAACTGATCTCTCCATGCATGTTGGCTGAGGAATTCTGCGAGTTGAAATCCACAAGTCTTAGAGTTGCCAGGTTTGGAGACCCCTGCTCTAGAGTAGAGCAGATACTTGAGCTGCGGTGGTGCAGTGGTTAGAGTGCAGTACTGCAGGCTACTTCTGCTGACTGCTAGTTGCCTGCAATTTGGCAGTTCGAACCTCACCAGGCTCATGGTTGACTCATCCTTCCATCCTTCTGAGGTGGGTAAAATGAGGATCCATCAGCAAGAGGCTGATGTTCTGACCCAGCCTTAGCAGAAAGAAGAAACAGACTCCTTGTCACAACCCCCCCCCTCTTTATTTACCTCTTGTCAATTAATTGCATTCACCCACAAAAAAGACCAGGCATTAGTCCTTCAAGGAGTTAACTGCAGTAACAGACCTTATCAGTTCCTTGTGATAATTACCAGGCCCTGAACTCCCAGCCGTAAAGCTGCAAATTAAGTTCTGGCAAGCAGTCTCTGAGGCACGAAACACGATGAGCCAAATCTTCAGAAATACGAACTGTTGTCTCCTACGACCACCACTGCGCTTTCCATCTATTTATTCCCCAGCCAGGGAAGGGCCATTCAGCATCCATGTGTGCTTTGCTTCCCGAGTCGACTCCTTGACCCCCATTGTTCCCCTCTCCTAACAGCTCTGTGCATACAGACTTCTGGAACAGACCCCAGCTGTTTTTCCTCCCCACCTATCTCAGTCTCCAAAGGCAGCTGCCTCTCCGGTGACTGGGAAATGTCGGACAGTCCTGGCTCTATTTCTGCGTCTAATTCAGAGCATCCATCAGAGCCTTCCCAGACTCCAGAACCGCCCCAAGTTCCTCCCAACCTCCTCATTGTCCAAGTCTGCCGCCAGCTCCAATGGCAGCTGGTGGGCCACAACAGCTGACTCTGTAAACCGCTTAGAGAGGGCTTTAAAGCACAGTGAAGTGGTATATAAATCTAAGTGGTATTGCTGTTGCTCCTCCTTTTCCCCTTCCTTCCTTCCTTCCTTCCTTCCTTCCTTCCTTCCTTCCTTCCTTCCTTCCTTCCTTCGCACAATGGTTAGAATGCAATATTGCAGGCTAATTCTGCCCCACTGCCAGCAGTTCAATCCTAACTGGCTCAAGATTGACTGAGCCTTCCATCCTTCCGAGGTGGGCAAAATGAGAACCCAGATTGTTGGGGGCAAGAAGCTGACTCTGTAAACCTCTTAGAGAGGGCCTTAAAGCACAGTGAAGTGGTATATAAGTCTATGTGCTATTGCTACTTGGCCAGCAAGTCCATTCTAGAAGGAGAGGTTGAAGGTGAATGAAGCTTCAGGATGCCATCCTTTTATGGCTGCCCACCACCTTGGCTTGAGAATAGAACATCTCTGCTCCCTGCATTGACGCCTAAAGTGTCTTTCTCTGCCTTAAACAAAGTTGCTCGATGTTTCTCCCATGCAGGGGTAGGTTCCTGCCATCACTACTCCCGGTTCGGCGCCTGAAAAATTTTGCTCCACGCGTGTGCGCATTTGCCCTTAAAATGGTCTGCGCACACGCACAACATTAAAAAAAGGAAAAAAATACATTTTTTCCAATGAAGATTGTACTGTGCATGTGCAGAACAGAAAATCAAGAGGGCGCCGCCAAGGATAGAACCAGTACAGTCACATGTCCGCCGAAGTTACTACCTATTCGGCCTAACTGTACCGTACCAGTAGGATTCCACCTCTCCTCCTGCGGGAGCTTCGTTTTGACTGCTTTAGCACGGGCTTGACGGATGGCCCTTCACCTTCATCATTCAGCACTACCATTGTTAGCATAACAGGTGATTTAATGAACATTTCATCATGCTTTTCCAACCCTCTGCCCGCATCTAATTTTCCGCTGCTTTTTCCCCCCCCCCCCACGGAGTTGCATGCAGACGTATTCCAAATTTGGAATTGGAAGGGAGGAGGGTTGTCTCCCCAGGGATGATGGATGGCATCCTTAAAAAGTTTCCTAGGGCCTCGTAAAATGCTGCTATATTCAGAGATCGCATTTCGTTGCAGGCAAATTCTGGGACAAACCTCAAGCTGTCGCTGGGGGTTTATGGCTCACTGTATAAACGACAAAAATTGTACATCGTTTACTTGACTCAACAATATTCTGGGATTCGCTAGCTTCATCCCTCGTTTTCCAGAGGTAGCCTGAGTTGTTAGCACGGAGCAGAGAAGCAGAAGAGGGGTCTTTTAGAGATGACTGCAAAACCAGAACATGAAATACCTGAATAATAAAAAGAAAAAGAAGTATAATAATATCATATTAGAGATTGTAAATATTTACATTTTTGTCTCCCACCTTTATTACTTTTTACAAAAACCCAAGGTGGCAATTATCGCCAACAACACCTTCCTCTTCCCATTTCCCCCACAACAATGACCCTGTGAGGTAGGTCGGGCTGAGAGAGAGAGGGACTTGCCCAAAGTCACCCAGTCAGCTTTCATGACTAAGGTGGGACTAGAACTCACAGTCTCCTGGTGATTGGCTCAAAGTCCCCCAGCTGGTTTTTATTCGTAAGGTGGGACTAGAATTGACCGTCTCCTGGTGATTGACCCAAAGTCATCCAGCTGATTTGCATGGCTAAGGCAGAACTAGAATTCATAATCTTCTGGTTATTGGTCCAAAGTCCCCTAGCTAACTTTCAGGCCTAAGGTGGGACTTGAATTCAGTTTCTTCTTCTTTTTAGCCTGGTGCCTTAACCATTAGACCAAACTGGAGAGGGAGGGAGGGAGAGAGACACACACACAGAGACAGAGAGAGACACAGAGAGAGAGAGTCAGAGAGAGAGACAGAGGGAGACACAGAGAGACACAGAGAGACACACACAGAGAGACAGACAGACAGACACACACACACACAGACAGAGAGCAGAAAGAGAGAGAAAGAGAGAGACACACAGAGAGACAGACACACAGAGACAGAGAGAGACAGAGAGAGACCCACACAGAGAGAGACAGAGGGACACACACACACACACACACACACACACAGACAGAGTGACAGAGACACACAGAGAGAGACAGAGAGAGAGAGAGACACACACACAGATAGACACACAGACAGACAGACAGACAGACGGAGAGAGAGACAGAGACAGAGAGAGAGACAAACAGAGAGACAGAGAGACAGACAGACACACACACAGAGAGAGAGAGAGAGAAAGAGAGAGAATGAGAGAGGCACACAGAGAGACAGACACACACAGAGAGACAGAGAGACAGAGAGAGACCCACACAGAGAGACAGAGGGACACACACACACATACACACACACACACACACACAGAGTGACAGAGACACACAGAGAGACAGAGACACACACACACACACACAGATAGACACACAGACAGACAGACAGATGGAGAGAGAGACAGAGACAGAGAGAGAGACAAACAGACAGAGAGACAGACAGACAGACACACACACACACACACACAGAGACAGCGAGAGAGAAAGAGAGAGAATGAGAGAGACACACGGAGAGACAGACACACAGAGAGAGACAGAGAGACAGAGAGAGACCCACACAGAGAGACAGAGGGACACACACACACATACACACACACAGACAGAGTGACAGAGACACACAGAGAGAGACAGAGAGAGAGAGAGAGACACACACAGATAGACACACACACAGACAGACAGACGGAGAGAGAGACAGAGACACAGAGAGAGGCAAACAGAGAGACCGACAGACACACAGACACACACACACACACAGACAGAGAGAGAGAAAGAGAGAGAATGAGAGAGAGAGATTTTGAGATTTGTGAAAGAAATTAGGATGAGATCTATTTCTTCTTTCTTGAAATAAAACTCTACCCGCTGCTCTCAGGTACTTGGCTGATGCCCCAACCAAGGCATCAAGAGTAGTCAAGGTGAATATTTTGGCGTTTCCCCATGTAGCGTGGGACCTTCTCAAGGAACTCATTAACATAGCAATTACAAGGAATGGAGCCAATTGCTACACGAGACATCGATGGTGACATTTTCTCTTTAGGTGGATTTAGGAAGATATTTGTTTCTACGCTTAATGGGTATTACTTATTTAGGAAGCTTAGCTGGGCTTTGCTGACCCTACGGAACGCATGACGGCTCTGTTAAGCCATTGATAGTGTGTATGCTTTCTCTCTCTCTCCCCCCCTCTCCCTCCCTCCCCCTCCCCTCCACCATCCCTTCCTCCCTCTCCCTTCCTCCCTCTCCCTCCCTCTCCCTCTCCCCCTCTCCCTCTCCCCCCTCCCTCTCCTTCCCGTTCCCTCCCTCTCTCTCCCTCTCCCTCTTTCCCTCTCTCCCTCTCCCTCTCTCTCCCTCTCCCTCTCTCTCTCCCCCTCCCTCTCTCTCTCCCCCTCCATCTTCCCCCTCTCTCTTTCTCCTTCAAAGTACAATCCATCTGTCTCTCAGTAGCTTAAGAACAGCTATGATTTGGGGGAAAATTATTTTATCCTTCCAAATTCATTGCCGAACAAGCAAACGTGTGAGTGGAGACACATGAGGAGTAGGCCTTTGCAAAGGATTGACGGGCATTGTTGAAACCCATACTGTCAACTGTGCTTGTTGAGACATCACACCCAGAGTCTGCCCGACTCTCACCTGTAAGGTTTATTTCAGGGATTGAATTGAGAGGTTTTAACTGGCACATAACAAAGTTGATCTTCTCAAATCAACCCCATAACAGATTAGAGTTTCACCCGATGTTTAAGTGAACCTTTTTCTCCTGGCCAATAGAATTTAGTTATTTAGTCATTCACAAGTATTTGTGTGCTTGTTGGAGTTGATGTTTTCATCTAAATCACATGCTGGCCATGTTCCAATATTTGAGGAGCTGCCACAGAGAGGAGGGGGGTCAAGCTATCTTGCAAAGCACCCAAGGACAAGACAACGAATAACAGATGGAAACTGAACAAGGAGAGATTCAATTTAGAAATAAGGAGGAATTTCCTGACAGTGAGAGCAATCAACCCGTGGAGCAGAAGTTTCCTTCAGAAGTTGTGGGAGCTTCATCACTGGAAGCTTTCAAGAAGAGACTGGACTGCCAGAAATGGTGCAGGGTCTCCTGCTTGAGTGGGGGTTGGACTAGATGACCTACAAGGTCCCTTCCAACTCTGTTAATCTGAATACCCTTCCTTGTTCGTTTCCCTTGTTTCACCCTTGTTTAAAGTTTCTCCCAAGAAGCACTTTGGCTTGAGTTGGTGAAATTTACTTGGATTGGAGATTCAGCGCTTCAGAGTGTCACGTCCTACCAAAGGCCTCTATAAATAGCAATGAATTGTTAATGTGATTTCTGTGGCTGAATTTGCGATGTGCCATTCCCCCCGCCCCAAATACAGAGAACTCTTAGTTGCCGGACGTCAGTTTAGGGGGCTTGGTATACAATGGACAAGTCTTCCATTGGAAAGCTGCCCTCCTTTAACTGAAGAAGTCTGTCTGGATGCTTTGTGTTATTTATATCAATCTATGTCGTTCGCATCACTTGATGGCATGCGAGTCAAGACGTTGGGGCCCAAATGTCACATTTTGCATTACTGGAGTAATTAAACCCTGGTGGCAGCGACGCAAAGCGTGCCGCTTGTTGCATTATGCCATGGTGCCAGCCATGTTAATGTGGGTTTAATAGACATTTAGGAATGGAGGTGCCATCTGACCAAATGGCTCATTCGAATGAGGGTTTATAGTGGTTTATTGGAGCAGACAATCCTGGGTTTGGGTCTCCCCTGGCTGTTGGAAATATTGAGGCCACTAACCGCAACAAATGCTAAGATTATTATTGTCAGGATAATATAAAAAAGAAATCCCCCCCCCTCTGTGGGTGTTGATTTGATCTGTCTAAACTCAAGGCCCGGGGCTGATCTGGGAATATCAAAGGACCGGCCCACGGTGCCTCTGTGGCTGATATTGAGCCGAAACGGGCTGAAAACGGGCCAAAAACATGTGTGGGCCTCGGGAAGCCCGTTTTCAGCCCGTTTTCAGCCAGCAGAGTGCTGCAGGAGGGTGAAAATGAGGCACAGGGGACAGAGAGCTGTGCATGGCTCCCCCACGCCTCATGTTGGCCATTAAAATGCTGCACGAGGCTGTTCAGGCTGAAAACGGGCCCAGGGCGGAGGGACAGGGGAGACGGGACAGACAGGGTGTGTTTTCAGCCTGAACAGCCTCCTGCAGCACCTTACTGGCCAACATGAGGTGCGCCTCATTTTCATCCTTTACGGCCTCCTGCAGCACTCTGCCGGCTGAACGGGCTGAAAACAGCCCCCCCCCCCCGAGGCTCCCACGTGTTTTCGGCCCATTTTGCCCCCCCTCGCCAGCCCACAGAGGAGAACTACAATGCTGATCCGGCCCTCAAAGAAATCCAGTTTGACACCCCTGCTCTAGAGTTAGAGGGGTGGGGAACAATGGCCCTTTTATGACGTGTGGATTTCAACTCCCAGAATTCCTGAGCCCTGGCTGGCTCAGGAATTCTGGGAGTTGAAGTCCACCAGTCACCAAGGGGCCATCTTTCCCTACCCCTCTGCTCTAGAGGAAAGACATAATATAAAAGTGGGAAATGCAACAAATAGGCGAATTAGTAGACCAAGGAGCTACTCTTTATTTTAATGAAAGATCATACTTTTAATTTCATTTAATTCTTTCCCAGATAGGCAGGGCCTCTGTCAGCTAAGTTCATGGGCTCTATAAAATGACCCCCGCGGGTTTCCTGAAAGTTTGGCTTGGAAAACAGATCTGCTTCATCTACTGGTTTGAAAAGAGTCAATATCTAAATCGAAACTTTGAATTGCATCTCTGAGATCAGTCGCCTCATTTCAGATGTTGGAAATGTTTTTTTTAAAACAACAACAACAACAACAAGTGGCCAGAAGTGCAAGAATGGCTGTGAAGGGACCTAATTTAAGTGTTCGGTTTCCGTTCAGTCGGGAAGTCAGTTTGATTTTCGGTGGAGACACTATCCAATTCCATAGGGGACGTTTCTTTAAAAGCCTATTTATTCTTGGACCTCTTGGAGAAATCCTTCTATTTGTCACCCAAAATGAGAACAAACTTGTCAGCTGGGGAAAGAAAAGGGAATCTCTCTTTTAACGCAAATAATTAGCAACTTGGAGATCCTGTCACAGGCCCTCCCAGGCACCCGCAGAGGTGAGTTTCACATTTTGTTATCGTCGGTTTGCCACGCATACACCCGCTTGCTTTGCGAATGCACGCACACCTTCTATGCCAGGGGTGTCCAAACTTGGGAACTTAAAGATTTGTGGACTTCAATTCCCAGAATTCCCCAGCCAGCCATGCTGGCTGGGGAATTCTGGGAGTTGAAGTCCAGAAGTCTTAAAAGTTCCCAAGTTTGGACACCCCTGTTCTATGCATAGACTTCACTCTCGCGCGCATCATCCCTGCATGCGCCCGGCCTCAAAAACGTGCCTAAATAAGACTACATAGAGCCAGGGTGGGTGGGCAGCAGAAGTGGGTTGCTGCCGGATCAGCCCGGATCGGCGGAACTGGTAGCAGCGGTGGCTGGAGGCATGCTTCTGCGCATGAGCATTTGTGCAAGCGAGCATGTGTGCACCCCTGAACCAGTAGTAAAACAATTAGCAACCCACCTGTGGTGGCCCACTCGCAATTTCTGCTACTGGTTTGGGTTAACCGGCTAAATACCACCTAAATACTATACTGTTAGTCTTGCTTACCTTCTAGGGCAGTGATGGCTAACCTTTTCAGCACCGAGTGCCCAAACCTGAACGTGCCTGCATGCCTGCGCACCACAGCACCGGAAACCTGAAGGCCAGCTGGCTGGTGCGCGCATGCCTGTTTTTTGGGTGTTTTTAGGCTGTTTTCAGGCCATTTTCTGGGCTGAAAAATGGCCTGAAAATGGCCCAAAAAACAAACACCCCCAAAATAGCTGAAAAATGCCCTGAAAATGCCCCCCAAAAGGCCCCCCAAAAGGCCTGAAAACAGCCCCCAAAATAGCCTGGTTTTGGGGCATTTTTTGGGCTGTTTTCAGGCCATTTTCCGGCACTCTAGTGCCCATGCACACCTGATGAGCAGCTGGTGTCGGCACAGGTGCCATAGGTTTGCCATCGTGGTTCTAGGAAAAAGACATTCAAAAAATTCAGAAAGGCTATATACCTCAGTGCAGGGGTCGGCAAACGTGAGCCATTTGGACCCATTTCCCACGGAAAAGAAAACACCGGAAGCCACAAAGGTCCTAACCGGAAGCCCCCCGTTCAATTCTGGAGCTGACCGGAAGTTCAGTTCCCCCACCATAGAGTCTCCTCCTAGCGTGGCGTACTTTTTCCTCTACCTGTCATAACCGAAAGCCCTATCAATTGTGGAGACAACCGGAAAACCCTCCCCTTGCCATAGAGTCTTCTCCTGGCGCACTGGGCTTCTCTCCCCCCCCCTCAGAAGCTCCTCTCAAAATTGTGGTGCCGACCGGTGACGGAGCTGCAGCAGAGGGAGGAAAGGGCCACACGAGGCTCCAGAGCAGCAGACTGCTGACCCCTGCCTTAGCAAACTCACTCATAAAGGAAGACTGAGGGTTCAAGTATCAAGATGTTGAACCGCAAGCCCTAATTCTTGGCATAACGACTCGTTAAAGACAGTCCATGGGACTACCACTTCCTTGTTCTGCAGTTGCGAGACCTTACAAACCTGTAACAAAGTGGGTTTGTTCCAAAGAGTCTACCGATTGCATTGAAAAATAAATTTCTTTTCTCAGCCCCATCTTGGAAAGTTCTCATTAGTTCATTGCAGAGGATTTTTAAAAAGACTTTTAAAAAGTGTCTTATTAAGAGGGGCAGGAAGAAGGATAATGAGGAGGGCTGCTTCAGTAGATGGGAGCAATATCTAGAAAGGAGAAATAGCTTTTAGGTGGGCGATTGACAATAAGCGGGCCAATTAATCAACAAAAAAACAATCATACAAAGATTCAGTGTTATTGGAGGATTTTAGAAACAGTAAATGAAATGCTAGCATGTGGTTATGTATTAAATTTTGGTATATTTTATGATGAAGGACGTTTAAATAATTATAGTCAAATGTAAATGGAGGTATGATGATGGCAACATGTATAAATATCTGAGTTAAAACACTTGAGTTAATATGAATTATGCTTGATGACTGTGGAAGAGATGCACGAAAGCCTTTTTGTAACCAACTGATACACTTTCTACAGTATGCAAAAAAGGAAGATTTTATGTGTTGTGTTTGTTTTGAAAATAAAAAAATATATTTAAAAAATCATATTAATAGTGTAAGACCATCATGCACCCCAGGTCCTTGGAAAGGACTCAATGGGTAGGCAAAAAGGCCAAATCCAGTCTGAACAACTGGTTGACTGTGATGCACAATAATAATAGCAATAAAAAAGAATGAACGAGTCAAACTCGTTCAGAAGAGTCAAAACAATATTGGAGATCGTGTGAAAGGAGTGCGTGGCAGTTTGTATACAATGGAAAGGCAGCCATCTTTGAAAAGTTGACTCCTTTCTCCAACCAGTTTGGCTTTCAACTTCTGAATCTCCCTTTCTTATATTAGCTACTGCCCAGCATCTATGGGGTTTTTTCTTCTTATTTTGGGAAGGTGTGAAGTCTTAGATCTCTACTTTTCTATCCAAGGTTAGTTTCCTTGGGAAAGTGTCTTGGGATTAGAGCAGTGGTGGGATTCAATTTTTTTTTTACTACCGGTTCTGTGGGCAGGGCTTGGTGGGCTTGGTGGGCGTGGCAGGGGAAGGATACTGCAAAATCCCCATTCCCTCCCCACCCCACTAGCTTGCTTTCCAGTTCCGTTCTCCTGTGCAGGGCAACAAAAGAAGACCCTCCCAATCAGCTGGGATTCGGGAGTCAGCGAAGAGATTGGGGGTGGGGCCATCCAGAAGTGGCATTTGCCGGTTCTCCGAACTACTCAAAATTTCTGCTACTGGTTTGCCAGAACGGGTCAGAACCGGCTGAATATCCCCTCTGGGTTAGAGGTTTTAATTTTGGCGCCTAAAATTCTCCCACACTAGATTTGCCCAACTTACTGGTAACCTGACTGATTTGAGAAGCTGACAGTTCTAATGGTGACCGATGGGTCCATCCATGATGGATGGACATTTGTTAATGGTGTTTCTACATGCCTGGTTTTTGTGGGAGGGAGCGGGCTGAACCTTTGGGATGGTGGTGGTTAGCCATGGAGATCTTTTACTGCAAGACATTGTCAGGGTTCCAAATAACATCCGAAATTAAAAGAGTCCGAGGCAAAGCATTGCTCAAAGTTCCAATTTATTAAGAGAGCCCTGTTGGCACATCTGGGAAAACCCAAATCTGAAAAGCTTCCTGGTTTTCCCCACCCAGTTGAAAGTTCAAGAACTTGCCCCCACACCCCCAAGTCCATCCCATGGTCCAATCTCCCACTGCCATGCTGGCAGCTTCCACCCATCCAGTTCCGGTTAGGTGCAGAGGTGCAGAGACAAAGGATGACCTTGGCTTTCTAGAAAGAATGTTGTTATGGCTACATATCATCTAACTCCATACAATCCCCCCTCCCACAATAGAAAATGCATAGTAGAATAATAGAAAGTGTGGCAGGCCAAAGATCCAAAAGAAAAGATGGCTGCAGGTCTGACAGACAATTTGAAGGTCTAGTTTAATAAAAAGAAGATTAGAGGTGGTATGATACTAGTGTTCCAATATCTGGGGGGCTGCCTCAAAGAAAAGGGGGTCAACTTACTTTGCAAAACCCCAGAAGGCAAGACAAGAAACAGTAGATGGAAACAAATCAAGGAGAGAGTCAACCTGGAAACAAGGAGATATTTCCTCTGAGTTAGAACAATTAGTCAGTGGAATGACTTCCCTCCAGGTGGTTGTGGGTACTCCAACACTGGAGGTTTTAAAGAAGAGATTGGACAACTGTTTGTCTGAAATGGTAGAGGGTCTCCTGCTAGAGCAAGGGGTTGGATTAGAAGACCTCCAAGGTCACTTCCAGAATAACATCCAGCTTCTTAGATGTTAATTTGGTTTAAATGGTAGCAGATAATGGATTGGAGGCCATAAAGCGCCAGTCAACTTTTGGCTTAGGTTATCAGTTGTCTTCTTTTTGAGTGGGACAGTCTGAAGGATAAGGCAAATGCTACTCCTAAGTTACCTTCCTCTCTCTTTTACTTGCAGTGGTGGACAGCCGAGGCGGGACTGTCGACAGCCTGCAAAGATTCGCCAGCTCGCCGGTCTATCTCCCGGTGAATTACCACCTCTCCAACACCGAGGCTTCCTTTTTCCTCAAAGAGACCAACCAAGAGATCGTGAGGAATGCCAGCTTGCAATCCCGCACGGAGCCTTTCCTGGTTTACAAAACCACCCGCTTGCCTGTCTTAAACGCTACTTACGGCCCTTTCGCCGTGGAGCAGATTATGCCTCCGCACCTGTGGCTGACCTCTCCTCTGTTCGGTTTCCCTGACCAGTTCACTTTTCATTGGAAGTTACAATCCCGCGTCCTGGACAACTCGGTGTATTCCAATAGGCCCAAAGTCCAGGTTTTGTTTTACGTGGCTGGCAAAGATTGGGAAGACCACGATCCGGCTGAGATCTTACCTTGTGTCCAGTTGGTGGCTTCCCGAGAGGACAGAGTAGTTGTTGGCAACTGTCGGTTGAGAGGTCCTCTGGGGTTATGTGTTGCAGAGCTGGAGTTCCCACCGGCTTGGTTCAACTCAGAGCTCTCCACTCCGTTGACCCCGTTGTCTTCAGAGTACCAAGAGATGGAGGACTCCTGGGAAGGGATCCCCGTGGAGCTTTTCTATTGGATGTACGCAGAAGTGGAAGAAGATTGTCCTTCAGGAGATCCAGATATCGAGAGCTTCTTTCATCCAGGAGGTCAGGAGGAGGCCCAAGGGCCCATGGCTTCGATGGAAAGAGTCGACAGTGTTATTCTTTATCCGACTCCAGACAAGCTCAAGAAGTCATCCCTGAAGCTCGACAATAACCTTGTCCTCTGTTTGCCACGTGGTCCAGTCAAGGAAGGAGATCTTGTCATGTTTCACGTCTCTCTCACCAGTGGCTCGCTAGCAGATCAGTTTACACTAAGGTAAGTGTTAGAAGTGTGTGCTTTAGAAACTGACTGACAGAATCGAATGTCATGGGTGGGTGTGGTCATTTTGAGGGTGAATCAAAGCAGCCAAGATAATCAAAGCCACGTTGTTGGCCTACTGTTTCCCTTGAATGTTAGGCCAAAGTGTTCAGCTCCATGTCTGCCTTGGAATTCCAGATTTATAGAAACAAGAAGTAAATCTGTTGTAGCTGTTCTGACCTAGGCTTCCCAAAAATCAGGAAGCAGACTCCTTGTCCAGACAAAACCCCTTTTTATTACGCTCTCATTCACATCCAGCAAAGTCCCGGCAAACCGTCTTTCAAGGGTGAATTGACAACCACAGACCTTATCAGGCTTGGAGAGCTGCCAGGCCGATATCGTCCAAATGCCATGCTATAGAAGAAAATACTTGGCAAGGAGTCTCAGAGAGTCACAAAGAAATCTTCACACTAATTAAGTGAACTATTTGTCTCCTGCAAACTCCACTCCCCTTTCGCTCCTCTTTATTCCCTATGGGAGGGGCCTTTCACCATCTACCTGTGCCTTTACTCCTGAGTCGGCCCTTGTTCCTTAGCTGTTCCCTTCTCCTGGCAGCTCTGCGCATACGCACATCGGGAACAGGCTCCAGTTGTTCTTCTGCCTCACTGCTGTCTAGCTCCAAAGGCAGCTGAGAACTGTCAGACGGCCCTGGCCCCCTCTCTGCCTCTGATGCAGAGCCCTCATCAGAGCCTTCCCCAGACTCCAGGACTGGCCCAGGTTCCTCCCCAACCTCCTCACTGTCTGAATCTACTGCCAGCTCCACTGGCTGCTGGTGGGCCACAACACTAGCTATTAATTTGAAAACTTGTTCAGTGTTAACTTTCTTTTGAAACTCATCGCCCAAAAGTGAGATATGAACTTGGGCTCTGCAGGGGTGAACAGGACCTATCCTTGGGTGTACCCCGTAGAAGTACAGGTAGCCCCCAACTTAACAACAGCTCTTTTAGTGTCTGTTGGAAGTTATAACAGCACGAAAAAGGTGACTTATGACTCATTTTCACACTTACAACCATTACAGCAGGGGTGTCCAAACTTGGGAACTTTAAGACTTGTGGACTTCAATTCTCAGAATTCCCCAGCCAGCATGGCTGGCTGGGGAATTCTAGGAGTTGAAGTCCGCAAGTCTTAAAGTTCCCAAGTTTGGACACCCCTGCATTACAGCATTTTCATGGTCATGTGATCCAAACTCAGATGCTTGTTTACTGGCATCTACTTATGACAGTTGTAGTGTCCCAGGGTCATGGGATCCCCGTTTACAACCTTCTGATAAGCCAAGTCAATGGGGTACACCAGATTCACTTCACAAGATGAGGTTACTATCTTAACAACTGCAGGAATTCATTGAACAACTGTGCCAAGCAAGGTCGTAGAATGGGGCAAGACTCACTTAACGATGGTCTCACTTAGCAACAGGAAATTTTAGGCTTGATTGTGGTTGTAAGTTGAGGACTACCTAATGACCTTTATTTTTCTCGGTCGAAGTCCAATGGAGTGGTTGTCATTGAAGTCCCACAACCACAACCTGGCTTTATCAGAAACCAGGAGAAGAAAGCTAGAGTAACTTGATAGCTTCTTCTCCTCCTTCTTCTCCTTCTTCTCCTTCTTCTTCTTCTCCTTCTCCTCCTCCTCCTTATCTTCCTCCTTATCTTTCTTCTTCCTCTTCTCTTCCTCTTCCAATCCTCCTCCTCTTCCTTCTTCCTCCTTCCTTCTTCCTCCCTTCTTCTCCTTCTCCCCCTCCTCCCCCTCCCTATCCTTCTTCCTTCTCCTCTTCCTCCTTCTCTTCCTTCTTCCTCCTTTCTTCTTCCTCCCTCCTCCTCCTCTTCCTTCTTCTTCCTCCTTTCTTCTTCCTCCCTTCTTCTTCTTCTCCCCCTCCTCCCCCTCCCTATCCTTCTTCCTTCTCCTCTTCCTCCTTCTCTTCCTTCTTCCTCCTTTCTTCTTCCTCCCTCCTCCTCCTCTTCCTTCTTCTTCCTCCTTTCCTCTTCCTCCCTCCTCCTGAGTTTTGTCCAAACCGGTCCCTTAGGTTTTGAAGCCATGATGTTCTTCTTTTGCCTGGACCTCCTTTGCCTTCAGTTTTTACAGCTACTTGATTAACACAATCTACCATTCATCTTCACCAAATGCAGGCCTCCTAATAATAATAAAAAGAGATGTACTTGATTAAGAAGTCAGCATCCTTTAACGATCCTGACCCCATTTTAATGGCTTCATTGAAAAACTTGCTTGTGTTTCCTTGGCAATTTTGAAGATGAGGTCCCTCATTAGAATGCCTATAAAATGTAGCCTCTTTTTTTGGTGCTTTTAATTCACCCTTCTGTCTAGAATAGAATAGAATGGAATGGAATGGAATGTAAAAAGAATAGAATAGAATAGAATAGATCAGTGGTTCTCAACCTTCCCAATGCCGCGACCCTTTAATACAGTTCCTCGTGTTGTGGTGAACCCCCAACCATAAAATTATTTTCATTGCTACTATGTAACACCGGGAGCCACAAAACCTGGGTGGGTGTGGCCAACTCAACATCACTCCCACCCAGTCACATGACACCCCCCCCCCCAGACATGCCTACCAAGGTTTCATGGCTCAGTGTTTTCTGTGAGAATAGGGCCTCTCTCTCTCTCTTCCCTCCCCCTCCCTCTCATCCCTGTTTTTCTCTATTTTTCCTCTCCCTTTCTCTTCTTCCTTCCTTCCTTTCTTTCCTTCCCTTTCCCTCTTTCTTTTTCTTTCTTTCTCATTGAATACGATAGCAAATCCAAAATAAAGTTATTAATTGTAGGAAATTGCTTCTCTGTAATCTTTTCATAGTGAACTCTAAGTTGATAGAAGCTGGCAAGAGTGTACTAACAGCAATAGGATATATATTTTGATTTCTTTTCAGTTTGACAATATAATACGTTATCCAAAATTATAAATAATCTTATTTTCAGATGCATCTTTTTTGCCATCTCTGTTATTTTCTTTTTTAAAAATCAGTCTTGCTTCCAATTTGTGCCTTCTGGCAAACTGAAGTTTTCTTGGCATGAGATCTAGCTTGCCATTGCTTTTGTCATAGGTCTGAGAAAATTTCTTTTTCTTTCTTTCTTTCTTTCTTTCTTTCTTTCTTTCTTTCTTTCTTTCTTTCTTTCTTTCTTTTCTCTTCCTTTCTTTCCCCCTGATTTGTTTCCCTCTCTTTTCCCTCTCTCTCATTCTCTCCTTCCAGCTCTCTTTCATTTCTCTTTCCCTCTATCTCTCTCTTTCTCCCCTTTTCTCTTTCATCTCTTTCTCGCGCGTGCAAGCAAAATGCCCTCCTGGGCCGGGATCACAGCGGCGGGGACAGCAACTCCTTCTGCTGCCGCCACTGAGAAGTGAGCAGCTGGCTGCGCAGCGCAGGAGAGCCACGCTGCGCAAGAGACTCCTCAGCGCCAGACTCAGGCCAGCGCGAGCCGCGGTCCCCTTCGTGTTGACTCAGGAAAGAGCCACAGCAGCCGTCTCTGGATGCAGAGAGGGAAGAGTTCCAGAGCCCTGCGCAGCGCAGGAGAACTGCAGCTCTTCCCTCCCTGCACCCAACCAGCTGCTGCTGCTGCTCCCCATTCTCCTCCTTCCTGAGCCAACACGAAGGGGACCGCGCCGCGCGCTGACCTGAGTCTGGCGCCAAGGAGTCTCCTGTGCTGCGTACCCTCATTGTTCAGTGGCAACAGTGGGAGGAGAGTTGTTGTCCCCTCCGCCTTGATCCTGCCCCAGGAAGATATTTTGCTTGCACGCACGAACGCGCGCGCACAAGAGATAAGTACAAGAAAAGGGCTGGAGCTCTTCCTGACACTGAGTTGCAAAAGCAGGCGAGAGGCTCGTGCCTTTTCGGGCTGGTGAGCAGATTGCGCGATTGGGTCATCAGGGAGCCGCAGGAGAGGGGCCAATGCCTATGAAGACTGTTACCCACGCTAAGCATGGGTAACAGTCTTAATAGGGAATCTCAGCACACGCGCATCCCACGTTCCTTTATTTTATTTTATTTTCCCCGCCTTGTTTTACACCTCAGAAATGGTACCTCTTGGCTTCCGTAGCGTTGTCCATCAACCTCCATCACTCGGAGTGAGCTGTTTTCCCAGCGTCCTCTGTGCTACGTGTCTCTCTCTTTTCCCCCTCCTCGCCTCCATTCCGGCTCCTACTCCCCCCCCACACCTCTCCTTCCTTGGGCGGGGAACCCAAGCCGCTCCTTCCCTTCGGGTTGGCTACTCGCCAGCCTCTCCGCGGGAGGCTCCTCGGCGACCCCTGTGAAAAGGTTGTTCGACCCCAAAAAGAGTCGCGACCCACAGCTTGAGAACCGCTGGTTTAGATGGTCTTCCTTTTCAGTTTTGTATCCTCTCCTTTTCTTGATCTTCAGTTACCTCCTCCTTATTTGTTAATGAAAACTTGTATAACTTACTCACCATTAGTCGGTCTCAGGTTACGAGACTGTCAATATGTCTCTGGAGATTCTCGGTCAACCCAATGGTTGTCCCCAGTGGTGCTTTTTCAAGACTTCTTTTGCTTTTATTTGAAGATCTTTCGCTTCTCATCCAGTGGTGGGATTCAGCCGGTTCGCACCTATTCGGGAGAACCGGTTCTTAACTTTCTAAGCAGTTCAGAGAACCGGTTGTTGGAAGAAATCTCCTTTTGTTTTTTCCCACTTTCCAGGGCTAATCCTGTAAGGAAGGCAGGAAGGAAACATTCTGGCGTTGTTTCTAGCCTCATCTTTATTGCCCTGCTTACAGAAACTGCCTCTCCAGTAAAACCCTTATTCCATTGTAACAGCTAAGGCGAAGCGCCCATCGACGTGAGTAACACGAGGGATAGAATCAAGATCATGTGAAGTGTTAATACCACTTTATAATGCCTTGGTAAAGCCACACTTGGAATCCTGCATTCAGTTCTGGTCGCCACGATGTAAAAAAGATGTGGAGACTCTAGAAAGAGTGCAGAGAAGAGCAACAAAGAGGATTAGGGGACTGGAGGCTAAAACATAGGAAGAACGGTTGCAGGAACTGGGTATGTTTAGCTTAAGAGAAAGAAGGACTAGGGGAGACATGATAGCAGTGTTCCAATATCTCAGGGGCTGCCACAAAGAAGAGGGAGTCAAACTATTCTCCAAGGCACCTGAGGGTAGAACAAGAAGCAATGGGTGGAAACTAATCAAGGAGAGAAGCAACTTAGAACTGAGGAGAAATTTCCTGACAGAACAATTAATCAGTGGAACAGAAGTTGCCTCCAGAAGTTGTGAATGCGCCAACACTGGAAGTCTTTAAGAAGATGTTGGATAGCCATCTGTCTGAAACGGTATAGAGTTTCCTGCCTAGGCAGGGGGTTGGACTAGAAGACCTCCAGGGTCCCTTCCAACTCTACTATCGTATCGTATTGTATTGTTGAGTTGGCCATGCCCACCCAGTCACATGACCACAGCCCTGCCTACCCAGCTGGTCATTAGGGGCAGAGAACCAGTTGTTAAATTATTTGAATCTCACCACTATTCTCATCCAAGAAGTCAGTAAAAACCAGCGACCCTATAGTGACTGCGTAACGCTCAATTTGTGACCAGTAAAATCTCCCTCTAATGATTGAGTTTTGTCCAAAGTCATGAAATTGGCTGCATGAAAAAGCAGTGAGTTCACGAGCGTCTCTCCTGAGGCTTTTCAGGATTAACTTGATCGCGATTAATTTATTTGATTCTTGAGTTTATACATCTAGCACCAAATTTACACGGGGGGGAAATAAATATCATTGTAGCTCAGGCATCAAATGCCCTCAAGTTTTCTTATTTGCTCTACTGATTTGTTTCCAGCCCATTATTAATGTCTCTACAGACCGAGGGGGTATTTTATGTTTAAATTTTCTCTTGTCTTTTGGACAGATAGATGGGCTTTGGCTTGGGAGACACGTTTTTTTTCTCTTGCTTCCCCAAATATAACAATCACATTGGCTTGTAAGTGGGGAGTCATATATTCCGCGCTGGGTAACATGAATTTATAAATCAAAATAGGGTATGGTTTCCTCCCCCCCCCCAATGTCTGTTTCTCTACAGTGCAAGAGTCTCCCTTTTGAAGAGGTCCTTAGCTTTGTTCCTCATCAGGGTCTTTAGGCAGAAATATCTCACCCAATGGAGGTTTTCTTTTAGAAATAATGCAAAAATGCAAGATGCAAAAAAGACATGGAAGAAACGCTGAAGAATAAATATGTTTCAGATACGAAATAGGTAGAAAAAGAGTTGTTATGTAGGGTTCTTTTTCCCCTCTCTTCCTTCCTTCCTTCCTTCCTTTCCTCCTTCCTTCCTTCCTTCCTTCCTTCCTTCCTTCTTTCCCTCCCTCCCTCCCCTTTCCCTATTCATTCTTCCTATATATATTTCCTTCTTTATTTCCTTCCTTCCTTCCCTCCCTGCCTCCCTCACCCTCCTCCTTCCCCTCCTCTTCACTCCCTCTTCCTTCCTACCTTCCTTTGTTCCTTCATTCCTTCCCTCTCCCCATCCTCCTTCTCCCTCCCCCCGATCCCCTCCCTCCTCTTTCTTTCTTTCTTTCTTTCTTTCTTTCTTTCTTTCTTTCTTTCTTTCTCATTCTCTCTCTCTCTCTCTCATTCCTTCCCTCCCACCCTCTTTCTTCCTTTTTCCCTCCTCCCACTCCCCTCCTCCTCCCCTCCTCCTCCCCTCCCTCCTTCTTTCTCTTTCTTGCTTTCTCTATCTCATTCCTTCCTTCTTCTTCCTTCCTTCCCTCCCGCTTTCTTTCTTTCTTTCTTTCTTTCTTTCTTTCTTTCTTTCTTTCTTTCTTTCATTCTTCCTTCCTTCCTTCCTTCCTTTCCTCCATCCCTCCCTCTCCCCCTCCCTCCCTCCCTCCCTCCCTCCTTTCTTTCTTTCTTTCTTTCTTTCTTTCTTTCTTTCTTTCTTTCTTTCTCTTAAATTCTGTTCATCTTAGGTCCTCATCTGCTTGGGATTTTGAAAGATTTGCATCCAAATGCAAAAACAAACTTATTTTTTCCCCCTATAAATGGGCAAAGAAACATTTTTAATACAGGTGGTGCTCAATTTGCGACCCCAACTGACCCTAAAATGTAAGTTGCTGAGGGAGAAATTTGTTCAGTGAGTCTTGCCCAATTTTACAACCTTTCTTGTCACCGTCGTTAAATGAATCACGGCGGCCGTTAAGTGGGTAACACACGTGAAGGGAATCCCGCTTCCCCCTTGACTTGGCTTGTCAGAAGGTCACAAAAGGGGGACACAGCAACCGTCATAAATGTGAGTTCAGTTGCTAAGCTTTCAAGTGTAAATCGTGTGACCAGGGGATGCTGCAATAGTCATAAGTGTGAAAAAGGGCCGTAAGTTCACTTTTTTCAGTACCGTTGTAACTTTGAACGGCCGCTCAGCGAACTGCTGTAAGTCGAGGATGACCTTTGTGCGTCTTTCGGGACACAAGCCTCAAAAGTTGAAAATTGCAAAACGATCGCCTTCTTTCAACAAACTTTCCCCATATATATATGTATCTCTCTGAAATATAACCAGTGCTGATAAGACTTGCCAATCAACTTGTTCGAACATGCCTTGCTCCTAGGATATAGGAGTACGGTGGGTGTTTTTTTTTTTAGTAGTAATAAGCAAAAAAAAGAATCAGAAACGAAGCAGACATGATGAGATCTGCAAAAGAACTGTTTCCCAGGGAATGGCGAGCGTCACGCCAGATTGTATTGACAGATGTCACTTCTCAGTACAACCAAGGATTCACAAGGAATTCTTCTGCTCCTTTTGCAGTTCTGTTGCTTTCTCTACCGGGAAAAAAAAAACTTTCCCAAAAAATCATCATCATTTAATACAATACAATACAATGGTAGAGTTGGAAGGGACCTTGGAGGTCTTCTAGTCCAACCCCCTGCCTAGGCAGGAAACCCTATACCATTTCAGACAAATAGCTATCCAACATCTTCTTAAAGACTTCCAGTGTTGGGGCATTCACAACTTCTGGAGGCAACTTCTGTTCCACTGGTTAATTGTTCTAACTGTCAGGAAGTTTCTCCTCAGTTCTAAGTTGCTTCTCTCCTTGATTAGTTTCCACCCATTGCTTCTTGTTCTACCCTCAGGTGCCTTGGAGAATAGTTTGACTCCCTCGTCTTTTTTTCTTTCCCTTTCTTTCTTTCTTTCTTTCTTTCTTTCTTTCTTTCTTTCTTTCTTTCTTCCTTCCTTCCTTCCTTCCTTCCTTCCTTCCTTCCTTCCTTAGAATAGAATAGAATAGAATAGAATAGAATAACAGAGTTGGAAGGGACCTTGGAGGTCTTCTAGTCCAACCCCCTGCATAGGCAGGAGACCCTATACTGTTTCAGTCAAATAGCTATCCAACATCTTCTTAAAGACTTCCAGTGTTGGGGCATTCACAACTGATTAATTGTTCTAACTGTCAGGAAATTCCTCCTCAGTTCTAAGTTGCTTCTCTCCTTTTATTAGTTTCCACCCATTGCTTCTTGTTCTGCCCTCAGGTGCCTTGGAGAATAGTTTGACTCCCTCTTCTTTGTGGCAACCCCTGAGATATTGGAACACTGAGATGATGTCTCTCCAGCCTCCCCAGATTTTGCTGCATGGGGTATAGCAATGAGAGTCTCGCTCTCCCCTCTCTCCCCTCCCCCTCCCTTTCCCGTCACCGGCTCAGAATTGCTGTCGGCATCTTTGCATTGTGCAAAGGTCTGTGTTGCGCGGTCTGGATATCGGGCCCAGCAGAGAAGGATCTAAATGTACGGCTTTAATTTCAACACCAAGCTTCCTGTCGGGCAGAAAGAGCCAAGGTCCAAATGCCAAGGCTTCAGAATGACTGATGAATGGATTGCTCAAACCACGTAGCATAGGAATCGTGTCAGCAAAGAGTTTGCACCCAGGTGAAACTAAGACAAGCTTCAACGGCGTTCAAGGGGGAGTTGGACCTCGTCCTCTTGTGCAGTGGTGGGTTACAACTGGTACGCCCCAGTACGGGCGTACCGGTGCATGCTGGGAGCACCAGGTACCGTTCCGGAACCCGCCACTGCTCTTGTGATTGTATAGGGCAGGGGTGTCAAACTCGATTTCATTGAGGGCTGCATTGGGGTTGTGTTTGACCTGGGGGTGGGGGAAGAGTTAGGGTTAGCTGGACGTCACGCATGTTGGGTGCGCCTGTGGTGCAGGGGTGAGTTCTGGCTTCTTCTACTCTGGTTTGCTCAGCGGGGTGCTTTGTGCACTAAGAACACATGCACAGTAGTAAAAAAATGCTTCTGTGCTTGTGCAGAAGCAAAAACAAGATGGTGGCACCTATGGCGTTGCCGATAGAACTGGTTCAGGGGCGTGGCCAGCCACCTACGAGTTGGAACCCACTTCTGCTGTGGTGGCCTGAGCGTTTTGCCAGCAAAAACGGGCTCCCGAGCTCAGTTTTCAGCTGGGATGGCCTCCTGCAACCCTCTGCCAGCGAAAATGGAGTTTGGGGGAGCACGTGTGGCTCTTGCGAACTCCGTTTTTGGCTGGGATGACCTCCTGCAACATTCTTCCTGCAAAAACAGAGCTTGGTGTGTGTGTGGCCCTTGCAAGCTCAGTTTTCAGCTGGGACAGCCTCCTGCAACCCTCTGCCAGCGAAAATGGAGCTTGGGGGAGCGCGTGTGGCTCTTGCGAGCTCCGTTTTCAGCTGGGATGACCTCCTGCAATATTCTTCCTGCAAAAACAGAGCTTGGTGTGTGTGTGGCCCTTGCAAGTTCAGTTTTCGGCTGGGATGGCCTCCTGCAACTCTTTGTCAGTGAAAATGGAGCTTGTGGGGAGGGCGCACATGGTCCTCCCAAGCTTTGTTTTCACCGGCAGAAGGCCAGTCTTTCACTGTTTCAAGGGTGGCTCCATGGGCCAGATCTAAGCACCCCATGGCCTGTGGGCCTTGACTTTGCCTCCCCTGGCATAGAAGCTCTAAGCTGATTCCTCATCTGATGTCTCCCCCTGGCCTTGCCCTGCTAGGCCTTGGCGATGCAGGAGAGAGTCTGGCAGAGCCAGGGGAAGGAGTCAAACGAGGAATCAGCTTAGAGTCCTTACATGGTCACAAGAGGACAAGGTGCATCCCTCCTTGAATGCCGTTGAACCTTCTCTGGTTTACCCAGGTGCAAACCTTTCGTTGAGACGATTCCTATGCGTAGGTTTCAGCAATAAATCAGTACGTTTGAACCCTTGGCCTTTGGACCAACAAAGTGGCCAAGTCAACAAAAGCAGCCAACCCAACAAAAATGCAGCCACATCCCAACAAGGGGCAGTGAGGAGGGTGCCCGTTCTGTAGACACAAATGATTTATTTTGACGTACCAGTACTTTCTCCCGACAAATATTTATCATTGGAAGATGAAAAGCCTGTCAAATCAGCGAAACCGTCCAGTTGCAAACTTTGAGCTGCTGACTAAGGAAGCTGTCAGACGCTCAGAGATCTTGCTTTATTCTCCTCACCTCCGCCTGCTCCTTGACCACCACCACCACCACCTCCTCCTCCTCCTCCTCCTCCTCCTCCTCCTCCTCCTCCTCCTCCTCCTCCTCCTCCTCCTCCTCCTCCTCCTCCTCCTCCTCCTCCTCCTCCTCCTTCTCCTTTGTATAGAGCTGGAGATTTGCGTCCCCACTTTGCTTTCCTTGTTTGTGTGTGTGTGTGTGTAATAGAAATAATCTATGAGTTGATAGCTGTTGCTCAGTAAATAGTGTCTGATTAATGGTCAAAGCAAAGGAAGAGCTTGTTGTTGTTGTTGTTGTTGTTGTTGTTGTTCTTCTTCTTCTTCTTCTTCTTCTTCTTCTTCTTCTTCTTCTTCTTCTTCTTCTTCGTCTTCTTCTTTTCTTCTTCTTATTCTCCTCCTCTTTCCCTTTTCTCCTCCTCTTCCTCCTTCCTCCTCCTCCTCTTCTTCCTCTTCCCCTCCTCCTCCTCCTTCCTCCTCTTCTTCCTCCTCTTCCCCTCTTCCTCCTCCTTCCTTCCTTCTTCCTTTCTTCTTCCCCTTTTCTTCTTCTTCCTTTTTCCTCCTCCTTCCTCCTTTCTTCTTCCTCTTCTCTTCCTCCTTTCTACCCCTTCTCCTCCTCCTTCCTCTCTCTCTTCCTTCTCTTCCTCCTCCCACCTCTTCCTTCCTCCTTCTTTCTTCTTCTTGCTTCTTCCTTCTTTCTTCTTCCTCTTTTCTTCTTCCTCCTTTCTTCCTCCTCCTTCCCCTCTTATTCTCCTCCTCCTCCTCCTCCCTCTCCTCCTTCCTTCTCTTCCTCCTCCCCCCTCCTCCTCTCCTTCCCCCTCCTCTTCCTCTTCTTCCTTCTCCTTTCCCCTCTCCCCCTTCCTCCTTTCCTTCTCCTCCTTTTCTTCTTTCCATCTTCCTCCTCGTCCTCCAAACACATACAATGCCGAACAGCCTTCAGAGAATTCCAGCCACCGGATATCATCATCCCATTTCAGCCCCAAAGGTCATGGGATGACCTTCATGTAAGACGGCCCTCCTCAAATATATGTCCCGTTGAGTTACTCCGCTTGAAAAATATTTCTACACCAAAGGCCACGTCTCTCTCTAGGGCAAGACCATAGATTGCCGAGTTAATGAGAACTAGAAGCCGCGATGCCATCGATCTCCTTGTCTGTAAATTTGGAAATGAAAAATACACCCAGGGCGTCGTTTCTCCCCCCTCCCCTCGATTCGTTTTCGGAAGGAGGTGAATCATACTTGTATCTCGTGTCGTTAACGCTTGGGTGCTTACATATTTAAAATAAAATCTGGGAAATTAATATATTGACTCAGGGAGAACAGGAGGAACAAGAAAAGAAGAAGAAAACAGGAAAAAAAAAAAAAACCCCAACACCATCCCTGTTGGGAATCTTCCAAGGCACACCAGGCCCATTAAGATGCTCCACAGTGAACAGGCCAGGGCGTATGGAGTAACAGTCAAATATTTGTAATGTTAATGAATATGCAGAAATGGTTTGCAAACTCTCCTTGGCTGGAACCGTTCAGCGGTTATAAATATATAATGCCGCCTGCATACGGGATGAGGTGGAACGGAAGCGATAAAAATGCAAATGGCTTTCCTGGGGGGTCGGGTGGGGACGGAGTCATCGCCGTCTTTTATGAGACCCCGCAGGGGGACTTGTCTCTTTGGCGCCTGCTGGCAGGGAGGGGGGGGGGAAACGACGTGAATGATGGGCCTTGGATCTCCGAGGGTAATTTGTCCTTTTGCCGTGGATGTAACTCTGTCAGGAGGTGGAGGGGGGAGACAGGTGAGGGTTGGGGGGGGGGAAAGGAAGGTGGGGTCTTTTCTTCACTTTTTGGAAAGAGGCAAGGCTTGGAATTTTCCTTCCTTCTTCCCTCCCTCCCTCCCTCCCTCCCTTATCCCATCTCTCTCTCTCCCTCCCTTCCTCCCTCCTTCCATTCCTCCCTTGTCCCATCTCCTTCCTTCCTTCTTTCCTTCCTCCTTCCATTCCTCCTTGTCCCATTTCTCTCCTTCCTGCCTCCCTGGCCCCATCTTTCTCTTTCCTCCCTCCATTCCTCCCTTGCTCCATTTCTCTCCTTCCTCCCTTCCCCTCCATTTCTCCTTTGTCCCATCTCTCTCCTTCCTTCCTTCCTTCCTTCCCTCCTTCCTTCCTTCCTTCCTTCCTTCCTTCCTTCCTTCCTTCCTCTATTCCTCCCTTGTCCCAGCTCCTTCCCTCCCTCCCTCCCTCATCCTCTATTCCTCCCTCCCTCCATTCTCCTCCTTCCCTCTTCTATTCCTCTGTCCCTTCCTTTCTTCCCCACCCTCCCTTCCTCATCCCTTATTCTTTCCTCCCTCCCTCCCTTCCCTCCCTCCCTCCCTCCCTCCCTCCCTCCCTCCCTCCCGTAACCCTAACCCCATCCTTTCCTTAAACTCTCCCTTCCGCAACAATCTCCATTTTCACCCAAGTTCCTCACCCACTCTTCCAGGTGAAGGCTTTCATCTGAAATCCAACCTGGAAACCTTGAGGCCACAGGAGCTTTTAGGCGTTGGCCCCACAATTCCAAATTCAGTTGCTTTTTTTTTTTTTTAATAAGAAGCTTCAGAGAATGAAGTCGACGGATGAGCCCAAGCTGTAGATCCAGAGGCGGGCTCTCTAAAACACCCACCGGAGACCCGTCATGGAAGAAGAGAATGCCATTAGCCATTCTTGGGATCATCCCGAAGGCACTTTAATGGCCCCTGAAGGATCCAGGAAGCTGTCTTAGATGCGTCTTTGGTCTGATCCAAGTAGACAGCTCTTCCTTTCCTGGTTTAAGGATGAGACAGTTCTTGGCAGGTTGTAGCAAAGGCCCAGTTGTTTACGCAGCTTCTGTGGTGCAGGAGGGATTATACCCTTGCTTTGCAAGGTTAGAAAATCAAGCGTGCTTGCCTTATCTATTACTACTCAATATTTACTACCGGCATCTCATTAGCCATCGATCTCCCCGGCATGGCACTGTGGAAAGCGGAACCTCTTCGCCGTTTCCCTCTTCGGCATGATAGATTACACCAAATTAATGTGAGATGCCCACTATTACAAGGGTACTGGCTTGTACCCATCGCTCCGGTCTGGAGGGAGGGGTGGTATTACGAATTAATATTCACCAACATGAGCCCCGTATGCCGAAAGGACAAAGATGTGTGTGGCAAGACAGCAAGGGGAGGGAAAAATAGTATTATCCAGCGAAGCTTTCTCCCTCTTGATTTTGCTTGGGTAATGAGAGGTCTGCCACGAAGCAGATGGCCTTGATTGGAAAGAAAATTAATTTGGTATTGGAGGTTTTCTGGGGGTGGGGTCGAGAAAAACGAAGATGGAGAACAAACAACTCCTGAGCAGCAGGGAGAGAAATCCACCAGGAAGGTCTTCTAATCCAGGAGGTGCTTGGTACGCAGCATGCTTGAGGTTTCCGATTAGCTGCGGTCATGTGGATGGGTTCCCCCAAGTTAAGACACCTTCCAGGTTCATTTCTCTGCAAGCAAGACCCCCTTCTGGATGGGAACCAGCAGCTAGACCAACCTAGCCCTTCGGTGGTCCCTAAGAAGTTCCTTCTCCTTGCTAAAGATATCTCCTCCTCCTTTTCCTCCTCCCTCTCTTCTCCTTCTCCTTTTTCTCCTCCTTCTTCTTTCTTCTCCCTCTTTCTTCTCCTCCTCCTTCTCCCTTTCTTCTCCTTCCCCTTCTCCCTCTTCTTGCTCCTTCTCCTTCTCCCTCTCTTTCTTCTTCTCCTTCTCTCCTTCTCCTTCCTCTTCCTTCTCTTTCTCCTCCTCCTTCTCCCTTTCTTCTTCTCCTTCCTCTTCCTTCTCTTTCTCCTCCTCCTTCTCCCTTTCTTCTTCTCCTTCCTCTTCCTTCTCCTTCTCCTTCCCCTTCTCCCTCTTCCTGCTCCTGCTCTTCCTTCTTCTCCCTCTCTCCTTCTCCTTCTTTTACTTCCGCTTCTCTTTCTCCCTCTCTTCTCCTCCTCCTTCCCCTTCTCCCTCTTCCTTCTCCTTCTCCTCCTTCTCCCTCTCTTTCTTCTCCTTCTCCTCCTTCTCCTTCCTCTTCCTTCTCTTTCTCCTCCTCCTTCTCCCTTTTTTCTTCTACTCCTTCCTCTTCCTTCTCCTTCTCCTCCTCCTCCCTTTCTTCTCCTTCTCCTTTTTCTGTTTCTCCTCCTCCTTTCTTCTCCCTCTTCCTCCTCCTCCCTCTCTTCTCCTTCTCCTTTTTCTGTTTCTCCTCCTTCCTCCCTCTTCCTTCTCCTCCCCCTTCTCCCTCTCTTCTCCTTCCCCTTCCCCTTCTCCCTCTTCCTGCTCCTGCTTCTCCTTCTCCTCCTCCTCCTCCCTCTCTTTCTCCTTCTCCTTCTTCTTCCTTCTTTTTCTCCTCCTCCTCCTTCCTCTCTTCTCCTTCTCCTTCTTCTCCTTCCTCTTTCTTCTCTTTCTCCTCCTCCCTCTCTTCTTCTTCCCCTCCTCCCTCTTCCTGCTCCTTCTCCTCCTTCTCCCTCTCTTTCTTCTTCTCCTTCTCCTTCTCCTTCCTTCTCTTTCTCCTCCTCCTCCTCCCTTTCTTCTCCTTCTCCTTCCTTCTCCCTTCTCCTTTTCCTGCTTCTCCTTCTCCTTCTCCCTTCCTCTTCTTTCTCCTTCTTCTCTTTCTCCTCCTTCTCCCTCTTTCTTCTCTTTCTCCTTTTCCTCCCCCCTCTTCCCCTTCTTCTTACACTGCAAATCCCAAATCCCCCCTGATGATGATTCTTAGTTGGGTGATGAAACATCAGAAAGAAAACAACCAAGATCAGAGAGGACCAAAGACCCCACAGTCCTTCTCTTTCTCCTTCTCCCTCCCCATCTCCTTCCTTCCTTTCCTTCCTTTGTTGGAAGGTTCTAGATTCTTCACCATTCCTATTGATTTTTAGTCCAGATTATTTTGAAGGAATATGTAGAATTAATGAAGACACCAATTAACCCAGCTACCTCCACCCCCAATCCCTTCACCATTTCCGTCCCCGAAAAGATTCCCAATGATTATTTTAAAAAAAAATCCAAAGAACAAGACAGATGCTTAAAGTAGGATTTGCCCACAAAATTTTCAACCAGAGTTTAGCTTTGCAAAAATCTATCCAAAATCTCTTTGGCTTCATTTTGAAGAGTAGTAGATCTTCTCTTTTGAATTATTTAGAAGAAAAGTAGTCTAGACATGAGAAAATGGCTTTAATAATAAAGTGACCTAAAAACAAGGTTTGATAAAATAAACATTATATCAACTGTATTTGGTTCAAACAAAAGTTTGACAGTTTGGATGAATCTGACAGATGACGGATCTCCAATTACATCCAATTTTCGGTTGGGAGATTCACTAGGGAGGCAGAAAATGCTGACAGGGCTGTCTATCTGTCCATCTGTTTGTTCATCCATCTGTTGGTCAACCCATCTGTCTCTCCATCCATCAATCAGCCTCTTTGTCTGTCTATCCGCCTCTCTGCCCATCGGTCTGTCCATCCACTTGCCTGGCTGTCCATTCCTCCATCTTTCTATCTATTTGCCTTTCTGTGTGTCTGTTTGTCTGTCTAGCCATCTGGATGAAGTCCATACATCTGGACAGAGCTGGAAGTGGGTTTTTTTTGTTTTTTGACAAGGATAGTATCTTACGATCTATGCAAGGCTGCCTATCAGAGGCGGTATTCAGCCGGTTCGGACTGGTTCAGACAAACCGCTAACGGAGATCTCAAGCGGGTCTGCCCACCCGCCCTAGCTCTATATGGTCCTATTTAGCTACGTTTTTGAGGCTGGGCACACGTAGTGGCTCAGTGGCTAAAACGCTGAGCTTGTTGATAAGAAAGGTCGGCAGTTTGGCGGTTCGAATCCCTAGCGCCACATAACGGAGTGAGCTCCCGTGATTTGTCCCAGCTTCTGCCAACCTAGCAGTTCGAAAGCACGTTAAAAATGCAAGTAGAAAAATAGGAACCACCTTTGGTGGGAAGGGAACAGCGTTCCGTGCGCCTTTGGCGTTGAGTCATGCCGACCACATGACCACAGAGACGTCTTCGGACAGTGCTGGCTCTTCTGCTTTGAAACGGAGATGAGCACTGCCCCCTAGAGTCAGGAACGACTAGCACATACATGCGATGGGAACCTTTATCTTATAGGTGTGGAAGGCGCACGCACGAGCAAAACACATGTTCAGAAGGTTGGGCGCATGTCCGTGGGGTGTAAAAATAAGTGAAACCCACCACTGCTGCATATAACATAAATAGTATCCTTTAAAAGGCTCAGTAAGAATCCAGGACCTGCCAAGGGTATCAGATGGCTATTTCTGCATTTCAAACCACACCATTGGGTTCCTTCACAAGGCAACCCACTAACTTTCCCCTCCAGCTAGTTCAGATCGAAGCGTAACCACACTTATTAAAAGTTTAAAATTGCCAGGAGATTAGATTTCTAGTCCCATTGCTATTTGTCTTTTTTTCCTCCCCCTTTTGAAGACAAGGAAATTAAAATGCACAGAACTGCTTGGTGTAAAAATGACCTTATTTACGGAAGCTAATGACTATTGGTCTCTCTTTAAAAACACACACACAGACACACACACACATACACCAAGAAGAATCTAATTCTATCCAGAGGCGATAGAGTGACAAATTGAGTTTAATTTTTTCCCCCAACTTTAAAATTATTATTATTGTTTACACTTTCAAACTATCCTCTTGTGGGTTCCGAAAAATCCTATTTGGTGCTCAGCCTCCCATTTTCTCTTCCCAACAGTATTGTGAGGCGGTTTAGTTTCAAGAAACAAATCATCATCTTTTAACAACCCCTATAATCCCTTGTGGGGTGGAGTATGGGCATCTGAATGGAGCGGAGTGTTTACTGGCCGGATGCCTTTCCTGTCACCAATGCGGAGGTTTGTTCAGCAGATATATTTCTCATCCTGTCCAGAGAGAGCAATATCTGCCTCTACCTCCTGATTTTGAGGCAAGAGCGCCACCTCTAGGCCACTGCACCACTCAGTTTGAAGAAACAAATACTAGCCCAAAATCCAAGCCATCATAGTGTCATCTTTTGACCACAATTCCCCCATTAAAACTGGGTTCCTTCTGCATCTGGTTCAGATTTAATTGTGGTGTTCAACCATTGGGGCCAGCATAAAGACTGGAGATATGTAAATTCTTACAGTCTTTGGTCAACAGTTGAATGATCATTAGCTAATTGTGTTGTTTGGGCATGGTGTCCTCTTGGAACGGAATGATTTTGGATGTTGTTTAGCCCAAGTAGAAATGCGTGAAGGTTTCAATCCATTTTAGAATAGAATAGAGCTGGAAGGGACCTTGGAGGTCTTCTAGTCCAGCCCCCTGCTCAAGCAGGAGAACCTATATCATTTCAGACAAGTGACGGTCTAGTCTCTTCTTAAAAACCTCCAGTGACGGAGCAGCCACAATTTCTAGAGGCATCTTCTGTTCCACTGGTTAATTGTCCTCCCTGTTACAACATTTCTCCTTAATTCCAGGATGCTTCTCTCTCTGATTAGTTTCCAACCATTGTTTCTTGTCTTGCCCTCTTTATATTTTAAATCCACGTAGAAAAGGAGATTCAAGAGAAGAACACCAAGTCTTTCTCAGATCATGGGTGGGGAATATCTGAGTTGACGTCCACAGGTCATAAAAGGGCCATCATTCCCCACCCCTGCTCTACATAGTCTTCTTATTTCCATGCTCATTATTGTACTTCTTTCTGTCCGGAGAAGATCAGGCGAATATCTTCAGATGTTCTGAAATGAGGCACCATGAATGGACCTGTCACTTTTCCTACTTGCTGATATAATTAACAGACTCATGGATCCCTCAGCCCTGTTTTATTATATTCAGAATTGTGCTTCACCATCGGAGGTTTATGACCTGGGCAACTGAATGGAGCTAGCAGAGTGTTTAATGGCCAGATGCCCTGCCTGTCGCCGGTGCGGAGTTGTGTTCAGCAGATATATTCTCATTCCACCCCACAAGAGATTATGGGGTCATTAAATGATGATGATGATTGGAGACTTATTATCTGAAGCATAGAGACATGGGCCACAAATGGATCGGCTAACTAACCTCTTCTTTGCCAGTGTTTTGGCCTGCCAAGAGAGCTGGCAGCACAGCCCATAATACAATACAATACAATACAATAGTAGAGTTGGAAGGGACCTTGGAGGTCTTCTAGTCCCACCCCCTGCCTAGGCAGGAAACTCTATACCATTTCAGATAAATGGCTATCCAACCTCTGCTTAAAGACTTCCAGTGTTGGGGCATTCATAACTTCTGGAGGCAAATTCTGTTCCACTGATTAATTGTTCTAACTGTCAGGAAATTCCTCCTCAGTTCTAAGTTGCTTCTCTCCTTGATTAGTTTCCACCCATTGCTTCTTGTTCTACCCTCAGGTGCCTTGGAGAATAGTTTGATTCCCTCTTCCTTGTGGCAGCCTCTGAAATATTGGAACACTGCTATCATGTCTCCCCTAGTCCTTCTTTTCATTAAACTAGACATACCCAGTTCCTGCAACCGTTCTTCATATGTTTTAGCCTCAAGTCCCCTAATCCTCTTTGTTGCTCTTCTCTGCACTCTTTCCGGAGTCTCCACATCTTTTTTACATCGTGGTGACCAGAACTGAATGCAGTATTCCAAGTGTGGCCTTACCAAGGCATTATAAAGTGGTATTAAAACTTCCCGTGATCTTGATTCTATCCCTCTGTTGATGCAGCCTAGAACTGTGTTGGCTTTTTTGGCAGCTGCTGCACACGGCCGGCTCCTATTTCAATGGTTGTCCCCTAGGACTCCAAGATCTCTCTCACAGTTACTATTATAGGTACCTATACTGTATCTGTGCATTTCGTTTTTGTTGCCTAAATGTAGAACCTTTTACTCTTTTCACCCTTGAATTTCATTTTATTAGATAGTGCCCAATGTTCAAGTTTGTCAAGATCCTTCTGTATCTTAAGCCTATCTTAAGCCCCAGTTGGACAGTGAGGAGGTTGGGGAGGAGGATGGGCCAGTCCTTGGGGTTGAAGAAAGCTCAGACGAAGGCTCTGCATCAGAAGCAGAGAGGGAGTTAGAAAGCAGTGAGGCAGAAGAACAGGTGGAGCCTGTTCCCAGTGTGCGCCTGCGCAGAGCTGCCAGAAGACAAGAACAACTAAGGAAGTAGGGTCGCCTCCCATAGGAAACAAAAGAGGAGCGAACGGGGAGGGGGCTTTTGCAGGAAACAATTCGTTCCTTCGGTCGTGTCAAGAGTGGAAAGTTCTGTTTGTGACTATACGTGTGCCAAGCTTTGCTTTGCCCTGTGTTTAGAAACTAGTTAGCTGGCAGTGCTCCAAGTGAGACAAGGTTCGTGTGGATAAACATTCCTCGGAATGACTGTTTGCTAAGCCTCGTGGACTGCGAATGAGAGGAATTCACAGTCATGTAAATAAAAGAGGTTTTGTCGAGACCAAGACTCCCCTTCTTGCTTTCTTGCCATGGAAGACGATCTTGCATTCTGGGCTCCAGAGCTGTCATTTTCATTTTTTTAATCTGGGCAAGGAATGATCTTTACATTTTAATAGAGATTGCCAATTTAATAATTTAAAAAGTACCCCTTCCCTCGCTGCTCGAGCAGCGTTAATAAATTTTGCACTTTCCATCTTTGCGGTTCCCGATGTTCAGCCAAAAAAATAAAATAATAAAAAATAGATGTGACCCTTATTTTGAGGGCCAATTTAATGGAAAGAAAATGTTTCTAGGCTTCTTCCAACAAGTCTTTCTGCTTGCAGTTCTGGTCTCTATTTTTTTTTATTTGCATGGGATTCTGTAGTAAAGCTTATAAGGTAAAGGCAAAGATTTCCCTTGCACATCTGTGCTAGTGGTTCCTGACTCTAGGGGGCGGTGCTCATCTCCGTTTCAAACCCGAAGAGCCAGCGCTGTCCGAAGACGTCTCTGTGGTCATGTGTCCAGCATGACTCAACAACGAAGGCGCATGGAACGCTGTTCCCTTCCCACCAAAGGTGGTTCCTATTTTTCTACTTGCATTTTTTACGTGCTTTTGAACAGCTAGGTTGGCAGAAGCTGGGACAAGTCACGGGAGCTCACTCCGTTACGCGGTGCTAGGGATTCGAACCGCTGAAGCACCGACCATTCTGATCGACAAGCTCAGCGTCTTAGCCACTGCATCCCTGATAGTAAAACTTATAGCTAAGTTTAAAAACATGGTGGCTTTTTTATTATTTAAAGAGTTGTTCTTGAGCATGGAAGACTAGGTATTTTTTTCCCTTTATAATAAATTGTAGAAGAACAGACAGAGCCTGGGGTGGAGTCAAGAGAGAAATTAGCCAGGAGCTGTTACATGCTCACAAATGGTCTAAGTCAAACTCTTCTTAAATTCCTTTTATCTAGTGCCAATTTAGCGCTGACCATTCGTCGACTCTTGTACTCTTGTATATAGGCAAGAGCAATCAATTAGATTAACTAGAATGTTATGTATGGTCATGAGTTTTCTTTCCTGACATTAATTTAAATAAGAGTTAATGGGATTCAAGAGAGGTTGATGTCAGGGTTCCAAATAGCATCCAAAAGTAAATCAGAGTCCGAGGCAAAGGATTCCTCAAAGTTCCAATTGATTAAGAGAGCCTTGTTGGCACATCTGGGAAAACCCGAATCGGAAAGCTTCCCGGTTTTCCCCACCCAGTTGAAAGTTCAAGATCTTGACCCCTCACCCACAAGTCCATCACATGGTCCAATCTCCCACTGCCACGTTGACAGTTCCACCCATCCAGATCCGGTCAGGTGCAGAGACAAAGGATGACCTTGGCTTTCTAGAAAGAATTTTGTTTTGGCTACATATCATCTGACTCCATCCAATCCCCCCTCCCATTTTCCCACAATAGAAAATGCATAGTAGAATAATGTGGCAGGCGTGAGATCCACAAGCAAATATAGCTGCAGGCCAGACAGTTGGACTTTCCTGGGAACGTAATGACTCCAGACTGATTTCTTTCTTGACTCTGCCCCGATTTCTGCCTATTCTTCTCCTGCATAGACACGGAATAACCCTGTTGAATCATTCTGTTTGGGGATGAAAACAAAATAAAGAGAAAAATAGTAATGTAGCATTGATATGCTACCTGTGGTGAGCTTCTGCCGGTTTGGACCGGTTTGCCGAAACTGGTAGTTCTGACCACCGGCTGGGCTGCTAACCTGCCCCGGTACTATCCTGTCCTCTATATCTCACTCTCTGGCTCTCCTTGCCCCATGCATAGAGCACAGCTGATTTCCACGCCTGGCCCTCTGTACTCACCGCGGCTACCCGAGAAGGTGTGCTGGAAGCCGCACGCATGAAATCATTGTGTGTTTGAAACTGCGTGCAAGTGTGGAAGGCATGTGCACTCACTTTTTCAGTTCTACACCAGTTGTTAAATGATGTAAAGCTCACCTCTGTATTCTGTATACCAAGTGACACCCCAGGTCCCGTCCCCCCTCAATGCATTAACATGTTTAGTTAATGGAAATGCCCTTTAAAAAGTTTTGCAATTTGGTGTGAGACTTTTGCTAAGACACGTTTTGTGAGCTGTGTGTCTGGGATAGGACCCATAATATAGTAAGGAGATATTTGTTACAGTTCAATCCTACCAACATGTACAAGGAAATATTTTACAGGTAAATTAACCTGGATTCATTATGTTAGTAGAGATAGGGTTAATTATGGGACGCGGTGGCTCGGTGGCTAAGACACTGAACTTGTCGATCACAAGGTCGGCAGTTTGGCGGTTCGAATCCCTAGTGCTGCGTAATGGAATGAGCTCCTGTTTCTTCTCCCAGCTTCTGCCAACCTAGCAGTTCAAAAGCATGTAAAATGCAAGTAGAAAAATAGGAACCACCTTTGGTGGGAAGGTAACAGCGTTCCGTGCGCCTTCGGCATTTAGTCATGCCAGCCACATGACCACGGAGACGTCTTCGGACAGCGCTGGCTCTTCTGCTTTGAAACGGAGATGAGCACTGCCCCCTAGAGTCAGGAACAACTAGCACATATGTGCAACAGGAACCTTTAGATATAGGATTGCATCGGTGTTATTTTATTGGTAAATAGGTCAGTGTTTTAGTCCACCATTCTCAACCATTTTCCTCTGCTTTTCCAAGCAGACAATATTTTTGTTTAAAAAAGCAACTGTTCCCCAGATTTATAGCTGTTAATATAAATTCCACCAGGAAACATATTTAATGACTACGTCTCTGCAATCTTCTCCATTACATAAATTTTCTCAAATCTTACATTCGAAGTCCAAGTGCAGCCTTCTTCTCTTGCGGGAGAAATAGCCTTTCTTGAGGTCTGCCGAACACAACCCAAATTTTTAACGGATCGGAGGCAGGGAAATTGATTTGAAGGATGGGATCTCCCAGGCTGTGCCTTCTGCCCTCAATTTCTCATTCTAGGCAATGCTTCTTCTGCTGTAGCATTGAGATTGCAGCTTAATTACAGGTAATTATCGATCACTTAAGGATCACCAGTTGACAAATTGAATTTCCACACTCTTGTTGAGCGTGACTGACAGAGGACCGCTGGGAATAAGAAATGGACATGATCAGCTGTGACAATTCACTTGGGCGTGTGGCTGGGGGAATAGCAGGGCCTCCCCTCTCCCTTCAGAGATGGCTGGTTCCTGCTTGCAGAAGGACGGAGAATTCAGTTCTGCCAGGAGATATAAAAGACCACCAGGTGTGAGGTTAAGGATGGCATGTTGACATGGCCCTCCAGGGAATGGTTGACAACCCCAGAGCCCTCCTCTTCTGATGGTAAATCTTGCTGACATATCGCCAAACGGCTGAACTTCCCTCTTTTATCATTAGTGGAGGAGGGTCACTGTTGCGTTGGTGTGCATATTTAAACAGTGATATTTTTGTTTAAAGAAACGGTTTGAAACCAAAAGATGTCTAGATAGATGATTCAGATCCAGAGAAAGAATTTTGCTTATTTGCACATGTTCTCCTGAGCTCAAGTTGGAAGCATCTTATGTTAAACTTGGAAGGCTTTAAAATACAAAGGGAGAAAGAAGGAAGGAGATTGGGAAGAGAGGAGGATCAGCAGAGAAGGAGGAGAAGCAGGAGGAGGAGGAGGAGGAGGAGTGAAGGGAAGGAGAAAGGGAGGGAGGAAGGAAGGAAAGGAGGGGAGGGAGGAAAGAAGGAAGGAGGGAAGGAAGGAAGAAGGAAGGATGGAAGAAGAGTGGTAAGGGAGTGGAGCAGAGAAGGAGGAGAAGCAGGAGGAGAAGAGAAGGGAAGGGGAGCGGGAGGGAAGAATGGAGGAAGAAAAGGAGGGGAGGGAAGGAAGAAGGGAAGGAAAAAAGGAAGGAGGGAAGAAGAGTGGGAAGAGAGGAGGAGCAGAGAAGGAGGAGAAGCAGGAGGAGGGAAGAGAAGGAGAGAGGGAGGGAGGAATGGAGGAAGAAAAGGAGGGGAGGGAGGAAAGAAGGAAGAAGGGAAGGAAAAAAGGAAGAAGGGAAGAAGAGTGGGAAGAAGAGGAGCAGAGAAGGAGGAGAAGCAGGAGGAGGAGGGAAGGGAAGGAGAGAGGGAGGGAGGGAGGAAGGAAAGAAGGAAGGAAGGAGAGTGGTTTTATACCTTTCAGAATCTTTGTCACTGCAACTATCCAGTTCTCCTTGAAGAAATGTAAGAGGGTTAAGTGGTTTTTCCTCTAATTGCCAAAGAAGAAAATATTTTTCTTGGGCTGAAGCGAAATAAACAGATTGACCAAGACTTGCCCCATTTATGGTCAATCATTTGTTTTGGTGATAAGCAGTTAACAATTTCTATCTACCTGTCTAGCAAACTACCCTTGTGCTGTAACAAAGTTTCAGCACCTCAGACAGCTCCTACAATGGATTTAAGATTCCCTCCTTCTTTTCCTCCTTTCCTCCTTCTGTCTTCCTCCCTCCCTCCTTCTGCCTGCCTGCCTGCCTGCCTGCCTTCCTTCCTTCCTTCCTTCCTTCCTTCCTTCCTTCCTTCCTTCCTTCCCTCCCTCCCTCCCTCCCTCCCTCCCACCTTCCCTCCTTCCCTCCTTCCCTCCTTCCCTCCTTCCCTCCTTCCCTCCTTCCCTCCCTCCCTCACAGTAGGTAGGTCCAAAGCATTCTCTTTCTACCATTAATCAGTTTTAAAATTGTCGACATCGATAACAGCTTCTTTGCTTCATGCTTCATGTTTCAAAGGCTAAAGGGCAGCTTTTAAGAGCTCATGTTTAAAATACACAAAATATCCCAATTTGCTTGGCAAGGTTTTCTTCTTACTGATGCTCATTCATTGTCAGCATACAGTCATTGCATTTTCTGCTGCGTCCTGCTGTTTTTTCCCCAACCTCTCTAATGTCCTTTCTTGTATTAATTGAATGCTCTATCATCCTTCCTAAAGCTAATTTTGCTGTGGTTGTCATGTTTGATGCAAGACCCCAAGATTGGTGAATGTTGCACTTTTTAAACCCACTGGCAAGAAATCACATTACACTCAGTGTAATTACATTGTTCTAAAAATGTGATTATATGTTTCGACAACCAACTTCCTATTAAATTACCTCAGAACAATCTCAATTTATAGGACAGAATCCTCCTGACTTAGATGTTAAAAGTGTAATAAATCTGAGATGAAGTTATCTGCATATATCTATCTGTACATCTATACCTCTCTGTCTCTGTCTCCACCTCTTCTCTCTCTCTCTCTCTCTCTCTCTCTCTCTCTCTCTCTCTCTCTCTCTCTCTCTCTCTCTCTCTCTCTCTCTCTCCCCCTCCCTCCCTAGTACCTACACACATGAGAGAGAGAGAGGGAGGGAGGGAGGGAGGGAGGAGGGAGAGAGAACATCACATCTAACGTTGGAAGTTTTCTTATGCCATTTTATACTAATTGGTCTGGACACTGCTCATGTACTTAATGGGCTGGGCAGAAACACAGCCTCAGTTTTTGGATATTACTGCAGTTGTGTTGTGGCATGCCTAAGAGGGCTTCACCTGATTGCTCTGAATGAGTTGTCCCATGTGGTGGGATTGTGGTGACATCAAAGAGCTCTGAAATCGAAGCTCTAACTTAGGCCAAGGGTAATTCCTTCTTGTTCTCTGTGTGATTGACAGCATGGGTGGACAGTCTCAAAATCAAAATCTCTTCTCTTCTCTTATCTTCTTTTCTCTTCTCCTCTCCTCTCCCCTCCTCTCCCCTCCCCTCCCCTCCCCTCTACCCTACCCCTACCCCTACCACTGTTCTGTTCTGTTCTTGCTGTCCCCCTGTAATTATAACACAAAGTTAAAACTTAGCAGGAAAAAAAAAGACCTCCCTAAAAATCTATTTGCCTTTCACGGTTTAGGAAGAGTACTTTTTTCCATAGTGGCTTCTGCCTTTCCAAATAACTGCTTTATTAATAGATAAATGGCTGCAACCTACTCCCTTACCTGGGAGTAAGTGAGCTTCCAACCCAGTGGGTCTCCTTGTTAAGAGTAAACGGACACCAGATTGCAGCCTTAATCCTGTTAGCATTGTCAACTAGCTGATTGATTTCCCAGTTCTTGCTTCAGTTCAATTGTTTTGTTTTGGCCCTAAGCCATGCAGATAAAAAAAAATTCCAGCTGGAAAGAAACGCACCATCCTCTCAAAATCCAATGTAAAAACAAGCTCGTACAAGCCGAACCTCTGTGCGCAAATGTAAAGCCGATGCTTCATAAAAATTTAAACAGTCTGTTTCCAGCCACTTACTTTCATGTCAAAATTTCTCTTAGGCGGATCTCCCAGTAAACCACATCAACAATAGCTGGTGTTTAGGGATCCCTTCGGAGGGCTTCAGAAATAGATCTTCCTATTTACACACACACACACACACACACACACACACACACACACTCCCCCTTCCCCCACGATAAACTCTGGTTGGGAAAGCAAATCTGTTAAGCCTTGGAGTTTTCCCCCCCATCCTTGTAACAAGGAATTCATTAAACATTGCTGGAGGACCAGAAGTGTTAATCAGCTCCTCTCAGGTCCTGCTTCTATCCTGCCTCCGGTTGACCTCCATGCAGGAGGGTTCCCTCATTCGTGAATTTGTGTCTGTTTATTGAGTTTGCAGAATGCAAAGAACAACGGTGGGATTGTCTTGATCTTTTAATTTGGCTCCTTCGGTTCTGACCGAGGTTTCCCAAGAGCCTGAAGCAAACTCCTTGTCCCGACAAAAAAAACCCTTTTATTAATTGACTGAGAATTCTGCTCATTCACCTCCAGCAAAGTCTTTCGAGGGAGGATTTATGGTCACAGACCTTCTCTGGCTTGGAGAGCTGCCAGGCGGAGATCTGCAAAACTTGGCAAGGAGTCTTGGAGAGTCACGAACCAATTAAGCGAACTAATTGTCTCCTGCAAACTCCACTCCCCTTTCGCTCTTCTTTTATTTCCTCTGGGAGGGGCCATCCATTGTCCACCTGTGGCCTTACTCCCAAGTCGACCCCTGTTCTTTAGCTGTTCCCTTTGTCTGGCAGCTCTGTGCATGCGCTCACTGGGAACAGGCTCCAGCTGTTCGTCTGCCTCACTGATGTCTGACTCTGAAGGCAGCTAATAACTGGAATACGGCTCTGTACCCCACTCTGCCTCCGACACAGAGCCCTCAACAGAGCCTTCCCCAGACTCCAGGACTGGCCCATCTTCCTCCCCAACCTCCTCACTGTGCGAATCTGCTGCCAGCTCCACTGGCATGCGACAACACCTTCAGGTACATACCCTTCACCTGCCTGGCCCGAGTAGATGTTTTTCTAGAATTGAATTTCCTACCCGGAGCTCCAGTAAGGTTGATAAGTGAAACATGACAGTTGTTAACAGTGTTTCTGCTTGTTCGCTTTCCTAAAAATGTTGTCTGATGCTTGTTGCTTTCCTGGTCCCAGGTTACGCTAGTTTTCCTGGACTGCGGAGCTTTGATAAGCTATTACATCCTTACCATGTCAACATAAAAAGCAGGAGGAAAATAATAATGATGATAATAAAAAATCCACAGGACCAAATGTTTGGAACAAACAGACTGGTGGAGAAGTAGGTGAAGAAAATAAAGCCAACTCACTCATCTTGGAGGCTTCAGAGTTGCCTCACAACAGAGGGAAGGGTGAAAAGAGTTAGATGCGGTTTTGTAGCCAAAAGAATGCAAGTTTTCTCTTAGGAACCAAGGACATTCCTTCAGGTGGCTGGGCAGAGGAGGAGCCAAGTAACCAAGCAACCAGGCCAGCAACTGGATTGGACAGCGTGACCAGTGACCTGGGGGGAAAAGGGAAACGTTTACTTTTTAATTAAGTGAAATCCGTGGGAACTTTCAGAGTCGGCTTTCACCAGTTGTGCCAATAGGATGTATCCAGTAAACTGTTCTTGGAGGAATTTGCCTGCCTCAGAATTCTGATTTCTATGGGTGCATTACTTGGAACCCTGAGCAGAGTGGTGGGGTGGCCTAGAGGTAGAGCTCTCGCCTCACAACCAGGAGGTTGTGAGTTCGATCCTAGGTAGAGGCAGGTATTTCTCTCTCTGGGCACAATGGGGATATATCTGCCGAACATAACTCCGCATTGGCAACAGGGAGAGCATCCGGCCAATAAACACTCAGTTCCATTCAATTACCCTGCAAGGGATTATGGGATCATTAAATGATGATGATGATGATGATGATTAATTGGAAGGCAGACACACGGTGTGTCCTAGTATGATTGCACTGGCGTACCAATCTTGGATACATTCTGGGACACCCCCTTATACAGCATGCTTCTCTCAGTTTGGGATCTAAGGCATTTTTGAACATGTAGACTAAGAGTCTTTCTGTCCAGTATCGTAGTCTTCTAGCTATCCTCCAGAAACCCCAGGAAGTTTTCAGATTCGGATTTCCACAGATGTACCAATATGTCTCTCTTAATACATTGGGACATTGTGACCGTTTGTGAACATGGAAAATTAGCTGCAAACCCACCAGTTTTTAACCAGTTTCCCCCCCCCCATCTGAGGGACAATGAAGGTCTTAAGGCTTTAGGGCAGTCAATGCATCCCTTTTGATCTTTAAAATCCTTCCAACCTCCCCCCCCATGAAAAAAATGGGGTGGGGGAGAGGCTGAGGATTTTGCTCCTGCTTGAGTGAGGATCTCATGGTCCCGTTTGACCTGTTCTCTGCTGCTCTTGGAAGAGTCGTTGGGTACAAAGTCTAGGATGAAAAAAAGGGAAGTTCATCCTTCATTCACATTCACGCATCAACTTTAAGAATATCCAAATAAGTGCTTTGCAAAGGGAAATTTAGGACGACGTGAGCTGGAAACGTACAGCGTCGCTGTAGAACAGGAGCTCACAACTGAGCCTTCAGGTGAAAGAGATGGACCTTAGGAGACCTCATTTCCTTTGGGCAAATTGTCCCATGTTCTCCCAGAGGTGAGGGACACGTCAAAGCTCCATCCAGCTCTTGGTGCGGGGCCTGCACTACTCAAAGATGTGTTAACGCTTGGAAATGTTGCTCTCTTTCTTCTTTGCCTTAATTGTTCAGGAGTCAAACCCATCTCTCTTGCTTTCCCGGCAGAGTTAAGGCTGCCCCAGGTGTGAAGATCATCGACATTCGCGTCATCGATCCACACCGGTGGCAAGTTCAACAAGATGTTGACAATGGACGGACACAGACGACGGCTACCATTGTGTGCGAGCGCATTGATCCCCACACCGAGAACTGGTAAGAAAGCCTGGGTGTGCGTGTGTGCTTGTGTGCAGCCAGAGGTGTCTCTTCTCATTAAGTCTCGGCGTGCGTGTCTGCATGACTGTGTGTGTGTGGGCTTGTGTCTGAGTTGGGGAGAAGAGCAACTTTTAATCAATGCGTCGGTCTGCTTTGTCTTGAACTGATGTATCCGACATGGCTTTCCTTTTGTGGTTTGTAACAATGGCCTCTCCATATCCCACCTTTGGAAACATCTGTTGTGCAAGACTTAAACCAGGTATGCACAGAGCATCCTTAGTGACCGCTGTTTACTTTGAAGTTGGCTTTGAGCTTCAGTTCACCCAGATTCTGTTACTTGACTGTACTTTTGTCACCGTGGATGGTGTTGACTAGCAGGTGCCTTCGGATGTGGAATTCCTGTACTGGAATCCCAGATGTTTGTTGGAGACTTGTTCATGCTTCATTCATGATTCAGAGAAAATGTGGACAGCATGACCAGAGGCCAATTCGACCCATTGTTTTACAAAGTGTAGCAAAATCACCCCATCTTATGCCTTTTTGAGCTGGTTCTCAACATCCTGTAGGAAGAATAGAATAGAATAGAATAGAAGAATAGAATAGAATAGAATAGAACAGAACATGGAATGGAATGGAATGGAATAGAATAGAATAGAATAGAATAGAATAGAATAGAACAGAACAGAACAGAACAGAACAGAACAGAACAGAATATAGAATGGAATGGAATGGAATAGAACAAAACAGAACAGAATATGGAATGGAATGGAATAGAATAGAATATGGAATGGAATGGAATAGAACAGAACATGGAATGGAATGGGATGGGATGGGATGGAATGGAATAGAATAGAGTAGAGTAGAGTAGAATAGTATAGAATAGAATAGAATAGAATAGAATATGGAATGGAATGGGATGGAATAGAACAGAACAGAACAGAACATGGAATGGGATGGGATGGGATGGAATGGAATGGAATGGAATGGAATGGAATAGAATAGAATAGAATAGAAATAGAGTGGAGTGGAATGGAATAGAATAGAATGGAATAGAGCAGAGCAGAAAAGAGCAGAATTCTTTATTGGCCAAGTGCAGATGCTCTCAGTGTACATAAAGAAAAATAAAACAGAATACATTCATCATGAATCATAAGATAACAACACTTAGTGATAGTCATAGGTTACTAGTAAGCAATCATATTATACTAGGAAACAAATGAAACAATATACATTGCAAAGATACAAGCATCATGGTTATGGTCATAAGTGGGAAGAGATAGGTACTAGGACGGATGAGAATAATAATAGTAATACAGTCTTAGTAAATAGTTTGACAGTGTTGTGGGAATTAGTTGTTTAGCAGAGTGATGGCATTCAGGGAAAAAACTGTCCTTGTGTCTAGTTGTTCTGGTGTGCAGTGCCCTATAGCGTCATTTTCAGGGTAGAAGTTGAAACAGTTTGTGTCCAGGATGTGAGGGGTCTGTAGATATTTTCACAGTATCTACCTCTGGGTTCCTTTCCATCCCTATGATTCTATGTTCTATCTCATCCTCTGGCTACCCTACAACATCTGTAGAACTGTAGCATCGTGGACGAGTGGCTGTCCAATCCCTTCCAGCCGCCAAGCAGCCACCACTCGAAGAGGCAAGCTATTCTACTCGTTATCAAAGGCAACATAGAGAAATGATACGATTCCCAGAGCTTTGAGAGTTTTCTCCCTTAAAGCAGCACGTCTAAAAGCAATTGCTCTGGCTGAGAATTGAATGCAATGGAATTTCACTTATTTACTTACTTATTCTCTGCCAAAAGAGAATAGAGAAGAGAAGGCAAGCAAAATAACAAACGCACAATGGGAACAACAAGGAATGCAGCATTACTTTAAAGCCAATATGTACGTTTTACGCTCTTGGGATTCAAAAAGATTGGTTTTTGACTGAAACCCATCCAACATTCAAACACTGATAGAGTTTGCATAAGTTTTCTCCATCCTTAAAAGAAATAGCTTTCTTTGGGTCAAAAGAATAGATAGTATTTTGTGCTGGCCAATGAATCTTAATGCTGGTTTCGAAGGCAAATTTATGATCTGTTTCTGATGATGGGAATTTAAATGCAGATATATTGCTAGGCTCACAGAGACTCTGTTTATGCGATTTACATTCTGTTTAGAGCTGCATTACAAACAACAACAACAAAAAACCCCGATACTAATAAAAAAAATTCCTGGGGTTAAAGCAGCACCGAAATGTAATTTTTATCTGGCAGACAAGAAGGGAGGAAAAAAAAAGGTTGAATCAAAGTGCACTGCAAAATTTAAGTCAGTCGTAAACTTGGTGAGAATGCAGGAAATGTTGCTAATCCGTAAAAATCCGAGTTGTCACAGTAACATAGACATTAGAAGCAGCAATTTCTGCCTTGTCTCAAGCTACCCAAAATGAATTTCGAGTTAATTAACACTCTGACCCTTTTCCATGATGAGGTTAGTTTAATTGTTTTTGGATTGATTAACTATGTAAATAAAATTAAAAAAACCCACACCACCACAAGATCTGTTTCGCAATAGCAAATATTGTTGCCTGTAGAATAAATATTTATGTTTGATCTGCCTCCTTAGCTTGCTATAAATTTAGAAGATTCAATTCACCCATAACCTCCCCAACAGCCTTCCCCTGAACAAAATGAATAGAATAGAATAGAACAGAATAGAATAGGGATACAGAATAGAGAATAGAATAGAATATAGAATAGAATAGAATAGAGAATAGAGAATAGAGAATAGAATAAAATATAGAATATATAATATAGAATATAGAATAGAAAATAGAATAGAAAATAGAATAGAAAATAGAATAGAAAATATAATATAATATAATAGAATGCAGAATAGAATAGAATAGAATATAGAATAGAATACAGAATAGGGATACAGAATAGAGAATAGAATAGAATATAGAATATAGAATAGAATATTATACGGATATAGAATAGAAAATAGAATAGAATAGAATTCATTATTGGCCAAGTGTGATTGGACACACAAGGAATTTGTCTTTGGTGCAGATGCTTTCAGTGTACATAAAAGAAAAGATACATTCATCACAAACCATAAGGTGCAACACTTAATGATAGGCATAGGGTACAAATAAGCAATCAAATCATACTAGGAAACAATATAAATCATACAAGCAACAAAGCTACAGTCCTACAGTCATAAGTGGAAGGTGATAATGGTAATATAGGAATAATCAGAAGATTCACAGTAATAGCAATGCAGACTTAGTAAATAGTTTTGACAGTGTTGAGGGAATTATTTCATTTCAGAGCTCTCCTTAGCTTGCTATCAGTTTAGAAGATTCAATCCCCCCTCCCCCAACAGCCTTCCCCTGAATAAATCATCCAGAGTAAAACGATATATATCACAAGTGTTGCCTTTTAATAATCTTTGGACAGTGAGGGCTTGATCTTGTGTTTTTAGAAAGTCACTTTCCAAAACCAGACCATCAGAGTTCACTTTAGTTCAGGTTTTAGCTGACATCAAAAAATTAAGCAGGATCAGATCCGGGGATGAGTAGAATAGAGCTGGAAGGGACCAGGGAGGTTTTCTAGTCCAGCCCCTTGCTCAGGCAGGAGAACCTATACCATTTCAGACAAGTGACTGTCCAATCTCTTCTTAAAAACCTCCAATGATGGAGCACCCACAACTTCTGGTGGCAAGCTGTTCCACTGGTTAATTGTTCTCACTGCAAAAAAGATGTTGTGATTTTGGAAAAAGTGCAGAGAAGAGCAACTAAGATGATCAAAGGCCTGGAGACTAAAACATATGAAGAGCGATTGCAGATTTTGGGTTTGGCTGGTCTAGAGAAAAGAAGGACTACGGGGGACATGATAGCAATCTCTCAGTATTTGAGGGGCTGCCACAAAGAAGAAGGGGTCAAATTATTCTCCAAAGCACCAGAGGGCAAGACAAGAAACAATGGATGGAAACTAATCAAGGAGAGAAGCAACCTGGCATTAAGGAGAAACTTCCTAACAGCGAGGACAATTAACCAATGGGACAGCTTGCCTTCAGAAGTTGTGGTTGCTTCATCATTGGAGGTTTTCAAGAAGAGACTGGACATCCGTTTGCCTGAAATGGTACAGGATCTCCTGCTTGAGCAGGGGGGCTGGACTAGAAGACCTCCAAGGTCCCTTCCAGCTCTGTTCAGATTGATTGATTGAAATGATCTAGGCTCTCCTGCTTGAGCAGGGGGGCTGGACTAGAAGACCTCCAAGGTCCCTTCCAGCTCTGTTCAGATTGATTGATTGAAATGGTCTAGGCTCTCCAGCTTGAGCAGGGGGGCTGGACTAGAAGACCTCCAAGGTCCCTTCCAGCTCTGTTCAGATTGATTGATTGAAATGATCTAGGCTCTCCTGCTTGAGCAGGGGGGCTGGACTAGAAGACCTCCAAGGTCCCTTCCAGCTCTGTTCAGATTGATTGATTGAAATGGTCTAGGCTCTCCAGCTTGAGCAGGGGGGCTGGACTAGAAGACCTCCAAGGTCCCTTCCAGCTCTGTTCAGATTGATTGATTGAAATGGTCTAGGCTCTCCAGCTTGAACAGGGGGGCTGGACTAGAAGACCTCCAAGATCCAGCTCCTCTGATTGATTGATTGATTGATTGATTGATTGAAATGATCTAGGCTCTCCTGCTTGAGCAGGGGGGCTGGACTAGAAGACCTCCAAGGTCCCTTCCAGCTCCATTCTGATTGATTGATTGAAATGGTCTAGGCTCTCCTGCTTGGGCAGGGGGGCTGGACTAGAAGACCTCCAAGATCCAGTTCTTCTGATTGATTGATTGATTGATTGATTGAAATGGTCTAGGCTCTCCTGCTTGAGCAGGGGGGCTGGACTAGAAGACCTCCAAGGTCCCTTCCAGCTCTATTCTGATTGATAGAACCTGAGGTAAGGGAAGCTCTGGATAAGAGTCAAGTGGGCTTTGAAAGAGCTTAGAATCTGTAAAGGCAGGGGGGGGGGGAGGCTGTGAATGTTAATAGCCCCTTAAGGAACCCGTGCAAATTGCTTGATTACTCCTTTCCTTTGTCTCTGTTTTGCTTCTCAGCCCATCTGAAGGCAAATACCTGTGGGTGGCAAAACGGACTGTTGCCCAGCAACTTAAAGTACATAAAAGCTTGCTGTGATGGCAAAATGGAAACCTTTTGTTCCCACAGACCATTTAGGGGGCAGAGCAAGAGAGAATAGGCAATTTTACAGAGGAGAATGTGACGGGGGAGCGATCACAGGGACCGTTTTCTAATAAGCCGCGCAGAGCATAAAGGGGATTAGAAGGGCGATTCCTTTGTTAAGATTCAAAATAACTTGCGAGCCGGATGGATATTGGTTCGTCGGTTGGATGGCAGAACGGAGCTGCGCTTGCAAAGCGTAGGAATGACAAATCCTGGCTAATGAGCACCCACGGCTGGTGTTTTTTTAAAAAGAAAAACATTCCCCATTGCGCTCAAGTCCCCTTCACAAGGGTTGCAATTTATGGACCTGTTTAAACCTAGGATGCTTAGCTTGGCTATCTGGAAGCTGGACTTTGTAACCTAGTTTGTTACAACAGGCTGGGCAAAGCCAGATATTGGGGTTCGCAAACTATTGTTTCGCACGTGGGGTGGCCCAGCCAAGGATCAAAAGCAAGAGCCAGAGTGGTCTTGTTCTTGTCCGATCTTGGGAGCCAGCGCATGTTCATTTTGTCATGTAGCCATAGCCCTTAGACTTATATACCGCTTCACTGTGCTTTCTAGCCCTCTCTAAGCGGTTTACAGAGTCAGCCCCCAACAATCTGGCTCCTCATTTTACCCACCTCGGAAGGAGGGAAGGCTGAGTCAGCCTTGAGCCTGGTGAGAATCGAACTGCCGGCAGTTGGCAGAGTTTGCCTGCAATACTGCATTCTAACCACTGCGCAACATGGATGGATGGATGGATGGAAGGAAGGAAGGGAGGAAGGAAGGAAAGAAGGAAGGAAGGAAGGAAGGAAGGAAGGAAGGAAGGAAGGAAGGAAGGAAGGAAGGAAGGAAGAGCAATAGCACTTAGACTTATATGCCACTTCATAGGGCTTTACAGCCTTCTCTAAATGGTTTACAGAGTCAGCCTCTTGCCCCCACCAATCTGGGTCCTTTTTCTACTGACCTCAGAAGGAGGGAAGGCTAAGTTAACTTTGAGCCGGTGAGATTTGAACTGCTGGCAGTTGGCAGAATTAACCTGCAATACTGTATTCTAACCATTGTGTGAAGGAAGGAAGGATGGAAGGATGGATGGAAGGAAAGAAAGAAAGAAAGGGAAAAGGAGGAGCAATAGCAATACCACTTAGCACTTACATATCGCTTCCCAGTGCTTTCCAGCCCTCTCTAAGCGGTTGACAGAATCAGCCTCTTGCTCCCAACAATCTGGTTCCTCATTTTGCCCACCTCGAAAGGATGGAAGGCTGAGTCAACCTTGAGCTGGTGAGATAGCCTGAAGTCCTACACTCACCCCCACAGCTAGGGTTAGAAGGGACCATGGCAGGAGATCGTAAACGATTCTGGACTATCTTTGGCCTTGATGGTCTGGATAATACATGTGATCATAGGAAGAAGACTAGATGAACAGAACAGAATAACAGAGTTGGAAGGGAAGGGAACCTGGAAGTCCTTCTCCAGTCCACCTCACCCCACCCAAGCAAGAGAACCATTTCAGACAAATGGCTGTCTAGACTCTTCTTAAAAACCTCCAGTGATGGAGTGCCCATAATTTCTGGAAGCAACTGCTGTTCCATTGATTGATTGTTCTCACTGTTAGGAAACTTCTCGTCTTTGCCCATACTGTTCTGTCCTAGGCCTCCCAAGATCACGAAGCCGCCTCCTCGTCCGGATAAAAACCCTTTTATTTAGTTTAAAGGGAATTCCTCTCCAGCAAAGTCCCGGCCAGCAGTCTTTCATGAGATTTCACAACTACAGACCTTTATCAGGCTTGGAGAGCTGCCAGGCTAATATCCTCCAAACGCCACGCTGTAGTAGCAATTACTTGGCAAAAAGTCAGGAACAGATCTTCACCTTAATGAGTTGAACTCCTGCAAACTCCACTCCCCTTTCGCTCCTCTTTTATTTTTTCTGGGAGGGGCCATTTACCATCCACCTGTGCCTTTACTCCCGAGTTGGCCCTTGTTCCTTAGCTGTTCCCTTCTCTTGGCAGCTCTGGGTATGCACACATAGAAAACAGGCTCCAGCTGTTCTTCTGCCCCACTTATCTCTGACTCTGAAGGCAGATGATAACTCTCGGACAGTCCTGGCCCCTTCTCTGCCTCCAATGCAGAGCCATCCACAGAGCCTTCTCCAGACTCCACGACTGGCCCATGTTCCTCCCCAACTTCCTCACTGTCTGAGTCTACCACCAGCTCCGCTGGCCGCTGGTGGGCCACAACACATACACCATGCATTGTCAGGAAATTCATCTAACTCCAGAGCCCACCAAATTCAGGGGCCTCTTCCAGGAAACTTAAGGCTTCTTGGTCACATTTATCTTGGTCACGTTCAGCTTCTCATCAAGAGACATTCTACGTGCACCGAGGCAAGTCCTTTAAACATACTATGGATTTGATGTCATTCATTCCACTCCCTTCTTCCACGGCCTCCCTCCTTCACCCGTGACAGCTGACATGTTCTTGCAACCTTAATTTTACAGACTACCCTTCCCTGAAATTAAACTGTATCCATGGGCAAAGCAACATGGCAGATATCAAAATCCTGACAGGCAGGAACAAACTCGCTCCGCTCTCGTAGGGTTTCACAAAATGCTTTAACCCTCCCGGTGCCTACGGAGGAGCTGTTTTAAGCTGCTGAAGAGGTTCTCATGGGGAAGATGGGTGATCAGTCAACCTGAACGTGTTCTCCAAGCTTCACTTGGACAGGTGGCTGAAAGCAACTCTCTGAAGAAGCCCCTTGATGATTTTGCAGACTCCGAGTCCAACACGGGGGCCCTGACCTCAGTTCCATTAGAGGCTGTCGAAGGAATCCAGTAGAAAACAACAACGGTCTGGACCAAGGGTGCCAAACTTCATTTCCTCGTGTGCTGCATCAAGATTGTGTTTGATCTCAGAGGGCTGGGTGGGTGGGTGGGTGCTGGGGACTATGGTGGGCATGGCCAGCTCAACATCATTCCATTCCTACTGGTTCGGACTGCTTCGGACAAGTAGGTAGTAATTTGGCTGGCCACATCCCCGAACCGGTTCTATCGGCGGCACCATAGGCTTCTTTTATTTTACTACTGTGCATGCTTATGTAGCATGCATCAAGTTTGCACATGCCTGAGCGAACTGGCAGTAGAAGAAGCCAGAACCCATCCCTGCATCACTCGTGTGGTGGCCAAGTGCTAAGGCAAGATTTCCCTGAGACCCTCCCTCACTCTCATTATAATCTCCTTCCCTTCTTCCCTCCCTCCTTCCTTCCCTCCTTTCCTTCCTTTCTTCCTCCCTCCCTCCTTCTTCCTTCTTCCTTCCCTCTTCATTCTCCTTTCTTCTTCCTCCCCCTCTTTCCTTATTTTTCCTTCTTTGCTCTCTTCCCATCTTCCCTACTTTTTTCTTTTTCTTTCCTCTTTCCCGTCCTCCTTTCCTGTCCCTTCTCGCATGTTCAGATGCAAAAGGGGAAACATTTCCCCTTCTGTTCTGTTTTTAGTTAGTTTTGATAGACCTCTGCCAGCCAAAACGAAGCATGGAGGTGGGCTGGTGGAATTTCTACTCCATATTGTCAGAGGGGCTGAAGGCTCTCCCTTCCCAGCCCCCGGGGGTCTTTTTTTTATTCCATTACTCCATCAAATGTTCCTTTCCATCGTAATGAACCAGCCCAGCGATGCCTAAACAAAACAGACGCAATCAGCCTCTACAGGAGGCCAGGCAGGCGATGGAAAGGCAACAGGCCCAGCTCTGAGTGGGCACAACCAGTGGGGGCAGCTGCCAACTGGGTGCACCGACGGCCAACAAAAGAGTCGTTTATTCAACCCACACCAGTCAGGGATCACCATGACTTGGTCTCCGCTGGAGATGTCATTGGATCAGCAGCTCACCTTCTGTGGCAGGAGGAGAGAGAAAGAAAAAAGAAAAAGAAACCCTAAAATGTTCGTGTTGAGGGGAGACTTCATGGGGTTCCCTGGCTCTTAGTTTAGAGACAGTTTGGTCTAGTGGTTAAGGCACCAGGCTAGAAAATGGGAGACTGAAAGATCTAGTGCCACCCTTGGCATGAAAGCTGGCTGGGTGACTTAGGGCCACTCACCAGGAGATGGTGAGTTCTAGTCCCACCTTAAGCATTAAAGTCATCTGACTAACTTTTGGGACAATCACCAGGAGACAGGGAGTTCTAGTCCCACCTTAAGCATTAAAGTCATCTGACTAACTTTGGGGCCAATCACCAGGAGACAGGGAGTTCTAGTCCCACCTTAAGCATTAAAGTCATCTGACTAACTTTGGCCAATCACCAGGAGACAGGGAGTTCTAGTCCCACCTTAAGCATTAAAGTCATCTGACTAACTTTGGGGCCAATCACCAGGAGACAGAAAGTTCTAGTCCCACCTTAAGCATTAAAGTCATCTGACTAACTTTGGGGCCAATCACCAGGAGACAGGGAGTTCTAGTCCCACCTTAAGCATTAAAGTCATCTGACTAACTTTGGGGCCAATCACCAGGAGACAGGGAGTTCTAGTCCCACCTTAAGCATTAAAGTCATCTGACTAACTTTGGCCAATCACCAGGAGACAGGGAGTTCTAGTCCCAACTTAGTCATTAAAGTCATCTGACTAACTTTGGGGCCAATCACCAGGAGACAGGGAGTTCTAGTCCCACCTTAAGCATTAAAGTCATCTGACTAACTTTGGCCAATCACCAGGAGACAGGGAGTTCTAGTCCCACCTTAAACATTAAAGTCATCTGACTATCTTTTGGGCCAATCACCAGCAGACAGTGAGTTCTAGTCCCACCTTAAGCATTAAAGTCATCTGACTAACTTTGGGGCCAATCACCAGGAGACAGGGAGTTCTAGTCCCACCTTAAGCATTAAAGTCATCTGACTAACTTTGGCCAATCACCAGGAGACAGGGAGTTCTAGTCCCAACTTAGTCATTAAAGTCATCTGACTAACTTTTGGGCCAATCACCAGGAGACAGTGAGTTCTAGTCCCACCTTAAGCATTAAAGTCATCTGACTAACTTTGGGGCCAATCACCAGGAGACAGGGAGTTCTAGTCCCACCTTAAGCATTAAAGTCATCTGACTAACTTTGGCCAATCACCAGGAGACAGGGAGTTCTAGTCCCAACTTAGTCATTAAAGTCATCTGACTAACTTTTGGGCCAATCACCAGGAGACAGTGAGTTCTAGTCCCACCTTAAGCATTAAAGTCATCTGACTAACCTTTGGACTAATCACCAGGAGACAGTGAGTTCTAGTCCCACTTTAGCCATAAAAATTGTTTGGGTGACTCTGGGCCGGTCCCTCCCTCTCAGCTCAACCACCTCACAGGGTTGCTGTGACCACCTAATTCACTTAACAACTGCAGGGATTGGCTTATCAACAGTGGTCAAAAAAGGTCCAAAAATTGGGCACGGCTCATTTTCTAGCCAACTTGCTTAGGAACGGACTCTTAGTGGCCATAAGTCGAGGACAACCTATGTTGGGTGAGATAGATAGCCCCAGGCCTGCTCCATTGAGGCTGTTCCTGTGCAAAACTCTTCACAACCCAAGACAAAGCATCTATCGTGGCCAGCTAGTATGACACAACCAACATTAAAAATACCCCGCTCTCGATTCCTGCCCCATCAGCACCCGCGGAATTAAATATTAGCGTTTGAGAAACCTTGGGATTAATTATTTGCAGGAAAGATTTGCATTTCAATTTGACTTTTTAATTTGTTTCATGAGCTGTTGGGGCAAAGGTGGAGGAGAAGAGGGGAGGGGAGGCATTTCGCAGGCAGCTCACACGAAGAAGAGGAGTTGTGAGGTTTTTTTTTTATAATTTCAGAGTAGGCTAGCCTGCAACAAGAAGGCGCACACCTCGCCGATGCGTGGCTGTGACTCCAAACTTGAGTGTCAAAACACAAACAAACCCACCCACGGAGAGACGTTGCTAGAAAATAATGTTATTTTCCCACAAAAAGAGTTTGCTGCCCCAGTGTTATCTTCTGTTTTGGTGGCAGGGGGCCAAGCTGGAAAGAAATGAAGCTTCCTTTCATAGACCTTCGATCTTCAATCAGAAGAGAGCTGGAAGGGACCCTTGGAGGTCTTCTAGTCCAACCCCCTGCTCAAGCAGGAGTCACTACACCATTTTAGATAGGTGGCTGTCCAATCTCTCCTTAAAAACCTCCAGTGATGAAAAACCACCCATGATTTCTGAAGGCCAGCTGTTCCACTGGTTGTCCTCACTGTTAATTCCAGGTTCAGGGGAAAATTTAACTCCAAGAAGATGCAGCTTGATAGGAATTATAGTTCCATCTACATCTTATTACCTACCCACCCACCCACCCACTCACCCACTCATCCCTCTCTCCATCTATAGTATATATCAATCGATCCATCTCTCTGTCCCTCTACAATATGTCTCCATCCATCTCTCTGTCCATCTACAGTATATGTACACCTACCTACCCACCCACCCACTCATCCCTCTGTATTCATCTATAGTATATCTAAATCTATCTACTATCCATCCATCCATCTATCCATCCATCCATTCACCTTTCTCTCTGTCCATCTACAGTATATCTCCATCCATCCTTCTCTCTGTCTATCTACAGTATATCTCCATCCATCCATCCACCTACCCATCCATCTCTCTATAGTATATCTACATCTATCTACTATCCCTCCCTCCCTCCCTCCCTCCCTCTCTCCTCCCCCCATCTCTCTGTCCCCTCTCTCTGCCTCCCTCTCTCTGTCTGTCTGTTTCTCTCTCTCTCTCTCACATACCTTACCAATCAATAATCTGTTCCACGTAAGACTGGAGTACTGAAATTATCACAGAAGGAGCTCTTAATGCCAGGTGCTCTGACTCAAGGGCTGAATGAAAATGAGAGGGGATTGATTCCTCTCCCAGCTCTGATTATGGACTGCCTCAGTTTCCGTAGAGTTATCAGATCTAATGTCAACTCGCAAAGCATCCCTGGCCTGCTCTGGAGTTGCCATAGGGGGGGAAAACTGACAGAGCAGCACAGCAGCCACAAACAGAAGCACACCCCACACATACCTTTCTCAAGGCTGTATACCAGGATACCTGCCACAGCCAGAGGGGCATAATCTCTACAGCCCTCGAAAGTGCTCCATTGGAGAATGTGATTTAGGACACATCCTGGGAGGAGGGGGAAAACAGGATCATAGTTGGGCTGTAAATTACATGGGGGGCAGAGCTGGCCAACATATTGCTCCTAATAAAGAACTGGATTTCTTTTGAAGCTTGGCTCGAGGCTCATGATTTAATTCGGGCATCCATTAGAACCTGACACCTATCTTGCTTCCGTGAGCCTGTTTTGCTGGCGATTGATGTGAAAAAAGGGATGCTTGAAATGGATTCAAAGGGAACTTCTCATTCATTGGAAACACATTCACAGGAAGTCTCTGGACACTTTTCCCAGCCAGCTTTGACTGTTTGTCTGTCCGTCTTAGACAAATCCTGAGATTTGCAGAAAGTTTTAAAGAGGAACGAAAAAAATCAGAAGAACCAAAAATCTGGAGGGAAGCGAAGCTGATTCCCATCGTGTGTTTCCCAACGGAAGTAAGTGAGACAAACTTCGGGCTTTCCTTGGGTCAGGATTCCATCCATGCAAGCCACAATGGGCTTAACAATACGTGACTGAATAAGCTACAAAGGGTTTGCCCCATACACAAAGCTATTGAGTCTGGCTTTGTAAACTGTGTTGACTCAACTGCAGACAATGTGGTTCCATCAACCAACCACATGTCTTTGTCGTTTATCACTAATATGATGAAAGTCAAGACAAGTTTGAATCAGGTTGTCTCCTAGTGACTAGGTGGACACATCCATATAGAATAGAGTAGAATAGAGACAAAAACAATAAGAATAGAATAGAATATAGAATAGAATAACAGAGTTGGAAGAGACCTTGGAGGTCTTCTAGTCCAACCCCCTGCCTAGGCAGGAAACCCTGTACTGTTTCAGACAAATGGCTATCCAATATCTTCTTAAAGTCTTCCAGTGTTGGGGCATTCACAACTTCTGGAGGCAAGCTTTGACTCAAGCTCTTTAAATCATTAAAAGGGAGAGAGAGAGAGAAAGAGTGAGTACATGATGAATATTTGCCAGGACAATACTAAAAGAACAAGATTAATTTATGGGAAGTGAACGGGCGAGCTGTTTTATTAAAAGAAATATATCTGGCATCCTGGGGGTCGAAATAATTCAAAGCAACAGCTTTTAAATGCTCACCAATCTTGACGGCAGCATCGTGCGATCATCAAAAGGGTTTAAATCCTGGCAGAAGGGCTAATAAAGTGGCAGTTAGCTTTTGTGTAGCAATACTTTGATGGCTAAGCAAGGAAAAACATCTTCATCCTCGAATCTTACGTGGGAGCTAAACACTTCCAGCCAGCCAGGTGATAAAATTATGAACTCATAAACAATGTACAGGGGAGAGAGGAGAGAGAGAAACGTAGACTAGACAACCAGGGAGCAGAAATGGTATCTCAGTCCACAGGAGGAGGTATTTGGTATTTGGTATTTATTGGATTTATATGCCAATAAATTTCCAAGGAAGGCCTTCGAAACATATTAGAAGGGACCCTCCCTGGTTCCCTCGAGAGTAAAAGGGAAGAAGGCGTGAAGAAATACAGGTCTTGCAGAAACATGTTAATGTAACTTTAATATAAAGATAGATTTAGCCTCTGGTTGGGCTTCTTGTCTGGACTATTGTAATGGTATGTGGGAGAGACCTTGGGAGAAGGAGGGAAGGAGGGGAGAAATACTTTCAGTGAACCTTAATATAAAGGTAGATTTAGTCCTTCTGGTTGACTTCTTGTCTAGACTATTATAATGGTATGTGGGAGAGACCTTGGGAGATGGGGAGAAGAGATGCTGCCTAGGGGATGAACAGGTAAGTGACAGCATAGGGCTGTGTTTGACCTCGGGGGGAGGGGAGGGCATGCCAAGCTCAATGTCACTCGTGTCAGCAGCGCCTGTAGTGGCCAAGTTCTAAAGCAGGACTTCACTCCAACCCTCCATCACTCTCACTATAATCTCCTTCCTTCCTTCCTTCTTTCCTTCCTTCCTTCCTTCCTTCCTTCCTTCCTTCCTTCACTCACTCACTCACTCACTCACTCACTCACTCACTCACTCACTTATTCTTCCATGTCCATCTTCCTTTCTTCCTTCCTTCACTCACTCACTCACTCACTCACTCACTCACTCACTCACTTACTCATTCTTCCATGTCCTTCCTTCCTTTCTTCACTCACTCACTCACTCATTCTTCCATGTCCATCTTTCCTTCCTTCCTTCCTTCCTTCCTTCCTTTACTCACTCACTCACTCACTCACTCACTCACTCACTCACTCACTCACTCATTCTTCCATGTCCTTCCTTCCTTTCTTCACTCACTCACTCACGCACTCATTCTTCCATGTCCATCTTTCCTTCCTTCCTTCCTTCCTTCCTTCCTTCCTTCCTTCCTTCCTTCCTTCCTTCTCCTTCCTTCTTCCTTCTACTCTTTCCTTATTTTTCCTTCCTTGCTCACTTCCCATCTTTCCTCCTTTTTCTTTGTCTTTCCTCTTTCTCCTTTCCTTTCCCTTCTTCCATGCTCAAATGCAACATTTCTCCTTGGGGTTTGTTTTGTTTTGCTAGTCCTCTGCTGGCTAAAATGGAGCTCAGGGGGGGGGGCACACAGGCTCCGTTTCCATTGGCAGAGGCACCATGGGCTGGTCGTTTGCTGTTTCTAAGGTGGTCTGGGGGCCAGATCTAAGCACCCATGGACCTTGACTTTGACACCCATGATGTAGACTTACCATAAAGGTAAGAGGTAGTCCTCTGGTTGGGCTTCTTGTCTGGTCTACCTTGCAGGGCTAATAGTAGCATAAGAATCCATTTTTTGGGACTGGTCCTCTGTGCAACAGAGAGTTGTGTTAGATCAAGTTTTACTGTTTAGGAGTTTTGTTGGACAAAGACACTTTCTTTCTTCAGGTGAGGAGGAGGCTAAAGCTAATAATAACAAAGACAGGCCCTCTTCTATCACTGTCAAGCTTCTCCTCAATCTCATCATCTTTAGTTACTGCTCTCCAGGATGCCTCATCATTTAAAATCCTCGTTAGCCATGCATCACTAAGACAGGTCAAATGGCTTCCTGGCACCCTTCAGTCGGGACTTAATTACCTTGAAGTTTCTTTGGGCTTTTAATTCCTTTCTCTGTACAATGTTTTGGTGCCATAAACGGCCTTAGTGCAGTTCTGGAAGAGCACTTGAACAGATATTAACAGATTAACAGAGTTGGAAGGGACCTTGTAGGTCATCTAGTCCAACCCCCACCCAAGGAGACCCTGCACCATTTCTGACAGACGGCAGTACAGTCTCTTCTTGAAAGCTTCCAGGGATGAAACTCCCACAACTTCTGAATAATAGAATAATAACAGATTAAAAGAGTTGGAAGGTACCTTTTAGGTCATCTAGTCCAACCCCCTGCCCAAGCAGGAGACCTTACACCATTTCTGACAAATGCCAGCCCAATCTCGTCTTGAAAGCATCAAGTGATGAAGCTCCTACAACTTCCGAAGGCAACTTCTGTTCCATCGGTTGATTGTTCCCACTGTCAGAAAATTCCTCCTTATTTCTAGTTTGAATCTCTCCGTGGTCAGTTTCCATCCATTATTCCTTGTCTGTCCTTCAGATGCCTTGGAAAATAGCTTGATCCCCTCCTCTCCTTGGCAGCCCCTCAAATATTGGAAGACTGCTCTCCTGTCTCTCCTGGTCCTTCTCTTCCCTAGACTAGTCATGCCCAGTTCCTGCAACCGTCCATCGTAGGTTTTAGCCTCCAGTCCCCTAATCATCCTTGTTGATCTCCTGTGAGAGTCTCTAGAGTCTCCACATCTTTTTTTATGGTATGGTGACCAAAACTGGATGCAGGATTCTAGGTGTGGTCTTACTAAAGCTTTATAGAGTAGTATTAGTATCTCCCTTGATCTTGATTGTATCCCTCTGTTGATGCAATTTAGGATTGCATTTGCTTTTTCGGCTTCTTCTTCTTAGTCATAACAGATTCTGCAGATGGAGAGCGAGACCCCCGAAACAGTTTGTCTGCTCTTAATGATCCCTCCCTAAATAGACCCACGGATTCCACTAGGGAGTGGGGGTGGGGTGTCTATGAAATTTTAACACCCTCCAAGCATTTAAACTTCTCTTCACTAGTCTAGCCATGCCCAGTTCCTGCAACCATTCATCATATGTTTTAGCCTCCGGTCCCCTCATCATTCTTGTTGCTCTTCTCTGCATTTGTTCAGATCAAGGCAAGATGGAAGCAGAGATACAATAATACAATAATACAATAGTAGAGTTGGAAGGGACCTTGGAGGTCTTCTAGTCCAACCCCCTGCCTAGGCAGGAGACCCTATACCGTTCCAGACAAATGGCTATCCAACATCTTCTTAAAGACTTCCAGTGTCGGGGCATTCACAACTTCTGGAGGCAACTTCTGTTCCACTGATTAATTGTTCTGACTGTCAGGAAATTTCTCCTCAGCTCTAAGTTGCTTCTCTCCTTGATTAGTTTCCACCCATTGCTTCTTGTTCTACCCTCAGGTGCCTTGGAGAATAGTTTGACTCCCTCTTCTTTGTGGCAACCCTGAGATATTGGAACACTGCTATCATGTCTCCCCTAGTCCTTCTTTCTCTTAAGCTAAACAGGGGAAGCCAACAGAGGATTGCATTCCCAGACCACAACTGGTTCCTCGACTTGCAGCCATTCATTTAGTGATGATTCAAGCTTACCATGGCACTGATAAAAAAAGCCATGACCAGTTCCCACATTTACGACTGTTGCAGCATTCCCACTGTCGAATTGTTGACATTTGAGCTCTTGGCAACTGGCATGTACTTATGCCAATTGCAATGTCATGTGATCACTGGGCTAACTCAGCCTTCCATCTTTCCGAGGTGGATAAAATGAGGACCCAGATTGTTGGGGAAAAGATACTGACTCTGCAAACTGCTTAGAAAGGGCTGTAAAAGCACTATAAAGCGATATATAAGTCTAAGTGCTAAATGCTATCACCCTTGCAACTTTTCCAGGTGGCTTCCAACAAACAAAGTCCGTGGGGAAAGCCATATTCACTTCACAACCACAAAATTCACTTCACAGCCGCACAATTTACTTCACAACCGCAGTGTTTTGCATAAAATCCATGGCCAAAAAAAAAGAGGTCATAACATCAAGCCTGGGCATTCTTGTTCCCAATTGCGGTCATACCTCGAGGACTTCCTATACGCTGGGAGGTCTCTTCTCCTATGTTTTGCAAGTGTTTGTGTTCCTGCTTTCCAGAGCCTCAGGTGCCCCTGTGGCCTTTTGCAATGCTTGTGTGTGCATTTGACAGAGAGAGCGACAAAAACAAAAAAAAAAGCCTGCGTTTGGCTCAATCCCATTTAATTAGCACTGCAAATTGTGAACAGCAGAGTAAATAAAGAGGCAGAATAGATTCGGTGTGTATCGCTGGAGGAGAACAAGGAGTGGGTCACCTGCAGTGAAAGAGCCAAGAAGGGTCTCCCACTGCTTACTCTTTACACCCCCCCCCCACAAACTCTAGCTTGCCAACCTCAAATCATATTCATTCTGCAATAATTACCGGCACCGTTTGAGAACCTGAATTCACACGGACACAGGAATCTTTGTGTCCCTGCGTTGCTTGGTTTTCCCAGGGTCTCCAGGGAGGCCTTCATATGTAACAGGAAGCTGCGCTTTCCTTAGGCCAGGGGTGTCCAAACTTGGGAACTTTAAGACTTGTGGACTTCAACTCCCAGAATTCCCCAGCCTGGGGAATTCTGGGAGTTGAAGTCCACAAGTCTTAAAGTTCCCAAGTTTGGACACCCCTGCCCTAAGCCTTGCATGTTGAAGGAACCGCCATAGCTTCAGGATCTTGCAGGACTCTGCAATGACTTCGCCGTTGATTTACTGGGATTCGCACCCCACCCTTAGCTTGCCACGGGAAATCTAGATGGAAATTAGAAACTCCTCTTTCCATTTCTGTGGTGTGTTTCTGGGGATGAGGTAGGAATGGAGGAGTGATCATTGTTAATATTGCTGTGGAGTCCTTGGTGCTCACAGAGCTTGGCTATTTCCTTGTAGACATCTCGTTACCCAACTAGGTAAAGTCATCAGCACCAAGTCATCCTCTCCAGCAAAGTCCTGGCCAACAGTCTTTCAGGAGATTTCACAACTCCAGACCTTTATCCAGCTTGGAGAGCTGCCAGACCAATGTGGAGCAGATCTTCACCCTAATGTGTTGAACTAATTGTCTCATGCAAACTCCCCTCCCTTTTCACTCCTCTTTATCCCCTATGGGAGAAGCCATTCACCTGTGCCTTTACTCCAGAGTCGCCCCCTGTTCTTTAGCTGTTCCTTTGTCTGGAAACTCTGCGCATGCGCACACTGGGAACAGGCTCCAGCTGTTATTCTGCCCCACTGATGTCTTGACTCTGAAGGCAGCTGATAACTGTCAGATGGCCCTGGCCCCCTCTCTGCCTCCGACACAGAGCCCTCGTCAGAGCCTTCCCCAGACTCCAGGACTGGCCCATGTTCCTCCCCAACCTCCTCCTTGTCCAAATCTGCTGCCAGATCCACTGGTGGGCCACAACACAACCTTCGCAACTTTCAGAGGTGTGGACTTCAACTCCCGGAATTCTCCAGTTGGCAAGAAAGATGCCTTGCTGCCTCCATGCCCCCAAATGTTGTTGCTTGCTATTTATTTTCCCTCATTTAACTCCTCAGCAAACAATACCCACATGTCTCTTTTACACCCTCGCAAAAACTCCCGGGATATCACACGGCTGTGATTAAAGCATGATCAGCAGTTATTATAGTTAAATTAGATGTTATTGTTATGGCGATGGGCCAGCCCCAGAGATAAAACAAAGTCAGAGACAGGCAAAATGTAGAAAATGCAAAGTTAAAGCCAACAAACTGTTTCCGCAGACAGCATGTTTTATGCGTGTGCACATGGAAAAATAGCTAACATGCCAAGCTAATTGGTTTGAATGGATCTCTCAACGGTGGTTGAAGCAATGGCAGAAGGCAAAGGCTCTTGCTGGAATTAGGGTGGATTAAAAAACAAAAAATACAAAGCTCTTTGAGGCTATCTGGAGTATTAATTAGGATGGGATGGGATGGAATGGAATGAAATAGAATGGAATGGAATAGAATAGAATAGCTATTGGAATGGAATTTAATAGAGAAATAGAACAGAGTAGAGTAGAGTATGGAATGGAATGGAATGGAATAGAAATAGAAATAATGAATAGAATAGAATTTTAAAAAAAGAAATTGTTACATAAATAAGTGGATAATGAAGGAAACATTCACCATCAAAATGATGATAAAAGAAAAGTGATCCAAAACTACTATAAGAATCTCTATGTCCAAAAGTCAATTTCAGAAGATAAAATAAAACAATACCCTGAAAAAACGGAACGATCTAAAATATCTGAAGCAGTGAAAGCAATGTTAGACAAATGTACATCAATGATGGAATTAACTGAAGCAATCAGATTAGGCATACAGAATCTGCTAAAACACCTGAAGAACGGTTGCAGGAACTGGGTATGTCTAATCTTATGAAAAGAGGGACCAGGGGAGACATGATAGCAGTGTCCCGATATCTCAGGGGCTGCCACAAAGAAGAGGGAGTCAAGCTATTCTCCAAGGCACCTGAGGGCAGGACAAGAAGCAACAGGTGGAAACTAATCAAGAAGAGAAGCAACCTAGAACTAAGGAGAAATTTCCTGACACCAAGAACAATTAACCAGTGGAACAGCTTGCCTCCAGAAGTTGTGAACGCCCCAACACTGGAGGTTTTTGAGAAAAGACTAGACATTCATTTGTCTGGAATGAAATAGAGGCTCCTGCTTGTGCAAGGGGTTAGATTAGAAGACTTCCAAGGTCACTTCCAACTCTGTGATTCTGTTGTTCTATTACTGCATGAGTCAGGGAGTTGGATTAGATGACCTCCAAGGTCCCTTAAGATCCTATGATCTCATTAGTTTTGCGGCTCAACTCGGCTTCTAAACCTCCATGGCTTCTTTAAGCCTTTCTTTTCCCTTTCCTCCGTCCACCCCCCTGTCTGGCTCTCGCTTTTTAAAATAACAATGCTTTTGACAGTTTTTAAATAAAAGGAGAAAAAAGATATCCCTTTTTTTTCTCTCTGGGCAAAAAAAAATTGCAAATCCCTCAATGTATTTTTAGCATGCTTGGTTTCGTTCCTTATTGTCTGCGGCTGAATCTATTCCTCCAGGGCCCAAAGAATGGAAATAGGAGGGTTTTTTTTTTAAGCAGCTCATGCTGATACCTGTATACAGCTAAATTCTCCCCCGTTTTGCTGTGTTCTTTTCTTCTCCTTGCTCTGTTTCCTTCTTTTGTTAACCATCTCCCGGGACTCTCCAAAGCTGGGCTAATCTTAACCTGGCATTGGGGTTTCAGATCTTTGCAAAGATCTTAACCTGGCAAAATTCCTTTAACTTTTGCAGCCTGGCCAGTCTTCCATTCCCTATTTAGAGGTCCCGCAAAAAGTCAGAGAGGGACATGAAATGCCTCTTGGAAATGGAGGTCATTTAGTCCAATCAGGAACCCTTCTCTTCCCTTCTCCACGTGTCTTAAAGTTACCAAGATTGGGAAACATTGGTTTAGGCTAATCTGTGAGGTGCTGTTTTCCAAGATGGCCCCCTTAGCAGATGGCGGTTGGGATAGAAAAGTTCTTACTATTGTTGTAGCCTGTTGGCTGCCATCCCCTCCAGCAGCCAAATCAGAGGAGGCGGCGTGGGAGTGAGGGTCAGCATCAAGGCAACCTGGAAGCTCCCAGGGGGAAGAGAGAATGGAGCTGGCAGAGAGAGAGAGAGAGAGAGAGAGAGGGAGAGAGGTGGAGCATGGGCCATCCGTCAGCCCTCAGATGGAGAGTCAACAGCCCCCAGGTCTGGAGTTGGCTGATGAGGAAGAGAAGGAACAGCTGGGTCCAGTGCCTGACGTGTGGATGCGCAGAAGGCAGAGGAGAGGAGAGCAGTGGAAATCTATGGGCTGGTCCTTGGGACAGAAGAACCACTGTTGCTAGGGAAACCCCATCTTAGCTCTGGGGATAAAGGCCAGGAGGTGGAGATGAATAGATGTGGCAGACAATATTTCATCTCCCTGTCGGACAGACTTGTTAGCCTGAGAGAGGGAGGCATTTTGCTGGCGCTGCCATCACTCCTAATAAAGGAATCTTTTGAGTTCACCTCAGAGGGTTTGTTGTGTTTTGGGAGCTGGGTCAGAACAGCTACCGATATTTGCACTGCACAAAAAGTCCAAAGAAATCCCTTCCTCAATTCTTTTGATCTATGGCAAGAAGGGGATGTGGAGAACCACCTTGTTCGTAGATTCTGGTTGATATAAAGTCCCAAAGGGGCTTTTCTGAAAAGCAACTGGGCCTTCGTTGTTTTTCCTTGAAGACGTTTCGCTTCTCACCCAAGAAGCGTCTTCTCTGAAGAATTGAAGAAGCTCCTTGGATGAGAAGTGAAATGGCTTCAAGGAAAAATGAAGAAAGTCTAGTTGCCTTTTGAAAAAGCACTTTTGGGACAACCTTTACAGATTAACAGAGTTGGAAGGGACCTTGTAGGTCATCTAGTCCAACCCCCTGCCCAAGCAGGAGACCCTAGCTAAAGCTTCTTGTGTGGACCAAGATGGAATCCAGAAGAAATATGAACTCTCTTAAGTATAGATAACAGATTAACAGAGTTGGAAGGGACCTTGTAGGTCATCTAGTCCAAGCAGGAGACCCTACTCCATTTCTGACCAATGGCAGTCCAGTCTCTTCTTGAAAGCTTCCAGTGACGAAGCTCCCAAAACTTCTGAAAGCAACTTCTGTTCCATTGGTTAATTGTTATCACTATCAGAAAATGTCTCTTATTTCCAGATTGAATCTCTCCTTGATCGGTTTCCACCCATTATTCCTTGTCTGACGTTCAAATGCTTTGGAGAATAACTTGACCCCCTCCTCTCTGTGGCAGCCCCTCAAATATTGGAAGACTGCTATCATGTCTCCCCTGGTCCTTCTCTTCACTAGAATACCTAGTTCCTGCAACTGTCCATTGTATGTTTTAGCCTCCAGTCCCCTAATCATACTTCTTGCTCTTCTCTGCATTCTTTCTAGAGTCTCCGTCTCTTTTTTTATAATGTGGTGACCAAAACTGGATGCCGTATTCTAGGTGTGGTCTTACTAAGGCTTGATAGAGTGGTAGTGGTACCTCACTTGATTGTATCCCGCTGTTAATGCAATTTAGGATTGCATTGGCTTTTTGGGCTGCTGCCACGCACTGCTGGCTCATATTTAGCTGGTTGTCCACCTTGACCTGAATGATTGAGAATCTCCATAGATGATCAATATAAAGGGATGGTTTTTAATAGTAAGATCTGTAAAACAGAAGAAATGACTACGAATGGTGGTTGGAAGTTCTCCATCTCTGGAGGCTTTTATGAAGACGTTGGGCAGTCACTTCTGGAGGATGGCCACGTTGGTGTCTCTGCAGATGAGACAGGTTTGGAAAAAGATGTTTCTCAGGATAACAGAGGTTGATTGACTTTATTTAGCCTTTACTAAATATAAGCATATGGCGGCTGACTTGCATACATTTCTAAGTTGACTCTGAAGAACTGCCTGATTAGGGGAAGGAAAATGCCTGGGCTTCTCTTTCATCTTGACACCAAAGAAAACTTGTTGTGGCCCACCGGCGGTCTGTGGAGTTGGCAGCAGAAGTTTGTGAGGAGGTTGGGAAGGAACATGGGTCAGTCCTGGAGTCTGGGGAAGGCTTGGACAAGGGCTCTGCATTGGAGACAGAGAGGGGGCCAAGGTCATTTGGGAGTTATATGCTGCCTCCGGAGCATCGGGAGTCTGACATCAGCGAGGCAGAAGACCAGGGGGAACCTGTTCCCAGTGCATGCATGTGTAGAGCTGCCAGAAATCAAGAACAGTTAAGAGAAAAGGGTGACTTGAGAATAAGGCTTGGAGATAATTGGCCCCTCCCCTAAGACATAGGAGCAAACAGACGTGAGCCTTTGCAGGAAGCAACTTTGTTTGTTCTGGTCGGTTTAAACTCTGAAGCTCCGTTTGACTCTGTGCTCCGTTTGGCCTTGCAAAACTAATTGTCGATTAGGTTTCTGGCAGCGTTTCAAGGGAGATAAAGATGGGCGCTTATTAGCATTACCCTGAAGGACTGTGGCCGACATCTGTCGGACCCTTCACAGACTGTTTGCGAATCATTACGGGCTGTGAGAATTCACTGCCGTTTAAATAAAAAGAGGGTTTGGGGAAACCAAGCGTGTGATTTTTACTGTCTTAGGAAGCTAGGTCAGAACAAAACCTTCCTTGAAGAAGCAGTGATAGGCTCGACTCATAGGAGCAAAATGCAAATGCGAAGACAATATTTTGATGGGGATTTCTTTGATAAGCAAAACACCGGTCCTTCAGGTGTTTTTTTCAGGATCGGCCAATTTTTATTTATTTATTTATTTATTTTATTCGATTTATCAGTCGCGCCCTCTCCGCGAGGGACTCGGGGTGACATACAATCAAATATATAGGCGTGTGGCAAGGAGGAGATAAAAACATCAACATTTAACAATTCAATAGAAATAAAAGCCACAAAGTTAAGATAAATAACAGTAAAATTACAACAATTAAAACAGTTAAAATACCCAAAAGAATTAAATTTACAGTTTAAAATTGCCAGGGAGGTTAGAGAGTTCTAATTAAGCCAGGCCGGCTAGTTGGAACAGGTGGGTCTTGAGTTTCGTGCGGAAGGAGCGGAGATCAGTCGTTGTCCTAATATCTGGGGGGGAGGTCGTTCCAGAGGGCTGGGCCCATCACAGAGAAGGCCCTACTCCTGGGTGCCGCCCTCTGGCACTGCCTAGTGGACGGCACCCAGAGGAGTCCCTCTCTGTGAGAGCGGAGTCCCTCTCTGTGAGAGCCCAATCACTCATTGGGCAGCCCACGTGGGCTTTTTCTCCTCCAAAGTTTCCGGAATCACACCTGCCCTTACGAAACCAGGTTTTGATTTCTTAGCATCCACTTAAAGTGCTCTTGGCTTGGCAAACGCGATGGCCCTCGATTTGTTAACACCCCATTAACACGAATCCTATCGGTGCTGCGATCCTGGCGCTGTTAATTAATATTTCCACCGCTTCCTCTAATCGCTTCTAAACTGGGAGCCAAGCCAATGTTAACACGAGAGGTTTTTCCAACACCATAAATTCAGTTAATTATTATTGTTTCTTTCCTCCCAACTCGCCCCCCTCCTCCTCCTGCTGCCGCCCCTTGTGAGTTGCTTTTATTGCGAATCTTGGTAATCCTCGGAGACAGGTCTGGAATAAAATATCGTATTTTCCCTGAGATGGAGTGTGCAGGGCAGAGCTTTTGGGCTCTGGGTGAAGCCAGGTTGGAAAATAATACGGAGAGAAGTGGATGAGTAAAAACACTTCAGGCCTTTAACTTAATCTAAACCCGGATTCCAAAAACTAGCAACTTTCCGGCTTTGGCATGGAAATGGATTTTAAAAAAATTTTCTGGCCGCAACAATTGCAAGACAGACAATAGAACTGGTTCTTCCCCTTTTTACTCCCCCTCAAAGTCTGCAAAACATATTGTTCAATTGGCAATTGGAGAAATCAAGTGGTTTGCCTTCCGATTCTCATTCTAGAGACCTCAGAAGCCAAATGGGCCTTTAATTGATGGAAAACGAAGACGTGAGTGGCAAAGAAAATAAAATTAACAAGATGAAATTTCTTTGAAAACAAACCAGGTTATTTCTTTGCAAATAAACCAGGACGAAGATGAAAAAAGAGAAAGGAAGAAGAAGAAAAAATCATAAACCAATGATTAGACCAAAAAGGGAATATTTGTTACCGAAAGGAAGAAAAGGAAAAAAAAATAGTGGAAAATGACAATAAGGAACTATACCAACAAGAGAGAGGGGCAGAGGAAAAGATAAAACAGTATTTTAAAGAAGGCAGAAGCCAAACAAACTCCCAAATTGTCCAGGTTCCATCCAGTGGTTCGAGGGCATCAATAGAAGGCATTGAACAGCCTTCTAGAACTGTGATGGCGAATCTATGGCATGCGTGTCAGAGGTGGCACACAGAGCCCACTCTGCTGGCATGCGCCCCGTCGCCCCAGGTCAGATCTCTGTGGCGTTTCTTCCGTGAGCTTCTGTTTCCCTGCAAACGACGAAACAGAAGCTCACGAGAGAAGAAGATCTGACCTCTTGCCACACTGCTGGTGTTGTTGGGATGCCTCGTACCCATCACTGATGTGCATATTCTCACCTTTCAGTATGTACATGCGCGTGCCCGCAATTTGGGCACTCGGTGCCTAAAAGGTTTGCCCTCGCTGTTCTAGAAGACCAGAGTGGTCTTGTGGTTCTTGGATCCCAATGCTGTCCATTCCTTGACCGGAGACCTCAAAACGCTTCTCAAATGGCCATTTTTAATGCAACAAACTGATTTTTCCAGAACTTGGAGGCTTTTATTTATTTAGAACATTTATATTGCCGCACGGGGCGACTCAAGCTGGCTTGCAAGGACATCAAAGCACAATATAAAAAGAAATAAAAAGGATGAAAGCTAAAGATAATAAAATAACAACTATCCATGCCTTGCACCCTGGCAACAGCACACTTTCACACTGGCCATTTAATGGGCTCCAACCAGTGGTGGGATTCAAATAATTTAACAACCGGTTCTCTGCCCTAATGACCAGCTGGGTAGGCGGGGCTCGGTGGTCATGTGACTGTGTGGGTGTGGCCAACTCAGCATCACTCACTTTGATGGGCGCTTCATCTTAGCGGTTACAATGGAATAAGGGTTAAGCGGAGAGGCAGTTTCTGTAAGCAGGGCAATAAAGATTAGGCTAGAAACAACACCAGAATGTTTCCTTCCTGCCTTCCTTACAGGATTAGCCCTGTAAAGTAGGAAAAAAGAAAAGGAGATTTCTTCCAACAACCGGTTCTCCGAACTGCTTAGAAAGTTAAGAACCGGTTCTCCCGAATAGGCGCGAACCGGCTGAATCTCATCACTGGCACCAACCTGCTCTGGGTTCCCACGCCTTCAACGCCTTCTGAAAGAGTGTTAGTGGGGGGGCAGTCTAATCTCGGGGGGGGGGGGAAAGGATGATGTTCCAGAGAGAGGGAGCCACCACGGAGAAGGTCCTTCTTCTGGGTCCCACCAGGTGTATCTCCTTAGGGCAGGGGTCACCAACCTTTTGGACACTAAATTCATTATTTTAAACCACTAATATGATTTTTTTAAAAAAAAGATAAATAGTATTTAATGCAAGATAAAAATGCAAATAATTTTTCTGCGGACCACCAACGTGGTCCATGGCTCACTGGTTGGTGACTGCTGCCTTAGCGGATGGGACCCACAACATTTCCTGCTTCCCTGCTCTGGTGGGTTGGGTACATGTAACTGGTCCCTCAGATAATAATAGCAAAAGCACTTAGTCTTATCTACCGCTTCACAGTGCTTTCCAGCCCTCTCTAAGCGGTTTACAGAGTCTGCCTATTTGCCCCCAACAATCTGGGTCCTCATTTTACCCACCTAAGAAGGATGGAAGGCTGAGTCAACCTTGAACCAGTCAAGATTGAAAACCTGGCACTGGGCAGATTTATGAATGAACAAAGGAAGGAAGAGAGGGAGGGATGGAGGGAGGGAGGAAGGAAGGAAATAGCAATAGCATTTAGACTTATATATTGCTTCGCAGTGCTTTTACAGCCCTCTCTAAGTGGTTTAAGCGGTTTAACAATCTGGGTCCTGATTTTACCCACCTCGGAAGGAGGGAAGGCGGAGTCAACCTTGAACCAGTCCAGATTGAAAACCTGGCACTGGGCAGATTTATGAATGAACAAAGGAAGGAAGAGAGGGAGGGAAGAAGGGAAAGTGGGAGGGAGGGAGGAAGGAAGGATGGGAGGGAGGGAGGAAATAGTAATAGCAATAGCACTTAGATTTATATACCGCTTCACAGTGCTTTCCAGTCCTCTCTAAGCTGTTTACAGAGTCAGCTTCTTGCCCCCAACAATCTGGGTCCTCATTTTACCCACCTGGGGAGGAGGGAAGGCTGAGTCAACCTTGAGATAGTCAGGATTGAACTCCTGGCACTGGGCAGATTTATGAATGAACAAAGGCAGGAAGGGAGGGAGGGAGGGAGGAAGGAAGGAAGGAAGGAAGGAGAAAAGGAGAAAAGGAAGAGCAATAGCAGTAGCACTTAGACTTATATACCGCTCTTTAAGAGGTTTACAGAGTCAGCCTTTTGCCCCCAACAACCTGGGTCCTCATTTTACCCACCTCAGAAGGAGGGAAGGCTGAGTCAACCGTGAGCCTGGTGAGATTCGAACTGCCAAATTGCAGGCTGCTGGCAGTCATCAGAAAGTAGCCTACCATACTGCCTTCTAACCACTGCGCCACCATGGCTCTTCGATAACTTGGTCCCAAGCCAGGAAGGTCTTTAAAGGTGACACCCAGCACCTTGAATTGCACCCGGAAGAAAACTGGCAACCAATGCAGCTCCCGCAGGAGAGATAACACGTGTGCACATTGAGATCTGCACGAAAACAGGTGCACCGCTGCATTTTGCACCCATTGGAGCTTCCGGATGCTTTTCAGGGGCAGCCCCATGTAGAGCGTGTTGCGATAGTCAAGAAATTGATGTGTCTTTGTTGTTAAATTTGAGAGACCAATGAAATTTAGGCTTGGTTGTGCTATTCTACTTGGCCAGCCTTGTAGCTTAAAAGAGGAACCGTGTCTTGGAGTCCTAGGGGACAACCATTGAAATAGGAGCCAGCCGTGTGCAGCAGCTGCCAAAAAAGCCAACACAGTTCTAGGCTGCATCAACAGAGGGAGAGAATCAAGATCACGTGAAGGGTTAATGCCACTTTATAAGGCCTTGGTAAGGCCACACTTGGAATACTGCATCCAGTTTTGGTCACCATGATAGAAAAGATGTGGAGACTTTAAAAAGAGTGCAGAGAAGAGCAACAAAGATGATTAGGGGAGTGGAGGCTAAAACATATGAAGAACGGTTGCAGGAACTGGGTATGTCTAGTTTAATGAAAAGAAGGACTAGGGGAGACAGGATAGCAGTGTCCCAATATCTCAGGGGTTGCCACAAAGAAGAGGGGGTCAAGCTATTCTCCAAAACACCAGAGGACAAGAAGTAATGGGTGGAAACTAATGAAGGAGAGAAGCAACTTAGAAGTAAGGGGAGATTTCCTGACAGTGAGGACAATTAATCAGTGGAACAACTTGACTCCAGAAGTTATGAATGCTCCAAAGCTGGAAGTCTTTAAGAAGATGTTGGATAGCCATTTGTCTGAAATGGTATAGGCCAGGGTCTCCTCCTTGAGCAAGGGGTTGGACTAGAAGACCTCCAAGGTCCCTTACAACTCTATCCTGATTGAGTTGAGTCAGATCTGATTTTACGACAATTTATACAGCAGTCGCTAAATGAATCACATGGTAATTGACCGCACCCGGTTTTGGTCACCACACTATACAAAAGATGTTTTTAGGAAGATGTTGGATATCCATTTGTCTGAAGTGGTGTAAGGTTTCCTGCCTAGGCAGGGGGTTAGACTAGAAGACCTCCAAGGTCCCTTCCAACTCTGTTGTTCTATTGTCTTCTGGGCCCTTTTGTCACAGCTGAAGAAATCTAAACTCAACCTCTAAGAAGTGGGTGTAAAAGAATGACCTTGGAATGGAGGCAGGGACTCTTAAGGGATGAGTAAAGCTAACTCGGCCCGGAGAAAGAAATAAGGTAGGGAAGAAACTCAAGGTGACCTCACCTTGATTGCGTTTGGTATAAGACGGAGCAGAGAGAAGCCTTTTAAGATTTTGTTCTTCGGAGGGACCTTTTTTGAAATCCTCATTGCTTCCGTTCCCAGATCTGACAGTCGGCCCTGTGGACCATTGCTAGGTTTTCGGTTTCATTTCTTCGGGTCATGTCTTTAAAGCGGTTGCTTTGGTTTTGACGGAGCGTGCTGTGTTAACAGACCCATTGGGATTGTAAGCCACGATTTATGGCTTCGGGTCAACAAACCATATACATCCAGAATTCATTTCCAGCAGGAAAGAGGAGCAGAAACCTTTCTTGGTCTACATCAAAAGTTGGCAGCGGCTCAAAACATGCCCCGGGACGAGGCCGTAGTGAAACGTACATTCCTGCAAGCATCCGTGAAGTTGGCAGATGTTGAACTGGACTTGTGGGAGATTTGTAGATGTGGCTTTTATGCTGTAGATGTGGCTTTAAAAAAAAAAGATGCCGACTACTACATCTTCAGCCTCTCTGGGTTGTGAGGATCTGGGTTAGCCCTTGTTGGTCTAAAATTAGTGGTGTTGTTCAGGGGCGGCCACCAAGAAGTGGGAGTCAAGCTATTCTCCAAAGCACCGGAAACAGGACAAGAAGCAATGGGTGGAAACTAATCAAGGAGAGAAGCAACTTAGAACTAAGGAGAAATTTCCTGACAGTTAGAACAATCAATCCGTGGAACAAGTTGCCTCCAGAAGTTGTGAATGCTCCGACACTGGAAGTTCTTAAGTAGATGGAATGACCTCCCCCCCCCCCCCCCGATATTAGAATAACCACCGATCTCCGCTCCTTCCGTAAGAAGCTTAAGACCCACCTGTTCAGCTTAGCTGGCCTGGCCTAACTGTAGTTTTGTGTCCCTCTAGCCTGTATTTTAAAATGTTAGGGGTAGGTTTTTAGGTTGTTTTAATTTTTAATCATACTGTACAGCCTAGTATTTAATTTGATTTTACGGGTATCTAAGAATATTTAATTTTGTATACTGTTTTTATTGTGTGGTCTGTACACCGCCCCGAGTCCCTTCGGGGAGAGGGGGCGGTCTATAAATTTTATATATATAGATAGATAGATGATAGATAGATAGATAGATAGATAGATAGATAGATAGATAGATAGATAGATAGATAGATAGATGTTGGATAACCATTTGCTTGAAGTGGTGTAGGGTTTTCTGCCTAAGCAGGGGGTTGGACTAGAAGAACTCCAAGGTCCCTTCCAACCATTATTCTATTCTATTCTGTTCTGTTGTGTTCTGGGCTATGCTATGCTATTCATTATTTGTATTTGTATTTGTATTTCTAATTTCTATTCCCATTCCCATTCCTATTTCCGTTCCGTTCCATTCCATTCCATTCCATTCCATTCCATTCCATTCCATTCCATTCCATTCCATTCCATTCCATTCCATTCCATTCTATTCTATTCATTATTCCTATTCCTATTCCTATTTCCATTCCATTCCATTCCATTCTATTCTATTCTATTCTATTCTATTCATTATTCCTATTTCCATTCCATTCTATTCTATTCTATTCTATTTATTCTATTCTATTCATTATTCCTATTCCTATTTCCATTCCATTCCATTCTATTCTATTCATTATTCCTATTCCTATTTCCTTTCCATTCCATTCCATTCCATTCCATTCCATTCTATTCTATTCTATTCTATTCTATTCTATTCTATTCTATTCATTATTCCTATTCCTATTTCCATTCCATTCCATTCCATTCATTATTCCTATTCCTATTCCTATTCCTATTTCCATTCCATTCCATTCTCTATTCTATTCTATTCATTATTCCCATTCCCATTCCCATTCCATTCCATTCTCTATTCTATTCTATTCTATTCTATTCTCTATTCTCTATTCTTTCTCATTTTTGGCTGGAAGTATCTTCCCTAAACACTTGATAAAAAAGGACATTTCAGTTTAAATGTGAGGCCAAGCTTATCTTCCTCCCAGGAAATAAAAGTTTTTTCTGCAGATTTTTGGAGAGTATCAAATCCGCAACCTCCCGGCCCAAATAATTTAGGAGAATTGCCTGTGTAAACACACAATTAGAAGCAATTTTCCCAGCCTCCTGATTATGTTGATTTTTTGAGTTTTGGCACACACCTGGCTTTTTCCGGCTCATGTGATTCCATCGCTTGAGTGATAAACAACTGTGTCCCTGCGCATAATGTGACAGATTCAAATAAAAATGACAAGCATGACAAAAAAGAAATAGCAAAAAAGATCTGGTTGTTAAATAACTAGAGGGTGGGGCAGAAGGAGGCAATTATTTTTCCTCTTTTCCCTTTCCAAACATCAAAATCTTCTAGGGAAAATGTTGCCAACTTGAAGAACCGGGAGAAAACAGTTTCTCCTTTGCCATATAGCGGATCTTGATTTGCAGCCATTGATTTAGCTTCAGTATATTTATTTTGTTCTACCCTGTAAAGTAAAATATATATGATCAAAAACAAGGTAAAATACCCAGAGAAGCAAATAAACAAGCAAAACAAAAACATACATCCAGCACTAACAACAGCAACAACAAAAAATGGTGTACAAAAAAAAAAGGAGAGAAAAAGATAATCCAAATAGCAAATAAACTTAACATTTAACATATAGAATCCACCCTGGCTGGAAGCTGGTAAAAAAAAGAATAAATTCTCCTCCCTTTTCACACACACACACACACACACACACACACACACACACACACACACACACAGACAGAATTTTATATCTATATCTAATGGGATGCGGTTGCTCAGTGGCTAAGATGCTGAGCTTGTCGATCGGAAAGGTCAGACGTTCAGCGGTTCGAATCCCTAGCACCGCGTAACGGAGTGAGCTCCCGTGACTTGTCCCAGCTTCTGCCAACCTACAGCGGTTTGAAAGCACATAAAAAATGCAAGTAGAAAAATAGGAACCACCTTTGGTGGGAAGGGAACAGCGTTCCGTGCGCCTTCGGCATTTAGTCACGCCGGCCACATGACCACGGAGACGTCTTCGGACAGCGCTGGCTCTTCGGCTTTGAAACGGAGATGAGCAGCGCCCCCTAAAGTCAGGAACGACTAGCAAAGATGTGTGAGGGGAACCTCTACCTTTAGCTGTATCTATCTATCATCTATCTATCTAGAAGAATAGATAGAAGATAGATAGATGGAGAGAGAGAGGGAGAGAGAGAGATAGAGAGAGAGATAAATAGATAAACAAATCTGCAGTTTGAGCTGACTGCAGACATTTTATTCACTTAGAGACCCAGAATGAGGCTTCTTCTTATGCCCCCCGAATCTGCCGTGCCCAAGTCAACCTTTCCTACCTGACTTGGATTATTATCTGCCACCGGAATTCAAAGGTGGGCTAATCTCCGCCTTTTAACATGGAGCACCCTCAAAACGCAACCCAATTTGCATCAGTGATGAACCTCAGCATTTGCCCTTCCCTCACCTCTCTGAAATGTTAAGCACTTCTCTGGCTGTCCAAAGTTGCTCATCCTTGGCCTCAACCTTTCCTCTGTATGACAGAAGAGACCCCCAAAGAGGATATGTTTTATTTCCTTCTCCTTCTCTCTCTCTCTCTCTCTCTCTCTCTCTCTCTCTCTCTCTCTCCCTCTCTCTCTTTCTGTGTCTCTGTCTGTCTGTCTCTGTTTCTCTCTCTCTCTCTGTCTCTCTTTCCCTGTCTCTCTCTGTTTCTCTCTCTCTCTGTTTCTCTCTCTGTCTCTCTCTCTCTCTCTCTCTCTCTGTTTCTCTCTCTCTCTGTTTCTCTCTCTGTCTCTCTCTGTTTCTCTCTCTCTCTGTTTCTCTCTCTGTCTCTCTGTCTCTCTCTCTCTGTTTCTCTCGCTGTGTGTCTCTGTCTGTCTCAATTTCTCTCTCTGTCTCTGTCTCTCTTTGTCACTCTGTCTCTCTATCTTTCTCTGTCTTTGTCTCTCTATATCTGTCTGTTTCTCTATTTTTCTCTGTCACTGTTTCTGTCTCTCTGTTTCTCTCTCTGTCTCTCTCTCTGTTTCTCCATCTGTCTGTCTCAGTTTCTCTCTCTGTCTCTATATCTGTCTCTGCCTCTATTTTTCTCTGTCACTCTCTCTCTCTCTGTTTCTCTCTCTCTGCCTCTCTGTTTCTCTTTCTCTGTCTCTCTGTTTCTCTCTCTCTGTCTCTCTCTCTGTCTCTGTTTCTCTCTCTCTGCCTCTCTGTTTCTCTTTCTCTGTCTCTCTGTTTCTCTCTCTCTGTCTCTCTCTCTGTCTCTGTTTCTCTCTCTCTCTGTGTGTCTCTCTCTTTCTCTCTCTCTCTCTCTCTCTCTGTTTCTCTATCTTTCTCTGTCTCTGTCTCTCTATCTCTGTCTATGTTTCTCTTTTTCTCTGTCACACACTCTCTCTCTGTGTGTTTCTCTTTCTCTCTCTCTCTCTCTCTGTTTCTCTCTGTGTGTGTGTTTCTCTGTCTGTCTGTCTCAGTTTCTCTCTCTGTCTCTCTGTCTCTCTCTCTCTGTCTCTCTCTCTGCTTCTCCATCTTTGTCTCTGTCTCTCTATATCTGTCCCTGTTTCTCTATTTTTTTCTCTCTCTCTCTGTTTCTCTCTCTGTGTGTGTTTCTCTGTCTCTCTGTCTCTCTCTCTCTCTCTCTCTCTCTCTCTCTCTTTCTCTCTCTCTGTGTTTCTATCTCTCTGTTTCTCCATCTTTCTCTGTCTCTATCTCTGTTTCTCTATCTTTCTCTGTCACTCTCTCTCTCTGTTTCTCTTTCTCTCTCTCTCTCTCTCTGTCTCTCTATCTTTCTCTGTCTCTCTATATCTGTCTCTGTTTCTCTATTTTTCTCTGTCACTCTCTCTCTGTTTCTCTTTCTCTGTCTCTCTCTCTCTTTCTCTCTGTCTCTGTCTCTCTTTCTCTGTCTCTATATCTGTTTCTCTATTTTTCTCTGTCTCTCTGTCTCTCTCTGTTTCTCTTTCTCTGTCTCTCTCTCTTTCTCTCTCTCTCTCTCTGTTTCTCTCTCTCTCTCTCTCTCTGTCTTTCTCTCTTGCTCTCTGTTTTTTGTCTGTCTGTCTGTGTCTATTTTTTAAAGAAAGGGAAGCTTGAAGAATAGATCTGAGCGATCGATGGAAACCTTATTCTTGTTAAGGAGCTCTCTGATGCCTGTTGTTTGGGTGATTCACAGCCCCATCAACCTAATAGATTTTGTATAAAATCACGAAGGGAAGTCTGTAGCTCTTGGTCAAGAGGCTGCGTTGGGAAACCATTAAAAATATTAATAGCTCAGGTGGGATTTCCGCATCCCCTCCAGGGTCTGCCTGGTGAGAAACAAAGCAGGCCTAGAATACAGGTTGGGGAGTGGGGGAGAGGAGAGGATAAGGAAGGCAATTTTAGGAAGACATCAGGAGAAGCTTCGTGTTGGAAAATTGGAGGGGTCTAGAATCAATACGGTCCTTCTCCCTGCAGTTTTTTTTAGCTGAGCTAAGGAAGGCAAAACATGGAGGTTTTTTTTCCTAAATAAAAGACATTATATTGGAGAAGAAACTCCAGAGATTGTGGCAAGATTGTGCCACAAGGTAAAAAGTAGAGTTTCCATCAAGTCAAGTTTGACCTCTAGTGTCTTCATCCTTACTCCATGATGCTCCTTAGCTTCACCATCTCAACAGTCAGCCAGAGTCCTCGGCTCACAACCACATTGGAGCCTGACATTTCTGTTGTTAAGGGAGACCTTTGTTCAATGAGTTTTGCCCCATTTTACGACCATCCTTGCCAACGGTGGTCGTAAGTGAATCACTGCCGCTGATAAATTAGCAACCCGGTTGTTAAATGAATCTGGCTTCCCCACTGACTTTGCTTGTCAGAAGGTCGCAGAAGGGGAATCACATGGCCCCGGGATGCTTGCAACCGTCATAAGTACATGCCAGTTGCCATCACATGATTAAGGGGGATGCTACAAAGGTTGCAACTGTGAAAAATAGTCATAAGTCACTTTTTTCGGGGCCGTGGTAACTTTGGTCACTAAATGAACTGTTGTAAGTTGAGGACTACCTGTATTGCTGTCGGCTGAGCAACACCCAACCGGAAATGAGGGGAGGTGTTGAGCTAGTCCACCGCCTACTAGGCTAGCCTGCTCCTCTCCCAGCCTCGCTTACGGAGTACTCAAAATTTGTGGTGAGATTAACATAAGAGGACTTATTTATGCCAGTGTGATTAGAATGGCAGGATGAACCATTGAAGAATCTAGATGTTCTGAGCCAGATGTAGCAAAAGCAAGAAACAGACTCCTGGTCATTAAAAAACCTTCTTTATTTTACCTCTTGTGAATTAATGGCATTCACACACCGAAAAGTCCAGGCAATAGTCCTGCAAGGAGTTAACTGCAGTACAAACCTTATCAGTTCCTTGCAATAATTGCAAGGCTGTGAGCTCCTGGCCAAAAGGCTGCAAATTAAGTTCTGGAAAGGAGTCTTTGATGTACAAAACATAATGAGCAAAATCTTCAGAAATGCGAACTGTTGTCTCCTACGACAATCACTCCCCTTTCCTTCTATTTATTCCCCAGCCAGAGAGGGGCCATTCAGCGTCCACATATGATTTGCTTCCTGAGTTGACTCCTTGTCCTCCATTTCTCACCTCTCCTAACAGCTCTGTGCATACCGCATCTGGAACAGGCCCCAGCTGATCTTCCTCCCACTCATCTTCCTCCCCACTCATCTCAGCCTCCAAAGGCAGCTGCCTCTCTGGTGGCTGGGAAATGCAGGACGACCCTGGCTCTATCTATGTGTTTGACGCAGAACATCCATCAGAGCCTTCCCCGGACTCCAGAAGTAGCCAAAGTTTCCTCCCCAACCTCTTCATCGTCCGAATCTGCTGGCAGATCTGCTGGCAGCTGGCGGACCACAACACTAAGTATGTCTTAGCCCCGGGGTCAGTAACCTTAAACACTCAAAGAGCTACAAAGGTCCTAACTGGAAGCGCCCCCTCCCCCCCGTTCAATTCTGGAGCCAACCGGAATTCCTGTTCCCCCATCATAGTCTCCTCCTAGCATGGCATCCTTTGCCGACTGGAAGTCTGGTCCCCCCCCCCCCCCCGAGTCTCCTCCTAGCATGGTGTCCTTTTTCCTTCTACCGACTGGCGACAGGGAGCCGCAGCAGAGGGGTGAGAAGCCACATGTGGCTCCAGAGCCGTGGGTTGCTGATTTCTGGTCTAGCCTAATGGAGAGAAAGCTTAGGAGGACATGAGCTTCCGGTACTTGAGAGGCTGTCACAGGGAAGAGGGGATTGACACACTTCAAAATACACGAGAAGCAGCAGTGGGTGGAAGCTCGTCAGAGGGAGATGCAACCTGGAAGAACGGAGGAATTTCCTGACCATGGGAACAATGAGTCAGCGAGATAGCTTGCCTCCTAAAGTTGTGGGGATGCTCCATCCTTGGAACTCTTCAAGAAAAGTTTGTCCAGGATGGTATAAAGTCTTTTACTGCGAATCTTGGTAATCCTCGGAAACAGATCTGGAATAAAATCTCATGTTTTCTCTGAGATGGAGTGTGCAGGGCAGAGCTTTCGGGCTCTGGGTGAAGCTAGGTTGGAAGTAATATTGAGAGAAGTGACTAAGTAAAGACACTTCAGGCCTTTAATGTAATCTAAATCTGGGGTTTGCCGTTTGTCAGAGAGCCAACTGTTCTGACCTAGGCTTCCTGAGAAAGCATAAATCACAATCTTAGTCCCCAAGCCCCTCTTTTATTTAGCTAGCTGTGAATTATGGTCATTCACAGCCCGTAATGATTCACAAACAGTCTGTGAAGAGTCCGGCAGAAGTCTGCCACAGTCTTTCAGGGTAACGCTGATAAACACCGACCTTTCTCTCCCTTGAAACGCTGCCAGAGACCTAATTGCTAATTAGTTTTGCAAGGCCAAACGTAACACAGAGTCCAACAGGACTTTTCAGAGCTTGAACCGACTAGATCAGGGGTGTCCAAACTTGGCAACTTTAAGACTTGTGGACTTCAACTCCCAGAATTCCCAGCTGGCTGGGGAATTCTGGGAGTTGAAGTCCACAAGTCTTAAAGTTGCCAAGTTTGGACACCCCTGGACTAGATGAACTAATTGCTTCCTGCAAAGGCTCACGTCCCATTTGCATCTTTTTTACGTCTCATGGGAGGCTCCAATCATCTCCAAGCCTTACTCCCAAGTTGCCCTTTTTGTCTTACTTATTCTTGCCTTCCGGCATCTCTGTGCATGTGCATACTAGGAACAGGCTCCCACTGTTCTTCTGCCTCGCTGATGTCAGACTCCAGAAACTCCAGAGGCAGCATATAACTACCTTTCCCCGCTCTCTGCCTCCGACACAGAGCCTTCCCCAGACTCCAGAACTGGCCCATGTTCCTCCCCAACCTCCTCACTGTCCGACTGCAGCCAACTCCTTAGCCCACAGTGGACCACAACACCAGCAGTTTGCAGGCTTTGGCATGAAAATGGATTCAAAATTTTTTTTTTGGGCCCCCAACAATCGCAAGGCAGAGAATAGAACCGGCTCTTCCCCTCTTCACTCCCCCTCAAAGTCTGCAAAACATATTGTCCAAATGGCAACTGCAGAAATCAAGTGTTTTGCCTTCCCGTGGCTTCCGATTCTCATTCTAGAGACTTCAGAAGAACAAAACTGTCCCTGCGTTAATTGTTTGCTAGCTGAACTGAAGATTTACTGCGCAGGTCATAGGCCCTTATCAGCAATGATTCACTGCGCATGCTTCTTAACACGTTTCTTAATACATCACACATTCCAGAGACTTCTTTTACTTTTGTTCTTCTGTTCGTCTGCCAAGAAGGTGGGCGACAATTCCTCTTGCCAAAATGTAACAATTAGATAGATTTGTTTATTTTTTATTTTCATATTAAAAGTTTGTTTTTAAGTAGAACATGTTATTGGGTCTTACTTTCGCTGAAGGTCTACACCTCATTAGCTCAGGGTGAAATCAAGTGTTTTGCCTTCCCGTGGCTTCCGATTCTCATTCTAGAGACTTCAGAAGAACAAAACTGTCCCTGCGTTAATTGTTTGCTAGCTGAACTGAAGATTTACTGCGCAGGTCATAGGCCCTTATCAGCAATGATTCACTGCGCATGCTTCTTAACACGTTTCTTAATACATCACACATTCCAGAGACTTCTTTTACTTTTGTTCTTCTGTTCGTCTGCCAAGAAGGTGGGCGACAATTCCTCTTGCCAAAATGTAACAATTAGATAGATTTGTTTATTTTTTATTTTCATATTAAAAGTTTGTTTTTAAGTAGAACATGTTATTGGGTCTTACTTTCGCTGAAGGTCTACACCTCATTAGCTCAGGGTGAAATCAAGTGTTTTGCCTTCCCGTGGCTTCCGATTCTCATTCTAGAGACTTCAGAAGAACAAAACTGTCCCTGCGTTAATTGTTTGCTAGCTGAACTGAAGATTTACTGCGCAGGTCATAGGCCCTTATCAGCAATGATTCACTGCGCATGCTTCTTAACACGTTTCTTAATACATCACACATTCCAGAGACTTCTTTTACTTTTGTTCTTCTGTTCGTCTGCCAAGAAGGTGGGCGACAATTCCTCTTGCCAAAATGTAACAATTAGATAGATTTGTTTATTTTTTATTTTCATATTAAAAGTTTGTTTTTAAGTAGAACATGTTATTGGGTCTTACTTTCGCTGAAGGTCTACACCTCATTAGCTCAGGGTGAAATCAAGTGTTTTGCCTTCCCGTGGCTTCCGATTCTCATTCTAGAGACTTCAGAAGAACAAAACTGTCCCTGCGTTAATTGTTTGCTAGCTGAACTGAAGATTTACTGCGCAGGTCATAGGCCCTTATCAGCAATGATTCACTGCGCATGCTTCTTAACACGTTTCTTAATACATCACACATTCCAGAGACTTCTTTTACTTTTGTTCTTCTGTTCGTCTGCCAAGAAGGTGGGCGACAATTCCTCTTGCCAAAATGTAACAATTAGATAGATTTGTTTATTTTTTATTTTCATATTAAAAGTTTGTTTTTAAGTAGAACATGTTATTGGGTCTTACTTTCGCTGAAGGTCTACACCTCATTAGCTCAGGGTGAAATCAAGTGTTTTGCCTTCCCGTGGCTTCCGATTCTCATTCTAGAGACCTCAGAAGAACAAAACAGGCTCCCAAATTGTCCGGGTCCCATCCAGCCATGTGAGAGCATTGCCAGAAGGCATCGGACATCCTTCTAGAAGACCAGGGAGGTCTCGTGGTTCTTGGATCCCGATGCTGTCCATCCTTGACCTTGGGTCTCATCAGACTTCAAATGCAGAGAATTTCCTGACCATGGGAACAATGAATCAGTGGAATAAGCTTGCCTCCCAAAGTTATGGGGGTGCTCCATCCCTGGAAATCTTCCGGAAAAGATTGGACAGCCATTGGTCCAGAATGGTATGAAGCAATGACAGTTAACCTTTGCATTGTCACGGGCCAAAAGCCCGCAGCCATAATGCAATGCATGCATGAACCCCCTCATGCGCCCCCCCTGCACATGCGACCCCTTGAGCTCCCCCAACCCCCGTGCAACCTTGTTATTCTATTCTAATTTAGTGAGTCCTTCCTTGGTGAGCGTTGCTATTTCTTAGTTCCGATGCCTTGTTTTGGGGCCTAGTAGGCCTTCCTGCAGTCTCTTGGGAGCAATAACAGGCTTTGTGGGGGAATGCTGCCTCCTGCCCCCCCCTGCACATGTGCACACGTCTATCGCATGTGCCCCACCCCCTGCGCATACATACAATACAATACAATAGTAGAGTTGGAAGGGACCTTGGAGGTCTTCTAGTCCAACCCCCTGCCTAGGCAGGAAACCTTATACCATTTCAGACAGATGGCTCTCCAACATCTTCTTAAAGACTTCCAGTGTTGGGGCATTCACAACTTCTGGAGGCAACTTCTGTTCCACCGATTAATTGTTCTCACTGTCAGGAAGTTTCTCCTCAGTTCTAAGTTGCTTCTCTCCTTGATTAGTTTCCACCCATTGCTTCTTGTTCTACCCTCAGGTGCCTTGGAGAAGAGTTTGACTCCCTCTTCTTTGTGGCAACCCCTGAGATATTGGAACAATGCTATCATGTCTCCCCTAGTCCTTCTTTCTCTTAAGCTAAACATACCCAGTTCCTGCAACCGTTCTTCATATGTTTTAGTCTCCAGTCCCCTAATCATCTTTGTTGCTCTTCTCTGCACTCTTTCCAGAGTCTCCGCATCTTTTCTACATCGTGGCGACCAGAACTGAATGCAGTATTTCAAGTGTGGCCTTACCAAGGCATTATAAAGTGGTATTAACACTTCACGTGATCTTGATTCTCTCCCTTTGTTGATGCAGCCTAGAACTGTGTTGGCTTTCATACATTTCAATACAAACATAGTATTATTACTCATAGTTATTACATTTCATTTTCATTATTTCATATTATTTTCTCGTATCTTTTACTATCACCCTTCAGTTCTAAACCTTTCTCTTGCTCTTTCATATATCTTAATATATTGATATACATATACTATATTTCCCCTTTTATTTCTATCTCTATTTTAACTTTTTCCCCCTCCGATCACTGTTATTTTCAAAGACATGGTAATGACATTTCTTTTCTGTTTCCCATTTTCCATCTGTTTTGTTCCATTTTCCATTTGTTCCATTTTGCTTCCATTATTTAGCTCTTCACATCTGTTTATATTAAAGTTCCATCCTTTCTTTTTTTCATTATTCAGTATCTCAATATACACTTCTGGTACCAATAACAATCATTTAAAGCATTTCAAATATATCTATTTCATGTTTTTTTTTCCTAATATCATCATTCAAACTTTAATTTTCAATTAAAACTTGATTCTTATTCATACATCTATTCATGTTCTTTCCAATCCTCTAGTCCATATACGTCTATTAGAATTATACAAGTATATGATTAGTAGTGAAATGTTAGAATTAAACAAAAGGTGACGAGAGAAATGAATGAATATACTTGGGCAGGGGTTTAGACTAGATAACCTACAAGGTCCCTTCCAACTCTGTTAATCTGTTAACGTCACCTATTTGTTAAAGATTTTTAGTTTAGGTCCTAGAAACTGTTCTGCTATCTCTGGGTCTTGCTCCTTTTCTTCTCCTCTTCAAAGATTTACTATCTTCTATTTATTTATTTATCAAATGTATATGCCAATTTAATCCCGGGCAATCAGAAAGGGCGAAGCCACCCTAAAAATATGGACCGCAGCCTTAACAGTGGTCGATTGCTTCTTGACATTGCAAATTTCAGACAAAACCCCCGGGGGCCCGGGTGCAATTATTTACTTTGCTAAATAACACAGCGCAGCTACGGTTTAATTACAGCAGTTTAGCAGTGAAATAGAATTGCTACAATGTTCGCGCCAGTGCATTGCTTTTAATGAGCTTTTGCAAAAGGCACACTTTTGTAATATCGGCTAATGTGTCTTTTGTTTTTAAATCATCTTTGCAAATTAGCCCCGGTGGGGAGGACAATGAACTGCTGGAGCAGGACCAGTGAAATGTGTACATGACGGGGGTCTCTGATCACTCCACCACTTCCCCACTCCTTCCTCCTTCCTCTCCCCCTCCATTCCACCCGGACCGGGGGGGGGGGGAATGCAAATCAACACAGTGGTAATAAAATCATATTCTAGCGAGCTAGTTAGGGATGCGGTAGCTCAGTGGCTAAGACGCTGAGCTTGTTGATCAGAAAGGTCGGCAGTTCAACGGTTCGAATCCCTAGCGCCGTGTAACGGAGTGAGCTCCCGTGACTTGTCCCAGCTTCTGCCAACCTAGCATTTGGAAAGCACGTTAAAAAAATGCAAGTAGAAAAATAGGAACCACCTTTGGTGGGAAGGGAACAGCGTTCCCTGCGCCTTTGGCGTTTAGTCATGCTGGCCACATGACCACGGAGACGTCTTCGGACAGCGCCGGCTCTTCGGCTTTGAAATGGAGATGAGCACTGCCCCCTAGAGTCAGGAAGAACTAACAGATATGCGCGAGGGGAACCTTTCCCTTTACTTTTTAGTGAGTTAGGATTGTTTTAAGTGTTTGGGCCTTGAGCCAGCATTTTGCCTCCTATTTGAAGATTTTTTTGCCCCTGTCCAGGGGTAGCATTAAAAAGAGAGGGGGGGGAACCAGTGGGTTGTGTGTGTGTGTGTGTGTGTGTGTGTGTGTGTGCGCGTGAGAGAGAGAGAGAGAGAGAGAGAGAGAGACAGAGACAGAGAAAGAGAGAGAGAGAACAGGGATTTCTATTTCTATTGAAAGTTTTGCTTCTTCACTTAATCATGGCATAAAACAAGAATGTTGATCTCATTGACTCCCTTACTTTCTACCAATATCAGATTCACAAGGTAAACCAAACCAGGGAATCAATTCCCTAGGAATACTGGAATTGCCCTTTATTGAGGAGCTCTAATAACAAGATTTTGAAAATTCGGTATACTGATAGAAGAAAACATTTGTACCTAGGATTGAACTGTGGGGTCCTTGGTGCTCTGTGAGCTTGATGGTTTTCTGGCAGACGTTTCACGACTCTACTAGGTAACATCAGCTAGCACTGATGATGTTACCTAGTTGGGTCATGAATAGTTTGCATGAAAATAACCAAACTGTCCGACAACATGAAGGATCTCATAGTCATCATCGTCGTCGTCCTCCTCCTCTTCCTCCTCTTCCTCCTCCTCCTCCTCCTCCTCCTCCTCCTCCTCCTCCTCCTCCACCTCCTCCTCCTCCCCCTCTTCCCCCTCTTCCTCCTCTTCCTCCTCCTCCTCCTCTTCCTCCTCCTATTCCTCCTCCTCCTCCTCCTCCTCCTCCTCCTCCTCCTCCTCCTCCTCCTCCTCTTCCTCCTCCTCCTATTCCTCCTCCTCCTCCTCCTCCTCCTCCTCCTCCTCCTCCTCCTCCTCCTCCTCCTCCTCCTCCTCCTCCTCCTCCTCCTCTCCTCAGACCCCTTGGGATCACATTTCTAGGCCTTCTCACCATAAAGGAAGACCTGGATGTTGTACTTTGTAATAACGTGTTTTTATTTTGTTTGTTCTAAGTTTTTGAAATTGGGTTAGTCATCAAGTCAATGCCTCTTTCTTATTTTGGTGATGCTGTAGAGCAGGGGTGACAAATCCAAGGCCTGTGGGCCGAATCAGGCTCCTGGGGTGCTTAGATATGGCCCGTGGGGCAGCCCTGGAAACAACAAAGGACCAGGAAAGAGAAAGAAAAAGAAAAAGAAGGAAAGATGGGAAGAGAGCAAGGAAGGGAAAATAAGGAAAGAGGGGGAGGAAGAAGAAAGAATGAAGAGGGAAGGAAAAAGAAGAAAAGGAAGGAAGGAAGGAGATTATAATGAGAGAGAGGGAGGGTCTGAGGGAAATCCTGCCTTAGCATTTGGCCACCACAGGTGCCCCCAACAGAAGTGATGTTGAGCTGGACATGGCCACACCCTCCTTAGGTCAAACAAAACCCTGATGCGTCCCTCAATGAAATTGAGTTTGACATTCCTTCTCTAGAGTAGAGCCATAGAAACCGAAGGTCACAATTGGGTGAAAATGGAAAAACCACAACCTGCTTTGGCTATTGGTTGGGCAAGGAGCAGCATATCATTAGTCTCTCTCTCCTGTCCGTTTGTTGACAAACGACCTTATCAAAAGTCTTGTCTTAGTGGAATAAATTAAATTAATGGTTACGGCTAAACAAAAAGGACCCATTTTCGCAGGTTATAAAAACTAAAGGGAATGTGATCTAATAATGTTGCCCTTGTTTTGAGTTCTGATATGTAAATGAAACACATTAAATGCATAACAAAATGATTCATAGCCCTCCCTAGACAGAGGATAATAAATGTGTACTAGAGGGTTTGATTTGCTTGTTTTTCTCTTTAGTTTAGAAAAAAAAGTTGATATAAATAGAAAGCCTCTTAATGCTTCTTTTCTTGCCCTCCCCTTCCCCAATGTACATGCCACTGGAGACCTCTTTTTCATAATAATTAAGGTTACTGGTGAATGTTTTTATTGTCCTAAATATTGGGTTTGATAGATTCATTTTTAATTCAGTGTAAACATCTGCTAGTTCAACACACTGGCAGGAAAGGATTCTCTGAAGGCAGAAAGTGGTGAAGTTCTGTGTCTTCTAAAATTGTCTTGTCTAATTTTATATGCTTCAGATTATTTTTAGGCGCCAACTTTTTATCCCTGACCGCAAATGATAGGCGTTGTGTCCTGAAACATCTGGAAGACCCTGGTTAGGATGAAATGTCTTCTTTGCTTAACCGGGACTAAGTTCCATGGAACGGAGTAAGATGAAAACCTTAGGATTGATCTGAGAAGAAGGATCTGTTTAATTTTATGTTGAGAATCCTCAGAATTCAGCCCAATTTCCAACCGAGCGAAGTAGATTTTGGTTTCAGGACCAAGGACAGCAACCGAAAGGAAAGACACGTTGCTTCCACATAAGGCAGCGGTGTCAAACTCGATTTCATCAATCCGCTCGCACAGAGAGGGCCTCCTCCAGGTGCCGTCCACCAGGCAGTGCCAGGGGGCGGCGCCTAGGAGTAGAGCCTTCTCTGTGGCGGGCCCAGCCCTGTGGAATGACCTCCCTCCGGATATTAGGAATACCTCTGACCTCCGCTCCTTTCGTGTAAAGCTCAAGACCCACCTATTTCAAGTTGCTGGCCTGGCTCAACTCTGATCCAATTATATCGCTCCTGACGGGTTTTTTATCTGGGATATTTTAATTGCATCCAATTTACTTAGGGGTTTTTAAACATTGTGTTTTTACTCGTTTTTATCTACCAATTCACCTCCTCCTAGTATATGTTTTGTATATGTCTTGGTATATGTTTTTGGTATATGTATGTTTGTCTATATATTTATTTCCTATGTTTGTTGTTCGCCACCCCGAGTCCTTCGGGAGAGGGTGCGGCTAAGAAATAAATATTTATTATTATTATTATTATTATTATTATTATTATTATTATTATTATTATTATTATTATTATTATTATTATTATTATTATTCATTGAGGGTTGCATCAAGGTTGGGTTTGACTTCGGAGGGGCCGAAGGGGCGTGGCAAGGAGGGGCATGGCCAGCTCGATGTCACTCATGTTGGGGGTGTCTTTGGTGGCTCGAACACTCTGCCAGTGAAAATGGGCTCTCGAGCTCCGTTTTCGGCTGCCACAGCCTCCTGCAGACACCCCGAGCTCTGTTTTCACTGACAGAAGCATCCTGGGCCATTCCTTTGCTGTTTCCAGGGCAGCCGTGCAGGCCAGATCTAAGTACCCTGAGGGCCGGATCTGAGCCCCAGGCTTTGAGTTTGACATCCCTGACATAAGGGGTACTTTATTAGAATCCTCCTAATATTTTAACTCCTTTTGTATCCATGATATAGCCTTGGCTTCTTCATGGTAACAGAAGATCTTGATGTAGATCTTCTCTGGATGGACTTCTCACCCTTTCCTCTCTACTATTGGAAACCCAGAGGGCGTTTTCCAAAAGGTAACTGGACTTTCGGGTTTTTTTTCCCCCCTTTGAAAACATTTCACATCTCATCCAAGAAGCTTCTTCAGCTTCCGTTCTAACTGAAAAATCCCCCACCTTTCCTTAGAACTGAAGAAACCTCTTGGATGAGAAGCGAAATGTTTTCAAAGGAAAAAAAAAAACCCAAGAAACAGACCATTGGGCAACCATCACCTGGGTCAGTGATGGCTAATCTTTTTGGTGCCGAGTGCCGAATGCGGGTGCACACGCAAAACCACAAAATGCAATGTGAGCACCTCCCCCCCACACGCATGTGCCACTCCCTCCCTCCCTCCTCCACATGTGCCCCACTCATTTTTGGCTTCCAGGAGGGTGCAGGAGACTTTCCAGGCTCAAAATGGGGCACGGGGGAAGGGCTTGCACATCACACCTACGCCCCGTTTTGGCTTCCAAGTTGGTGCAAGAGGACTTCCAAGCCCAAAATGGGGTGCAGGGGGGGGGGAAGGGCATGCACATGCACACAGCGCCCCTCCAAATACAATGTGAGCACCTCCCGCACATGCACCCCTCCCCCCCACATGTGCAGCAGACACCCGAAGACCAGCTGGTCGCCGGGAGGCATGCGTGGATGTGTGGTGAAACTGGGCTGGGGTGACGGCTGGCGTGCCCGCAGAAAGAGCTCTGCATGCGTGCCATAGGTTCTCCATCCCGGGCCTGGGTGATTGAGAATCTCCATAGATACTACGTGGAAACAACTCATGTGGTTTGAAAATTACTACAGCTTCCTGTTCTTGCCCTCCAAACCCTGATAAAACATCCTTTCAATCTGTCTGTGGACATGTATAACTTTTGGCAACGGGGTTTTAGATGAGTTTTCGGACTGAATAAACGACAATTTTTTCCCCTTCCTGCTGCTCCATGCCGGAACCGTGAAGCTCCGAGTAGTACATGATTTAACTGTAAAAAGTAAGCTGTTTTCCGACCCGCCTGTCCCTTTCAATGCTTCAGCATTCCAGCTCTCCTCTGACCTCTCCATTCATTCAGCTTACTCAACCATTTATTTCCACATTTAGCTCCAAAGGACTCCTTGATCAGCCTGCAGGTTTGCCTAAGTAAACCCTGGTGTAGTTTATTTTCTTCCTTCGCCCTTCTGCACTCAATGTGTCTCTGTCAATAAACAAAAACCAGCATCACCGAGCCGCTTCCCTCCCCTCCCCCTCCCCCGCGCCCTGGGATACGAAGTCGCATTTGCGGCCCGCTTAATTTAGATGGCCAGAAAAACGCAGGCTGGGTTGTGTTGCGTGTCAAGATGCCCTGCCTTTTTCAATTTGTGCAGCGCAGGGCTGGGGCGGCGGGGAGGTGGGAGGGAGAGCAATTTCCCACTTTGTCACTAATGGGGAAGAGGTGATTGTTTAGTTTAGTACAAGCAGAAGCAAATGAATGCAGAGTAATGCGCCCTGCTTTGTAAGTGGCTGCGGCTCTTTGATGTTCCTGAGCTAGACCAATTTGGATTTCATCCTGGGGTTTCGAGCGCTCAGCTTCAAAACGCTGGCGGAGAGAGACCACGGTGGCAAATTGTCCCAAATGACTGATGCGGCCCAAATTTTCATGAGTTTTTACTGGTGGTTTTTTTTTTTTAGGAGACGGGAGGAGAAAGCGCTAGTTTGGTCTAGTGCAGGGGTGTCAAACTCGATTTCTTTGAGGGCCATATCAAGATTGTGTTTGACCTCGGTGAGGCCAGGGTGGGCATGGACAGCTCGACGTCACTCATGTCAGGGATGCCTCTGGCGACCCAAGAGCTCTGCCAGTGAAAATGGGCTCCCGAGTTCCGTTTTCAGCTGAAATTGTCTCCTGCAACCCTCTGCCAACAAAAACGGTGCTTGAGAGGGCCACATTCAGCCCTCCGGAGCTCCATTTTTGCAGGCAGAGGCACCTTGGGCAGCTCCTTCACTGTTCCCAGGTCAGCCCCGCAGGCTGTCTGCACTCTGCTGGACGGATCCGGCCCACGGGCCTTGAATTTGATACCCCAGGTCTAGTGGTTAAAGGCACCAGGCCAGAAATGGAAAGACTGTGAATCCTGTTGTGGCTGCCATTGGCCAGTGGAGCTGGTGGCAGACTTAGACAGTGAGGAGGTTGGGGAGGAACATGGGCCAGTCCTGGAGTCTGGGGAAGGCTCTGACGAGGGCTCTGTGTCGGAGGCAGAGATGGGGCCAGGGCCGTCTGACAGTTATCAGCTGCCTTCATAGTCAGAGATCAGTGAGGCAGACAAACAGCTGGAGCCTGTTCCCAGTGTGCGCATGCGTAGAGCTGCCAGGAGAAGGGAACAGCTAAAGGAACAAGGGCCAACTCTGGAGTAAAGCCACAGGTGGAGGGTGAATGGCCCCTCCCATAGGGAACAAAGAGGAGCGAAAGGGGAGTGGAGATTTCAGGAGACAATTAGTTCAGTTCATTAGGGTGAAGATCTGTTCCTGACTTCTTGCCAAGTAATTGCTGCTACAGCATGGAGTTTGGATGACATCGGCCTGGCAGCTCTCCAAGCCTGATAAAGGTCTGTAGTTGTGAAATCTCATGAAAGACTGTCGGCCGGGACTTGGAGAGAAATTCATTGTAACCTAAATAAAAAGAGGTTTTATCAGGACAAGGAGTCGGCTTCATGATCTTGGGAGGCCTTGGTTAGAACAAAACCTAGCCTTACCTTAGGCATTGAAGTTGACTGGATGACTTTGGGCCAATCACCTGGAGACAGTGAGTTCTAGTCCTGCCTTAGGCATGAAAGTTGACCGGGTGACTTTGAGCCAGGAGACTGGGAGTTCTAGAGAATTCTGAATCAAACTGGACTAGCCCAATAAACAATTCAACAAAGTCAGGATAGATTCTCATCTGGGAGTCCGATATCTCCTGCCCTTTGTTTGAGTCTCCAGATAAACCGGAAGAGGGAAACTCTGGTTGCAACCACCACTCTATGTTCACTTCTGCGTACCCTTTGTATACAAAATTGGGAATCCTTGATCTAGGAAAGATGGACTACAAGGAGCGATGAAATTCATCAAAGGGAGATCCAACGTAGAAATAAAAAAGGAATTTCTTGACAGTGAGAACTATCAATCAAGAACTATCACGCTTGCCTCCCGGTGCTCCATCATGGGAAGTTCTCCCTAGCGGTGGAGGCAGCATCCAGATTGGGTTAACCTTCATCCAATTATATTGAGGACTGGGTCTTGTAATGTTGTTTAAGCTCCGCCCCTGTTGCTAGGTAGATCCCAGCTTCGACTCAGTCCAAAGCTGAGGACGGAGGCGTTATCGTGTTTCTCCGGTGTTTTGATCACTATTGGTATCATAAAATCATTTATTGATAGATTGCTGAGTGGATTTGTTTAAGGAGAGTTTGGCTCTACCAACAGCCGATCAGCCCAAAGGTCCTAGCAGGCAGGCTTTTGATTGTGCCTCTAAGTCCTCTCAGGGCAAGCAGGCTATTAAAGGGAGCAAAAGTCTCTGCTGCGAACGGAAAATTCACCTCTTGAGTCAGCAAGTGCGCTTGTTGTGACAGAATTTAAAATCGCTATTGCTCCTGAGCGCCCACAGAGTTCCCTCGACTTGGGCTGCAGAGTGCTTGGCTGGGAACCGCTCCGCCGCTCCTTTAACAGTAGAGGCGGCAGTTAAAAAGAGCGGGAACGCCATTTTGATTCAAACGGCTGTCAAGGATTCCAAAATGGCGTCCGCCAGCACATAGACTCCCGAAGCCCCAACTGACAGGGCAATGGAGGCTCAAACTCTAGCTCCTCCTGAGGCTCCAGACTGTAAGCTAAGTGGCTGTGAATAAGAGGAACTCTGTGTTTCAACAGGCTCTGGATTCAAAGATCTTTCTTGGATAAGAAGCAAAAAAAAAAAAAAAGGGGGGGGGAACCAAGTAATAGTTGGAACACAGCTTGAATTCTCCCCAGCCCCGAAACGGGAGACAAAAGTTGCTCACTGTGACAATTGAAACAGCTTTGTGGTTCCTAAACATTTGACATTTCATTTATTTGAGCTTTCAATCACCATTTTCAAAATGTATATCCAGGTCAGGAATCCTATTTTCCCTGTAATGCCCAGGGACATACACGACTGCTTGGGAAGGCGGCGTTACAGATTATATAAATGGAACCCAAGTGTAATCTTTCTTTGTGTCACCGAGAACACTTTCTCGACATGAGCTGCTGGCTAGAGGATTCTTTATGAGCTTATATCTTAATAGCTTCTCTTAAGCCCTTCTTTTAGATGGGCGAGCGATGAAACAAGGGAAGGCGAAAGCGGGATGATAAATAAGAGGTTGCGAGAGTTAGTGTCACTTAGCAAATGAGCAGTGGGGTAGGAGTGTAAATTTAGAAGACAAAGGGTCATATTATTGGTAAATAGGAGCTTCATCTAAATGCGCTGATTTATTTGCCAGTGGCAAATAGGTTGGGGGCCAACCAGTTCCTTGAGGCAAGCTATTAGAATTCCAAATTGGCCTTGGCTCGGCGAAATTTGTTTCTTGGATGATCTTGTTACAGGAAGCGAAACAACAAACGTTTGGCATTCATCTCGGTTCCCCGTGGTGACCTTGAGTCTCCTTCTGCAACGAATGAGGAAAGAACGTGGCTACCAAGGAAGGCATCGGCGCGATGCCTCACAACAAGCTGAGCTCGAATCCCTAGCGCCGTGCAACGAAGTGAGTTACGCGCCGTGTAGTGGAGGGAGCTCCTGCTACTTGTCACAGCTTCTGCCAACCTAGCAGTTCGAAAGCACGTAAAAAATGCAAGTAGAAAAATAGGGACCACCTTTGGTGGGAAGGGAACAGCGTTCTGTGTGCCTTTGCCATTTAGTCATGCCAGCCACATGACCACAGAGACGTCTTCGGACAGTGCTGGCTCTTCAGCTTTGAAACGGAGATGAGCACCGCCCCCTAGAGTCGGGAACGACTAGCACATATGTTTGAGGCAGAGGTGGGTTTCTACTGGTTTGGCCCGGTAGTGGTACGCCAGCCTGGGTTGCAGAATTGGCAGCGACCCAGGCTGGCCACGCCCCGGAATTGGTTCCCCAGTGGCCGCCATCGCCACCATTGGTGCTGTCGCCGCCGCTATCTATTTTTTGAGTTCTGTGCATGCACAGAATAATTTCCATTGAATTGTGCATGCACACAATTCAGTAACGCCGGCTGAAACCCACCCCTAGTGCGTGGGCAACCTTTACCTTACGACTCCTTAGCCCTCTGCAGAGGGTTTCTCTTTCGTGGAGCCTTTGAGGTCAGTGGTAAATTGACAAAGTCATTTGATTTATGGGGTCCTAGGTGCTCTCTGAGCTTGGTTGTTTTCATGCAGATGTTTGATGACCCAACTAGGACACATCAACAGGCTACCCTCAATATTATCATCCGGTTATCATCATCAGCATCAGCATCATTAGCATTGGTGATTTTTATATAGTCAGGTAATTAAACATTTGCAAGAAAACAACCAACCTCAGAGAGCCCCAGGAGCCCCAGAATCCTCCTCTCCCCCCTCTCCTCCTCCTCCTCCCTGCAAACCAGTCTCCCGTCTAGACGTACTGATGCAGTGGTTAGAATGCAGTATTGTAGGCTGACTCTACCCACTGCCAACAGTTCGATCTCGACGAGCTCAAGGCTGACTCAGCCTTCTGTCCTTCCGAGGTGGGTCAAATGAGGACCCAGATTGTTGGGGGCAAGAGGCTGACTCTGTAAACTGCTTAGAGAGGGTTGGAAAGGCCTGTGAAGCGGTATATAAGTCTAAGTGCTATTGCTATTACTATTTCCTCCCTCCTTCCCTCCCTTCCTTCCTCCCCCCCTCCATCCCTCCCTCTCTTCCTTCTTTTGTTCATTCATAAATCTGCCCAGTGCCATGTTTTCAATCTTGACTGGTTCAAGGTTGACTCAGCCTTTCATCCTTCTGTGGTGGGTAAAATGAGGACCCAGATTGTTGGGGGCAAGAGGCTGACTCTGTAAACCGCTTAGAGAGGGCTGGAAAGGATTGTGAAGCAGTATAAGTACTATTGATTGTCCTTTTCTCCTTCCTTCCTTCCTTCCTTCCTTCCTTCCTTCCTTCCTTCCTTCCTTCCTTCCTTCCTTCCTTCCTTCCTTCCTTCCTTCCTTCCTTCCTTCCATGGTGTATAGTGGTTAGAAGGCAGTACTGCAGGCAAACTGCCCACTAAAGCAGTTCAAATCTCACCAGCTCAAGGTTGACTCAGTCTTCCGTCCTTCTGATGTGGGTAAAACGAGGACCCAGATTGTTGGGGGCAAGAGGCTGACTCTGTAAACTGCTCAGAGAGGGCTGTAAAAGCCCCGTGAAGCAGTATATAAGTCTAAGTGCTATTTTTATTGTTAGCATTGACAATGTTACCTAGTTGGGTCACGAAACATCTGCAAACGACCAAGCTCAGGGAATGCAAAGGACCTTTCCGTCCAACTCTGAGCTGCAAATATTGCCTTCTATTCATTTCGTATATTTGTATGTATTCATTTGTATTCATATATTTGTATTTATTTATTTTAATATACCACTAGCATTTCTACGCTGTTCCATCCCAAGCGGCCTTCAGCATTAGCCCAGCCCACCTTCCACCCATGGATGCCTTCAAGGCCTAATCCTTGTCCATCATCATTCACTCTTGGGGTCTGAAGATTCCCTGACCATTTTTTTTTAAAAAATAGACTCCCTGGTTCTTTAGGGACTCCTTTGAGAGCTAAATAGCTGGTTTGCACTGCGGTGCAATGAATTTCAAAGGTTGCTTTTGCTGTCCACCAGCGTTATTCTTACTTGATTTCCCCAGAATGTCCACTAGACCTTAGAGGGAGGTGAAGGAACACCAGCCCTCACTGAAAAAAACAACATCAGCAACCACAGGTTGCCTTTATTGCTAACCAACTTGTTTTCTGCAGTGGCCAGATATGCAAAATCAACACCTGGGCTGCTGCTATCAGTCCTGGAGGGGGAAAAAATAAAAATAAAAATAAATCCATGCAATGACTTTATGTGAATGGAATTCTGATCTAGTGCTATTTCACACCTGGCTGCTCTTCAAAATTCCTCTGGACACATATGAGTTGACTTTGCCAACGGCGCGCTTGGGTCGGTGGGAGCTGCTGCTGATTTTGCTCCTATCTTGTAGGCTTTCAAATAGAGAAATGCACCCACTTCCAGCCTCCCCACCCCGTTTTTTCTTGGCTTATAATACTAACTGTCCCTGGAACCTGGTCTTTAGGTCTTGCAGCCCTTTTGCCTGGCTGAGGATCAAGCTAACATTCAGGTCTCTCCCTCTCCCTTCCTCTGTCTCTGTCTCTCCCTCTGTGTGTGTGTGTGTGTCTCTCTCTCTCTCTGTCTCTGTCTCTGTCTCTGTCTCTCTCTCTCTCTCTCTGTGTGTGTGTGTCTCCCCCTCTCTCTCTGTCTCTCTGTCTCTGTCTCTTTTTCTCCCTACCTCTCTCTCCCTCTCTCTGTCTTTCTGTCTCTGTCTCTCTTTCTGTCTCTCTCTCTCCCCCTCCCCCTCCTTCTGTCTCTCTCCCTCTGTCTGTGTCTCTGTCTGTGTCTCTCTGTCTCTCTCTCTCCTCCTTCTCTGTCTCTCTCTCTCCCCTCTCTCCCCCTCTCTGTCTCCCTCCCCCTCCCTCCCCCATCTTTCTCCCTCTCTCTGTCTCTGTCTCTCTTTCTGTCTCTCTCTCCCTCCCCCTCCCTCTCTTTGTGTCTGTCTTTGTCTCTCTGTCTCTCTTCTTTCTGTCTCTCCCTCTGTCTCTCTCCCTCTCTCTCTCTCTCTCTGTGTCTTTCTCTCTTTCTCTCTCTCTCTCTCTCTGTCTCTCGGTCTCTTTCTCTCTGTCTCTCTCTCTCTCTCTCTCTCCCTGTCTCTGTCCCTCCCTCCCCCTCCCTCTCTCTGACTCTGTCTCTATCTCTCTTTCTGTCTCTCTGTCTCTCTCCCTCCCCCATCCCTCTCTCTCCCTCTCTCTGTGTCTCTCTCTGTGTCTCTCTGTCTCACTTCTCTCTCCCTCTCTGTCTCCCATCTTCTGTCTCCCTCTGTCTCTCTCTGTCTCTCTCCCTCCCCCTCCATCCCTCTCTCTGTGTCTCTGTGTCTCTCTGTCTCTCTCCCTCCCCCTCCCTCCCCCTCCCTCCCTCTCTCTCCCTCTCTCTGTGTCTCTCTCTGTGTCTCTCTGTCTCACTTATCTCTGTCTCTCCCTCTCTCTTGTCTCTGTCTCTCCCTCTCCCCCTCTCTCCATCTCTCTGTCTCTGTCTCTCCCCCTCCCTCCCCCTCCCTCCCCCTCCCTCCCCCTCCCTCCCCCTCCTTCCCCCATCTCTCCCCCTCTCTCTGTCTGTCTCTCTCTGTCTGTCTCTCTGTCTCTGTCTCTCTGTCTCTGTCTCTCTCTCTGTCTCTCTGTCTCTCTCTCTGTCTCTCTGTCTCTCTCTGTCTCTCTCTGTCTCTCTGTCTCTGTCTCTGTCTCTGTCTCTGTCTCTCTCTCTCTCCCCCTTCTGCACAGTTACTCCCTTACTTCACAAGCAACAGTGCCTGGGGCTATATTTGATTAGAACTGAAAGTTGCCATTCCTTTCATTCAGTATGTGTTTCAATCAATGTTCAGACTCTGAACACCACTTTGCAAAACATGCAGTTAAAGAATTTGCCCTGGATTAAAACTTGACATTGAGACTCTAGAAAGAGTGTAGAGAAGAGCAACCAGGATGATGAGGGGACTGGAGGCTAAAACCTACGATGAAGGGTTGCAGGAACTGGGCATGGCTAGTTTAGTCAAGAGAAGGACCAGGGGAGACAGGAGAGCAGTCTTCCAATATTTGAGGGGCTGCCACAGAGAGGAGGGGGTCAAGCTGTTTTCCAAAGCACCCGAAGGCCAGACAAGGAATAATGGGTGGAAACTGACCAAGGAGAGATTCAACCTGGAAATAAGGAGACATTTTCTGACAGTGAGAACCATCAACCCATGGAACAGAAGTTGCCTTCGGAAGTTGTGGGAGTTTCATCCCTGGGAGCTTTCAAGAAGAGACTGGGCTGTCATCTATCAGAAATGGAGTAGGGTCTCTGTTATCTGCTTGGACCAGATAACCTACAAGGTCCCTTCCAACTCTGTTAATCTGTAATCTATACTTAAGAGAGTTCATATTTCTTCTGGATTCCATCTTGGCCCACACAAGAATCTTTAGCAAGGCTCACATAAGAAGGCTTAAGCAATGGAATTTCTGGTTCCAGTTGCTGACTCCCAGTATTCCTGACATTGGACATTGTGACTTCTTTAGGAAAGACAGAATCACAACACTGTTGTGGCCCGCCAACAGCCAGCAGAGCTGGCAGCAGATCCGGACAGTGAGGATGGTTGGGGAGGAACATGGGCCAATCCTGGAGTCTGGGGAAGGCTCTGATGAGGACTCTGCATCAAAAGCAGAGAGGGGGCCATGGCCATCTGGCAGTTCCTCAGCTGCCTTCGGAGTCAGACATCGGTGAGCCAGAGGAACAGCTGGAGCCTGTTCCCAGTATGCGCATGTGCAGAGCTGCCAGAAGAAAAGAACAACTCAGAAATCAGGGTCGACTTGGAAGTAAGGCCACAGGTGGATGGTGAATGGCCCCTCCCATAGGAAATAAAAGAGGAGCGAAAGGGGAGGGGGCTTTTGCAGGAAACAGTTCGTTCTTCTGGTCATTAGATTCATTTCAGGAGTGTGAAGATCTGTCCGTGGATCTCAGAGACTCTGTGCCCAGACTTTCCTTGCACAGCACCTCATTTGGAAAATATTTACATGGCAGCTTTCCAAGATAGATAAGGTCTGTCGTCATAATTACTCCTTTGAAAGACTGTTTGCCAGGCCTTGGCTGAATGGGAATGAGAGGAATTCACATTTGTTTAATAAAAGGGGTTTTGTTGGGACCAGGAATCTGCTTTGTACTTTTTGGGGAAGCCTAGGTCAGAACAAGCTCATTTAGAAAGACGACCTTGTTTCGCTTTAAAGAACATGCTAAATAGTTACAAGTGAACAGTCCCAACGCTACTGACATTTCTGAGTTTTGTTACGTTAATTTCCCCCTGAAGCCAGACAGACAATCATTGTTTCTGTCTCATCCACGTCTCACTGGATTGAATCAAACTGGGAAAAGTTTAATTCAGCTCGCTTAGGGATGGGGAGTGGGGGGGAAGGGGGGAAGATGATAATTCAGTTTGTATTTGGCGGAGAGCTTTTTTTATTTAAATTCTCACATTCCAAATCCTGCAGGTGGGAAGACAGCTTGTTTCCCTCCCTAGACATTACAATGCCATTCTCAGCACAACAGCCAGCGCGAAAACCATCAGGAGCTACGAAATACACATGGAAATGGCCAAAAATTCTTGTGCAGTTTGAAAAAAAAAGAAAAAGAAAAGAACTGCAATGTATAGCGACAGGAGGAACAAAATGAAACAACATTAGGAACAAAGACATTCCTTGGGAAAACAGAGACTTTTACGAGAGCGATCTGGAAAGCTGATGTGTCCTCCTGAAATTTCCATTCTGAAGGTCATCCATTCTTGGAAGTTGCAGACACCCTGCCCGTTGGCATGGAGTAAGGATCTCATTCCTTCTTCTCTTCCACTTGGCTCCAATTAACCAGCAATCTTCAACTGAGATAAGGAAAGGAAAAGGTACCGAGTGAGAAGATTCAACTGTGATGTGGTCCTTTGATGCTCTCTGAGCTGGGTGGTTTTCTTGCAGAGGTTTCATTCAGAGCTGGTATTCAGCAGGTTCTGACCGGTTTTGGAGAACCAGTAGGGAAAATTTTGAGTAGTTCGGAGAACCGGTAAATACCACCTCTGGCTGGCCCCACCCCCATCTATTCCCTGCCTCCTGAGTCCCAGCTGGTCGGAAAGGAATGCAGCAGAGGGAGGAAAGGACCACATGTGGCTCCAGAGCCACAGTTTGCTGCCCCGGACCTTGGATTTTTCTGAGATGGCCCTGTTTATATTTATTTCCCTGGCCTACTTTCTGGAGTCCAGCAACTCCTGACGTATTCTCTAAAGCAACATTTAGTTCGTGGCCTGAAAATGTCAAGGTATTCTTTTCCCCCTTCCAGATACAAGACTGAAAAAAAAATCTATTGCGAGTAACATTTAGGCTATCTCTAACTCTAGCCAAGCGTGACTGCACAGGAAGGTCCGGGAAAGCCGAAGTCAATTGTGTAAAAATAACATTGCAAATAAGAGATACGGGGAAATGTAGCAGAAGCAATCCAGCCATGATATCTGGCCTTATTGACACAACTTTTGAAATCTTTCACCGAGAGTGGCGTTTTTCTACCGTGACTGGGTGGAAAAAGCCCGGCCTGTCTTTTTAAATTCTGCATTCCTGTAAAAACTGGGATGAAGAGTTAGGGCTGATCAACATTTGCATGCAAATGGATAAGCCAGGGGTGTGTGTGTGTGTGCTGTCTTGGAAATGTCCCTTGCAAACAAGCCCCTAAAAGGGTTAGTTTAAATCGGAATATTTCTTAATATATTGAATATTAAGGAACTAGTGGTCTTTGAGTGGCTAAGACGCTGAGCTTGTCAATCAGAAAGATTGGCAGTTCAGTGGTTCGAATTGAACTGATAGCAGCATTGAACAAAATGACTTATGTCCATTTTACAAATCTGTTGGCAATGACCCACATTCAAGTTTTCAGGTTGGAAGGGGGAGTAGAACGTCTAACTCCTTAGCATCAGAGCGTGTTAATATAAGGCAACTGGCAGTTGGAACAGAGTTCTTTTCAGATGGGGAGGGGGAGTAGAACTCCTTAACATCAGAGTGTGTTAATTACTGTATAGGAAATACTAATGATCTGATGGTCATTTTGGAAAATCCTTTCTTAGTGAGCACCTAGAAGCCAAGAGGAACATACCTGCCAAATTTCAAGTTTGTAGGTTTTACGGTTCTGGAGATTCCGTGATTCCTGCACAAGTGTTTTCGCGTTTATATAGAGAGATTTAGGTGTGATTTCAACGAGGGTATAATCTATTTGGGGAAAGTTGTGTAGCACTTTGGTGTTTAAAACTACTTTGTGCAGTGTATGGATGTGGGCTTTCCCTGCTAAACCTGAATGCAGTGATGATCTTTTGGGGTTTAGAGTCTTCGCTCTGAAGGTCATCCCCATTCAGTACCTTGGACACTTCCACAATTCCTGTAGGTTAAATCTATACCTTTTGTGTTTGTGTGTGTGTCTGTGTGTGTGTGTGTGTTTCGACCTGGGTTTGACTTTGTTTCTGTTTCAATCTCCTTCATGGGTTGGGATTTGTTATGAGAAGGCATAGTAAGTAGACCAGAATGTCTCGCCTTTGAAATGTCAGAAAATCTCAGAAAACTGAGGTTTAGCTTTAAGGTTGGGGCAATCTGTTCCCTTTAATATATATTAAATGCAGCATTTTAACTACTGAGCACCATGAAGGGAAGGGAAGGAAAGGGAAAATGAAGAGCAATAGCAGTAGCACTTAGACTTATATACTGCTTCACAATGATTTTACAGCCCTCTCTAAGTAGTTTAAAGAGTCAGCCCTTTGCCCTCAACGATCTGGGTCCTCATTTTACCCACCTCGGAAGGATGGAAGGCTGAGTCAAACTTGAGCCAGTCAGGATCGAACTCCTGGCAGTGGGTAGAGTTTGCCTGAAATACAGCTTTTTAACCACTCCGCACCATGGATGGCTGGATGGAAGGAAGGAAGGAAAACAGTAGTAGCAATAGTCCTTAAACTTCTATACCACTCCACCCTCTCTAAGGGGTTTTCCGAGTCAGCCTCTTGCCCCCAACAATCTGGGTCCCCATTTTACCTACCACGGAAGGATAGGAGGCTGAATCAACCTTGAGTCAGTCAGGATTGAACTGCTGACAGTGGGCAGGGTTAGTCTGCAATGCTGCATTCTAACTACTGCAAATCATGGGTGAATGGATGGATGGATGGAAGGAAGGAAGGAAGGAAAATAAGACCAGCAATAGCCCTTAGACTTATATACCACTTCACAGAGCTTTTACAGCCCCTTTCTAAGCAATTTACAGAGTCAGCCTCTTGCCCCCAACAATCTGGGTCCTCATTTTACCCACCTTGGAAGGATGGGAGGCTGAGTCAACTCCTGAATTGAACTCCTGGTAGGTGGCAGAATTGGCCTTCAAAACTCCATTCTAACCACTGCGAAGGAAAGAAAGGGGAAAGGGAAGAGCAATAGCTTAAATAACACTTCACAGTGCTTTCTAGCCCTCTCTAAGGGGTTTGCAGAGTCAGCCTCTTGCCCCCAACAATCTGGGTCCTCATTTTACCCACCTCAGAAGGACGAAAAGCTGAGTCAACTTTGAGCCTTGTGAGATTCGAACTTGGCAGAGTTAGCCTGCAAAACTGCAATCTAACCGCTGCACATCATGGAAAGAAGGAAGGAAGAACAATAGCAATAGCACTTAGAACTTATGTACCACTTCACAGTGCTTTACAGCCGTCTGTAAGCGGTTTACAAATGTCAACATATTTCCCCACAACAATATGGTTCCTCATCTTATCAACCTTGGAAGGAGGGAGGGCTGAGTCAACCTTGAGCCGGTCAGGATCGACTTCCTGGCATGTGAGCAGCAAGTTAGCTTGCAATGCTGCATTCTAAGCAATCCTCCACCACCGGTAGATGGATGGAAGATCGAATTTTTGATTGTTAATAGATTTCTATAATCGTGATTTAAAAAAAAAACGTTCTCTATAGCAATTTTGCAAATATAGATGTAGAAGCTTATTGATGGTGGACCTGTTTTGTAATGCAGGGGCACGGAATATATTTATCAGTATTCAACCAGCGGGGGTCTTTTGCATGTATGCTTGATATTTTATTTGATACACTGTTTTTTTATTCCCCCCCCTGTTTTGTATTGTAATTTTTTTCTTTGTTTTTCTTGATCTTGTATTTTAACCTTGGAAATAAATAAACATCCATATAAAAAAAAAACTGCCAGAGAATATACAAACATCTTTGCAAATCTCTAGTGATGAAAGATAAAATCTTCCTTCTATTTTAGGGATTTATAGTTCAGGCCCTGGCCTCTGATCCATCTGTAGGCACGTCCCCGTTTTTTTCTCTCTCCTTTCCATTGTGAATGGGGATATTACTCCTGCAATTAGTCTTCATATCACATCATCATCTTAAGAAACACCATCTGAACACAATGCAAGCAACCTGTGAGCTGAGAACGCTGATAATCATCCGTTGTGAGTCACTGTTTCTCCCCCACGTTTTTGATCGCATGCAAATGAGGCAGCATATTAATTAGGATTTTTCTTTTTTTTAAAAAAAATTTTTTTTTTGACTTGCATTCCGCAGAGGAAAAGGGTCTCTGTGGGAAGGTGCAAATCAGAACCATCCTGTTTTGAGAAAATTTGGATGTTTTACCAACTGAGTAAGAGGGAGGGTTTCCCCTGTAAAATCCTCACATCACCATCAACATCATTTAATGACCCTGTAATCCCTGGGCAGTCTGAATGGAGCTGAGTGATTACTGGCCGTATGCCGTCCCTGTTGCCAATGCAGAGTTTTTGTTCAGCAGATATATTCTCAATGTGCCCAGAGAGAGAAATATCTGCCTCTACCTAGGATCGAACTCACAGCCTCCCGATCGTGAGGTGAGGTGAGAGCTCCACCTCTAGGCCAGCTGAACCACAGGACCATGGCCTGTTCACAACTGGGCTGTCGATCGACACACACACGTTCGTGCACAGCTCAACTTGTGCGAGCAAAGTGCACACACACGTGCGTGTAGCTCAAGACTTGCAGTCCAGCTGCGGGTGCACGCATGCCAGCCCACCGTTCGCACGAGTAGAACAGAGGTGGGTTGCTCCCCATTCGCCCCGGATTGTGCGAACCGGTAATGGCGGTAACAGGAGGCTCTGCTGACCCACGTGAGAACCAATAGTAAAATGAAAATAAAAATGGAAACCCACCACTGGAGTGTAACTGCATGCATGCTTATATGTGCCAGCCTGCCTCTCGTGTGGGCCAGTTCTCCTCTTACCTCTGATGGGCTGCTAAGCCACAAATGTTGGGGGACCATTGCTTTAGATCAGGGGTGTCAAACTCAAAGTCCGAGGGCGAGATCTGGCCTGTAGGGTACTTTAGCTCTGGCCCACTGGCCCACCCTGGAAACAGTGAAGGACTGGCCTGCGGTGCTTCTGCCAGCAAAAACGGGCTCCTGAGCTCCGTTTCCACTGGCGGAGGGTTGCAGGAGGCCATTGCAGCTGAAAATGGAGCTTGGGAGCCTGTCTTCACTGACAGAGCCCTCAGACCACCACAAGCGCCCACAACATGGGTGTTGAGCTGGCCATGCCCATCCCCGCCACCCTGGGCTCAAACACAACCCTGATGCGGCCCTCAATGAAATCGAGTTTGACACTTCCGCTTTAGATCTTTTTTTTTTTAAGTATTAGAAGATAAGAGCACTGGGAGGCATATTCCTAACCTCCAAAACGAGCGATCTAAGATCTGTTATGCAACAGTCATAATCAGCACTAAAATAATATTTAACCACAAGTCCAGCTAGTTTTTGTTCATCGAATGGGAAAGAGAAGACATTATGAGCCCTCTTCAAGGAGACAATATATTATCAAGGTGCTAACAGACAGATTAACAGAGTTGGAAGGGACCTTATAGGTCATCTAGTCCACCCCCCCTCAAGCAGGAGACCCTACACAATTTCCAACAGATGGCAGTCCAGTCTCTTCTTGAAAGCCTCCAGGGATGAAGCTCCCACAACTTCTGAAGGCGACTTCTGTTCCATGATTGCTCCGAATGTCAAAAAATGTCTCCTCATTTCCAGGTTGAATCTCTCCTTGTTCAGTTTCCATCCATTGTTCTTTGTTTGGCCTTCGGGTGCTTTGGAAAATAGGTTGACCCCCTCCTCTCTGTGGCAGCCCCTCAAATATTGGAAGACTGCTATCATGTCTCCCCTGGTCCTTCTCTTCACTAGACTAGCCATGCCCAGGTCCTGCAACCGTTCATCGTAGGTTTTAGACTCCAGTCCCCTCATCATCCTGGTTGCTCTTCTCTGCACTCTTTCTAGAGTCTCAACATATTTTTATAGTGTGGTAACCAAAACTGGATGCAGTATATTCTAGGTGTGGTCTTACTAAGGCTTTATAGAGTGGTATTAGTAATCCCCCTTGATCTTGATTGTATCCCTCCGTTAATGTAACTTAGAGTTGCATTGGCTTTTTTGGCTGCCACTGCACACTACTGGCTCATGCTAGGGACAAGAGAGATGAACTATCAACTTGCTTCCAGAATCAGTGTACTGTTACATCTCTCCAAAGGAGTCTAGAGCATTGGTGGAACCTTAGATGCTTCCAGAAGATCTCAGGTTCAGTCCCTGCTACCACCATTTGAAGAAAGCCCTGGATTGGCTCTTAGCCACAGTTGAACCAAATCATGGTTTGGCATGATGCATGAAGCTGTTTCCTCTGGTTTTGTGCCTCTAGTGTCTATGGATCTCTGAATTCAAAGCCTTTATTATTATTAATTTTTGATTAATTACATTTTTAAGCACTTCATAAATTATCTTGTTGGCTGGGTATTTAATTTGTTCAACAATACATATTACATTCTTAATCCCCACCCCTTTTTTTCCAACCGCTGATAAAATAGACTCCATGTTTGATAATATTCTGTATCTTCTTTCCGTTTCATTTTTAATGTCAGTCTGTCCATTTCTGCACCCTCTGGTATCTCCTTAATTATCTCTTCATCTCGTGGCGTTTCTTCCTTTTTCCAGCATTGTGCAAATACAGTCCTCACTGCTGTCAAGACGTGCAATATTAAATACATACTTTTCTTATCAAGTTTATCTGATACCGAATTAAAAATAGTTCAGGATGAGGGTTCAAATCCTTTTTTAAGTATAAAGCTGACTGAGTTTCTCTGGCCACCCAGAGTCCTGTATTTGACATGGGCAGCCACGAAAATTGGAGGAGGAGGAGAAGGAGGAGGAAGAGGAGGAGGAAATTGTGAATGGAATAGAATGGAATGGAGTAGATAGAGTAGAGTAGAATAGAATAGAATAAAATAGAACAGACAGAACAGAACAGAATAATGGAATGGAATGGAATAGAACAGAACAGAATAATGGAATGGAATGGAATGCAATAGAACAGAACAGAACAGAATAATGGAATGGAATGGAATGCAATAGAACAGAACAGAATAATGGAATGGAACAAAATAGAATAATGGAATGGAACGGAACAGAACAACAATATATTACAATAGAACAGAGTAGAAGAGAAGAGAGAATAGAAGAATATAGAGTAAAGTAGAGTAGAATAGAATAGAATAAAATAGAACAGACAGAACAGAATAATGGAATGGAATGGAATAGAACAGAACAGAACAGAATAATAGAATGGAATGGGATGGAATGGAATGCAATAGAACAGAACAGAACAGAATAATGGAATGGAATAGAACAGAACAGAATAATGGAATGGAATGGAACGGAACAAAATAGAATAATGGAATGGAACAGAACAGAACAACAATGTATTACAATAGAACAGAGTAGAATAGAAGAGAGAATAGAAGAATATAGAGTAGAGTAGAATAGAAAAGAATAGGAGGAGGAGGAAGGAAGGGGAAGGAGAAGAGGAAGAAGAAGAGGAAGAAGGAAATTCAGAGAATCCTTTTGTGAAGCGTTCCTCCTTAGCATGCCGTAAAACCGATGCTTGTAACCAGTTCTGGCATAATTAGGGGGAAAAAATATGCGTCGGCTTAATTGCATGGAGGCAATTAAAAGAAATAACACAGCATTTCTCATCCTGCCGAGCCGATAAACGTCGGCCTGGGTTAGTTTTTTCCTTTTTTGGGGGGGGTCTTTCGGTCCCCACCTTCCTTGAAACGAACTGTGCATTCAAGTGGAAGGGGAGGGGGGAAAAGAAAAGATGTGTGTGTAAGGGGGGGTGCTAGTAATTTTCAAAAGGAGGCAATTTACACCAGTGTAGAGTTTGCCTCCGCCCGTGCCGTCACTCATTAATCACTCTGTTAAACATAATAGCCCTTCTTGCCTACAGGCCGTTAATCATGTTGTGAATGCACTTATCAGGACATAGAAATACAGTACGAGACTTTTCCAACACAGAGTTGGATGCAATTACTGCAATCAGGCGACATTTAACTATTGTCTTATCATGCTGCTGGGATGGGGGTGGGGCGAGGGAGGGTTGGAAGCCTTTAAAAAAAAAACGGAGAGAGAGAGAAGGAAAGGGGAGAAAATTAACTTAATACTAAGAGGGATTCCAGTGAGGGTTTAATACAATAATACAATAGTAGAGTTGGAAGGGACTTGGAGGTCTTCTAGTCCAACCCCCTGCCTAGGCAGGAAACCCTATACCATTTCAGACAAATAACTATCCAACATCTTCTTAAAGACTTCCAGTGTTGGGGCATTCACAACTTCTGGAGGCAATTTCTGTTCCACTGATTAATTGTTCTAACTGTCAGGAAGTTTCTCCTTAGTTCTAAGTTGCTTCTCTCCTTGATTAGTTTCCACCCTGGAAACTAAAAAAGTTTAACACTGACTGGGTTAATGCCCTTCGTGGGTGGCTGAGCTCGGTCCAACATGGGACTCGAGCAACGGAAGGCAGAATCCGCTGCAGAAATCCACCTTCAAGTGGGAAAACCCATCATGCTGGGAGGGAGCCAAGGTTTTGCACCCTGCAAACCCCAGGTGGAAACTCTGAAAACTTGAGCAGATAGGAAGGTGTCTGTTCTGACCCAGCTCAACAAACCCTCTGTAGTTAAATCAATGATTCCTTTATTAGGAGCACCGGCAGCCCCAGCAAAAAGTTTCTCATCGCAGGATAACAAGTCTGTCCGGCAGGGAGATGAATAGTTACCTGCCACATCTATTCATCTCCGCCTCCTGTCTTTTATCCCCAGAGCTAAGGTGGGGCTTTCCTAGCAGTGGTGGCTCTTCTGTCCCAAGAACCAGCCCATATATTTCCACTGTTCTCCTCTCCTCTGCCTTCTGTGCATCCGTGCATCAGGCACTGGACCCAGATGTTCCTCCTCTTCCTCATCAGCCACCTCCACACCTGGGGGCTGTTGACTCTCCATCTGAGGGCTGACGGACGGCCCAGGCTCTGCCCCCCTCTCTCTGCCAGCTCCATTCCCTCTTCCCCTTCAGACCTCTCAGGTTGCCTTGATACTGATCCTGATTCCCACGCCTCCTCCTCCTTCTCTGATTCGGCTGCTGGAGGGGACAGCGGCTTACAGACCACAGCAGTGCCATTCGAGCAAGATCTAGAATGCTAGCCAGTTCTGGTGGATGCCCGTTTTGTCTTCTTCAACTTGGAAATGCTTGCTTCTCTCCATTTTTCTTGTCCTGAAGAATAATTGGAGAGAAGCAAGCCTCTCCAACTTACAGAGGGCAAAATGGGCATAGCTAGCAGTAGCCAGCAACTGTGCCATTCTGTTACTTGAAGTGCTGTACCGTCGCAAATTGCTGCCATGTTCCTCTTCCGTCCCATTTTCCTCATTTGTTGTGGCGTCTAGATCATAATTAGAATAGAATAACAGAGTTGGAAGGGACCTTGAAGGTCCTCTAGTCCAACCCCCTGCTTAGGCAGGAAACCCTACACCACTTCAGACGAATCGTGATCCAACATCTTCTTTAAAACGTCCAGTTTTGGAGCATTCACAACTTGTTCCACTGGTTAATTGTTTTCACTGTCAGGAAATTTCTCCTCAGTTCTAAGTTGCTTCTCTCCTTGATTAGTTTCCACCCATTGCTTCTTGTCCTGCCTTCAGATGCTTTGGAGAATAGCTTGACTCCCTCTTCTTTGGGGCAGCCCCTGAGATATTGGAAGACTGCTATCATGTCTCCCCTGGTCCTTCTTTTCATCAGACTAGACATACCCAGTTCCTGCAACCGTTCTTCATATGTTTTAGCCTCCAGTCCCCTAATCCTCTTTGTTGCTCTTCTCTGCACTCCACATCTTTTCTACATCATGGCGACCAAAACTGGATGCCGTATTCCAAGTGTGGCCTTACCAAGGCCTTATAAAGTGGTATTAACCCTTCACGTGATGTTTTTGCAGGGTTTTGCAAGAGTTTGCAAGCAGCCCTCAGCTGTGTCTTCCATGGAATGCTGGCTTTCCACTTCCTTCCCTTCTCCCGTGTTTGAATGAGGCTCCTTCAGCCTTTCCCTGCCTTGTCTGTAATTGGCACAACAACACCTCCATTCAAGAAGACACCCAGCCCCACACAGTTCTCTGGACAGAACAACTGACCCCCGGGAGTTGCAAAAACCACAGCGAAGGCCGCCTGGCACATCTCCGCCGTGCAAAGATCCGGGCCTCGAGAGAGCCTTGTTTGGCAACAAGCTCTAAAGGCTCCCCGTTGAATATTTCTGACCCGAATTTCAGCGCTTCTCTCCTTTCTCGATGCAATTTGCAAGGTTCGCGTCTTGAACACAAAGCCAAGCATTTCACTCTGTGCTTCCATTGACGTAAGCGGTTGCTGTAATAACCGTTCCGAACGAAATACGTCTCCGGGGTCAGGGGGATGAATGGCAACGTTGTCTGAAGAAGCACAAAAGGCTCCGAAATGAAAATGAATATAATTCCGCTGAGCTATGCAAGAAGTCCCTGCCCGTGATGGATTTCCAGAAGGCAAGGAGGATAGAGGCGGTGCAGCTTTCTCAGTGCTGCTGAATCAATGCTCCCCACCCCAAGGTTTCACTTTCAGCTGGAGTGGCATCTCAGCATCAGTAAATTAATAAAATGAAATAAAATAAAATTGGCACACACACCGCCCCTCCATCTCCCTAGGTGTTCACAGGGCCCATTTCACTGTGTTAACAATAGCAACAGCACTTAGCGCATAGACTTATATGCTGCTTCATATTGCTTTACAGCCCTCTCTAAGCTGTTTACAGAGTCAGCCTCTTGCCCCCAACAATCTGGGGCTGCATTCTAACCACTGTGCACCATGGAAGGAAGGAAGGAAGGAAGGAAGGAAGGAAGGAAGGAAGGAAGGAAGGAAGGAAGGAAGGAAGGAGAATAGCAATAGCCCTTAGACTTATATACCGCTTCATAGTGGTTTCCAGCCCTCTCTAAGCGGTTTACAGAGTCAGCTTCTTGCTCCCAACAATCTGGGTCTTCATTTTACCCACCTCGGAAGGACGGATGGCTGAGTCAACCATGAGCTGGTTAGAATTGAACTACTGTCAGTAAACAGAATTATCCTGCAATACTGCATTCTAACCACCATTCAACCTGGAAGGAAGGAAGGAAGGAAGGAAGGAAGGAAGGAAGGAAGGAAGGAAGGAAGGAAGGAAGGAAGGAAGGAAGGAAGGAAGGTGTCAGGGTGTTTGGCCTGCCAGAAGGGCAATAGCACTTAAGACTTCTATACTTCACAGTGCCTTATAGTCCCCTCTAAGCGGTTTACAGAATCAGCCTCTTGCCCCCAACAATCTGGGTCCTCATTTTACCCACCTTGGAAGGACGGAAGGCTGAGTCAACCTTGAGCTGGTAAGAATAAAGTCGACAGAGTTAGCCTGCAATGCTGCATTCTAATCAGTGGGAAGGAAGGAAAGAAGGAAGGAAGGAAGGAAGGAAGGAAGGAAGGAAGGAAGGAAGGAAGGAAGGAAGGAGGGAGGGTGTCAGGGTCTTTGGCCTGCCAGAAGGGCAATAGCACTTAAGACTTCTATACTTCAGAGTGGTTTCCAGCCCTCTCTAAGCGGTTTACAGAGTCAGCCTCTTGCCCCCAACAATCTGAGTACCCATTTTACCCATCTCGGAAGGACGGACGGCTGAGTCAACCTTGAGCCAGTGAGGATTGAACTCCTGGCAGTGGGCAGAGTTATGGAAGGAAGGAAGGAAGGAAGGAAGGAAGGAAGGAAGGAAGGAGAATAGCAATAGCCCTTAGACTTATATACCACCTTACAGTGTTTTCCAGCCCTCTCTAAGCGGTTTACAGAGTCAGCCTCTTGCCCCCAACAATCTGAGTCCTCATTTTACCCACCTTGGAAGGACGGAAGGCTGAGTCAACCTTGAGCCTGGTGGGATTTGATCTGCCAAGCTGCTGGCAGAAGTAGCCTGCAGTACTGCACTCTAACGACTGTGCCACCGCAGCTCTTATCAAAATAGCATCGGTAACATGAACGGCTGGGAAAATCTCTCCCTTCTTTCTGGGTTGTTGCATCATTTACATTTAGCCTCAGGACATCCAGGGTGGTGGTGGTGGTGGGGGGGAGAAAAGTGGGTGGGGGTCAGGACTATCAAGATAAGCCCCCCCCCCTGCAGGCATCCACGTTCAGCTGCCTTGTCAAAGTTTAAAGAACAAAAGGCCCAGTTTTGTAAGAGGAAGCTATTGATTGGGTCCTTGGCGCTTTGCTGAGCCCCAGTCTTTGCTTCCTGTCTAATTGGATTGTTTGGCTGGGTTCCCCAACTCACCTGGGCCAGGCTCTAACGCGAGGCTTTGGCCAAGGTTCTTATAAACACCCACAAACACAGGCACACAACAGACACACACAGATGGAAAACACACAGTGCCCCTTTTCCAGTAATAGGTTTGGACTTTTGCTAGGATCAAGTGGGAGACAGTGAATGTGTCCTTTGGCAAAACTGTCGAAGCATCCCCTGATTAGAACAATTCACCCTGTTGTGAATTTCTTTCCTTTGTTCGTTCCTTCCTTCCTCCCTCTCTCCTTTCTTCCCTCCCTCCCTCCCTCCCTTTCTCTCTCTCTCTCTGTTCTCCTCTCCTTCCTCTCCCTTCCTTCTCTTCTCTTCTCTTCTCTTCTCTTCTCTTCTCTTCTCTTCTCTTCTCTTCTCTTCCCTTCCCTTCCCTTCCCCTCCCCTCCCCTCCCGTCCCCTCTCTTCTCTTGTCCTCTCTTCTCTTCTCTTTTCTCTTCCCTTTCCCTCTCTTCTCTTTTCCTCTCCTCTCCAACCTAATAGTTGCTGTCATTTGCTAACCTTTCCCCCCAGTAACACACCTCCATGTATTGGGAGTAGCTGCTAGCTGACCACCGGTGTTGAGGGACTGAATTTCAGATGGTAACTTCTCTTCAAATGTTGGACCAATTCTGCCTGTTGTAGTCCTCTTGTTTCTCTGGAATAGGAAATAACCAAAGGTTTTCTGGGTTAGGGTGAAGCTTTGCAGAGACCACAAGGTGATCCTGAGCTGTTCTTGATTTCTGGACCCTTGACTGACCTCGACTTTTGAGGTTCTCCTTCATTGCCTCTTCTGATTTGCCCTTGAGTCTTGTATCCTGACTTCTTACCAGAATTCTATCTCTCCAAAGTCCCCTTCTGGGAATCCTCTTTTCAACTGAGGTTTAACAGCATTGGAGGCTGGCAGGGAGAACAGTTTCCCCCCTCCCTTTGAAGGAAGCAAATAAAAATAATTGAGGCAATTGTCTTACTTTCCTCTTGGCTTGTCAAGACGAGGCTGATAAAATCAAATAAACGGGAAGTTATTGCAAGTTGTTAGTAAGAAAAATGGAAGCGAATTGGCAGCACCAGCCAGTCTGGGATGCTTCAGATGTTTTCTCATTACCCAGATTTATTATTTTCATGTGCGAGGAAGGGTCTCCTCATCAGCTGAGCACACACCAGGTGTCTAAGTCTGGTTTTGCAGCTATACATCTGAGAATTAAATCCCTGGGCTGTTCAGGCAGGATCATCTGGTGGCTTACACAATAATTAAGTTCCGGAAACTTTGTGTAGGGTATTTTCACAACATCGCAGCAGAGTATAGAGGGAAAGCCATTGGCCAACCAAAAAAACATTTAAAAAAAAACTTGGCTATTGCTGCTTCAGGTCCTCTATTGTCCTCAAACTGTAAGACCTACTAGGACAGGGTTTCTCTATCTTGTTGTCAGGCCTGCCTCTGTTCAAATCCCAAGAAAGAAAAGCCCTCGACTCCACTGAAGTAGAGAAGAGGTCCTTTGATTGAGGTTGAAATGATAGCAGCGAAAGCAAGGCAAGATCTAAGCCAAATGGCACGAAAGTTATATATTGAGGTAAAGGAAAGGTAAAGGTTCCCCTCGCACACTTGTGCTAGTCGTTCCCGACACTAGGGGGCGGTGCTCATCTCTTTTTCAAAGCTGAAGAGCCAGCGCTGTCCGAAGACGTTTCCATGGTCATATGGCTGGCATGACTCAACGCCGAAGGCGCATGGAATGCTGTTCCCTTCCCACCAAAGGTGGTTCCTATTTTTCTACTTGCATTTTTACATCCTTTCGAACTGCTAGGTTGGCAGAAGCTGGGGCAAGTAATGGGAGCTCACTCTGTTACGTGGCACTAGGGATTCGAACAGCCGAACTGCCGACCTTTCTGATCGACAAGCTCAGTGTCTTAGCCACTGAAGCCACCATGTCCCTTATGTATTGAAAGTTTTCCCAAATCTCTGCCCCCAGGGACCCAGACTGAATGCCCAATCCCTATCCCACATAGTGTCATGTGGGGTACATCTTTAGCTGCTTTTGTCCATCTGGGGTTCTAGGGAGGTTGGCCTTTACTGGATGAAAACAACTCCATTCAGCAGGGTAGTAATTTGTGAGAGCAAATCTTCCTTTTTCTTTCCATGGGCCATCTCCACACCAGCTCTCTCCCCAAACCCCAATGCCATGCCCCCCCCTCCCCATTACTATGGCAGCCGATAGCAAGCAAGCATCCAAGGGAAAACCCATGCTGGAGATCCGGCTGACACTTGTCCATTTGGAGATCTGTGGACTTCAACTTCCAGGATTCCTCGGCCAGCTTGGCATTCTGGGAGCTGAAGTCCACACATCTTCACATTGCCAATCCTAAGAAACATTGGTCCAGGCCAACTGAATGCTTTAAAAAAAAAAAACCCAAGACATCCTTAGTAACCTGCCTCCCCAGTTAGCATGGGATGTTGGGAGTTGAAGCCCACACAACTTGACAAGTTTGTCAAACTATGTATTAGATTCAACCTGGAAATAAGGAGGAATTTCCTGACAGTGAGAACCATCAACAGAAGGAAGAGAAGTTGCCTTCGGAAGTTGTGGGAGCTTCATCACTGGAGGCCTTCAAGAAGAGACTGGACTTCCATTGGTCAGAAATAGTGCAGGGCTGTGATGGTGAACCTGTGGCACATGTGCCAGAGGTTGCACGCAGAGCCCTCTCTGTGGGCACATGTGCTGTCACCAGCTGTTCTTATGGTTTCCAGTACGTGCATGCATGCTGGCCAGCTGGTGCTCACACATGCTGGAAACCTGAAGACCAGCTGATCAGTGCACATGTGAGTGCCAGCCAGCTAGTCTTTGGGTTTCTGGTGCACCATTGAGCATGAAGACCAGCTGGCCGGCATGCACACACGCACATGTTCTGGTTTGGGCACTTGGTACCGAAAAGTTTTGCCATTACTGGTATAAGGTCTCCTGATTGGGTGGGGCGTTGGACTAGATGACCCACAAGGTCCCTTCCAACTCTGTCAATGTGTAAACTTAAGAGCCTCCTTCCTATGGCTGTTGATGGAGTCCTCACCTTCCCCCTCCCCCCGGATGTCCAAGTTAGAATATTGACAGATTGCTGCAAACTGTTCTTCTTGTGAGGCTGTTGGGGAGAGGAAAAAAAATAAAGATTTGCCCCCAGAACCAAGGATGGATAAAAGAAACTCGTGGCGAGTTTCATCCAAACTCAGCTTTGCAGATTTCCCGGTGAATTTTAAAAGGAGGGAGGGATTATTTCCTTCTTTTGCTCTCAAAACATTGGCAGTGGCCAAATAGAATCTACTGAGGATTTTCTGTTTTTACTCCAGGAAAACCTAAAATCCTCACCACCTTGCTATAAATCATTTATTCAATTTACCTTTGTTTGAAAGCCTAGGCAACCTTCATCCTTTGAATATAAATATTGAATATGAAACTGTTGCAAGTTTGGTTTTTTTCTTCTTCTTGTCATTGTTGCTGTAAGCCAACTGTTCTCCTTCTCAGTAGATTTGTAATGGATGTCTTTTTCCATCAGGTTTTTTTTCTCATTCTTTTGTTTATTAATGACAGATGCCTATGAAGCATATCTCGCCACTTGTAAGATCCTGTTCCTTTATTAATCATACCAGGACGCTGGTATTATTCTGGTATCAAAAGTAATTTATTAACCAACGTTGTGCAGTAATACTTTAGAAAAAGTATATTACTTCCTTTAATATTTGCCTTTCATTCTGGCAGTAAAACAGCAGCTGGTCAAGTGAAAAACTGGCTCCTCCTTTCAGTTTAATCTGTAATTCTTCACAGGTCTGTAGGCTGGAATTCTTTCTCAGAGAAAAGTTTAATGAGATGCGTTTGTGTGTGTGTGTGTGTCTGTGTGTGAGAGAGAGGTGTGAATAGGATGGAGGGAGGGAGGGAAGGAAGGAGAGAGAAAGATGAATGGGAGGGAGGGAGGGAAGGAAGGAAGGAAGGAGAGAGGATGAATGGAACGGGAGGGAGGGAAGGAGGGGAGAGAAAAATGAATGGAAGGGAGAGAGGGAAGGAAGGAAGAAAAGAAAGGAGGAAGAAAGGAGAGAGAAAGGAAGGAGAAAGATGAATGGAAGGGAGAGAGGGAAGGAAGGAAGGAGAGAGGATGAATGGAATGGGAGGGAGGGAAGAAGGGGAGAGAAAAATGAATGGAAGGGAGAGAGGGAAGGAAGGAAGAAAAGAAAGGAGGAAGAAAGGAGAGAGAAAGGAAGGAGAAAGATGAATGGGAGGGAAGGAAGGAGAGAGAAAGATGAGTGGAAGGGAGAGAGGGAAGGAAGGAAGGAGAGAGGGTGAATGGAATGGGAGGGAGGGAAGGAAGGAATAAAGGAGAGAGAAAGATGAATGGAAGGGAGGGAGGGAAGGAAGAAGAAAGGAGATAGGAAGGAAGGAAGGAAGGAAGGAGAGAGAAAGGAAGGAAGGAGAAAGTTGAATGGAAGGGAAGGAAGAAAGGAGAGAGAAAGATGAATGGAAGGAAGGGGGAAGGAAGAAGGAAGGAAGGAAAGAAAGAAAGAAGGAATGAGGGAGAGGAAGGGATACAGGCAGGGTCCAGGTGACTGTGCAATGCTTTGCATTTAATTCTGAAAAGAGCCTCCCTACCCTATCATGGCACAAATGTAACCCCTATCTCCAACTCTTTAAAGCAGCTGTGCTTTTTTCCAGGATTGCCTTGCTGCCTTTTTAAAACCGCCTTTTCTCGAATTCAAACCAAAGCCCTACTGCCCGGCTTTTTCAGCTTGCCATCAGGCCCACTGAGAGCTATTCCTGTTCCCCAAAGGTGGCATTTTTTTCTCCAAACGTGGCTAAGAATGCTGGATATCTGTCAGTCTGCAAAAAGGTGTAGGCTGCTGTGGGCTGCCCAGAAAGAAATAGTGCTACGCCCACAGAGTTGCCACCAGCAGGCCAAACTTTGAAGACCACATTGCTTGAATCTCTCTGTTTCTTGCCAGATGCCATTTTACTCTTCCGGCTACCATTGCAATACTCACAAAGATACAAACAGGCCAGGGGGTGAGTTGTTACCGGCATTGTTGTCAGTTTGCTTTGGTTGCACATGCACAGGTGTGTGTAAATTGTTCTGTGCATGCAGAACAAACCAAGCTGGCAGGGTCAGTGGTGAATGGAGAATTGGTTCGGGGGCGTGGCCAGCCTGCCATCGGTGGCCAGCCTCACCGACCGGTTCGGGGGCATGGCCAGCCTCACCGACCGGTTCGGGGGCATGGCCAGCCTCACCGACCGGTTCGGAGGCATGGCCAGCCTCACTGACCGGTTCGGGGGCATGGCCAGCCTCACCGACTGGTTCGGTGACCCAATCCCAATTTCCACTATCGGTTTGCACGAACCGGCACGAACCGGTAGCAACCCACCTGTGAAACAGGCTCCTCAACAGCCAGAATTGTCTTCCAGAGTGGTACAGGACAAATGCCATCTTTCTTGGGTTTATGCCCATTTTGGGAGGCACTCAATGTGTGTTGTTTCTCCAACCCCCTCCTTAACGCCTTTGCAACGGTTTGTCTTGATGACTCCCGAGTTTTGTCCCCCCCCCCAAAATCTAACAACTCTGCAGAAATTTTCGGAGTGGAGGGGGGAGGGCGAAAAGTTACAACCGAACATCCAAATTTTACGGCTGGGCTTTTGTTTGGGGGAGCTGTTCAATCAAAGCTGCGGGGAAGCAATAAAGCTAAGTGGCACTTTTTATTATTCCACCCCACCCCCCCACCCCACCCCTCCAACCGAAAGAAATATGTCTAATGAATGTCTCATGGCTGAAACACTGGATAGGATTTACCAAAGGGAGTCAGTAATTACCAAATTGAGAGAATCATGAATCGCTTTTCTAAATTTGAAAAGCGCATCAAGAATAGATCAGGAGCAGGCGAAATTAATAGTTACGAACTCATTTCCATAGAAATGGACTTATTAGCAAGCATGCCAGCTGCCTGAAATTATAAGGCCTTATCCTATCACTTGGAAGGAATAATGGGCCTGGGCACACGTGGAGATTTCGGTTCTTTATCCCCACCAAAGTTTTGTCTTCTTCTTCTTTATTTCAAAAGGACACTTGGATTCTGCTAAGTTTGCAGAAGAGGGAGGGTTGGAGGAGATCCGCGATTTGCAAAAATGCTTTGCAAGATTTTTTGAGTAGATGGGGCATGCTGTTGAGCCAACACTCAGAGTAAGAGGTTGGGTTTCCCCCCCCCCCTGTTTTGGTGGGTGGAGCTACAGGCACCCCATTTAGAATACAATAACAGAGTTGGAAGGGACCTTGGAGGTCTTCTAGTCCAACCCTCTGCTTAGGCAGGACACCCTACACCACGTCACACAAATGGTTATCCAATCTCTTCTTAAAAACTTCCAGTGTTGGAGAATTCACAACTTTGGAGGCAACTTCTGTTCCACTGATTAATTGTTCTAACTGTCGGGAAATTTCTCCATAGTTCTAAGTTGCTTCTCTCCTTGATTAGTTTCCACCCATTGCTTCTTGTCCTGCCCTCAGGTGCTTTGGAGAATAGCTTGGCTCCCTCTTCTTTGTGGCAGCCCCTGAGATATTGAAACACTGCTATTTATTTAGAATTTTTACTCTAGCTCAGAGAAAACTGACAAAGTGTTTTACAATGGAACGAGCGTCGCAAAGCAAGAGTTGCATAATAAATGGAAAGGGATGTCTTCTAATATTTTAGGGGCTGTCACAGAGAAAAGGGAGTCAATCTATTCTCCAAAGCACCTGATGGCAGAACAAGAAACAATGGATGGAAATTAATAAAGGAAAGAACCAGCCTGGATCTAAGGAGTAGTTTCCTGGTGGTGAAAACAATTCATCGTTGGAACAACTTGCCTCCAGAAGTTGTGGGTGCTTCAATACTGGGATTTGTAAAGAAGAGATTGGACAACCATCTGTCTGAAATGGTATAGGGTTCCCTGCTTGAGCAGGAGGTTGGACTAGAAGACCTCTATGGTCCCTTCCAACTCTGTTATTGTGTTATTCTGTTCTGTTATTCTGCTAAGAATTCTTCACTAGCTAGAAGGTGCATATTGAAGTTGACAGCTCTTTAGATGTTGGGCTGTTCTTGCAGGAGAAATCAAATATTGCATATGAGGTCAACGTAGGGTTTTCTAGGAAGAAGGCAATAGAGCAGGGGTGGCAAATGCATCACGCACAGGCCATGCTCACTTTGGCTCCACAAAGGGGAAAACATCATGAAATGCCACATGACAGCAATGTGATATGGAAAGTTTGACATCCATGCAATGGAGAAAGCAAAAGAATCAGGACCTTGGAGAGCTCCATCCAAGTGAGATGTGCCCCTATTACGTTGTAGAAGGAAGCTGTTGCTCCTCCTTGGGTGTCTCAGCTACTCTACCCCTGAAGAAGTTGTTCTGTTCTCAAGAGTGAATTGGTCCTAATGTGTTTTGAATCTCGATTCAGTATGATCCGAAAATTGAATTGAAATCAGTTTGCTGATTTCATCCTGGAAGTTCGTTTGATTCAGAGGTGCGATCCAATTGCCTTTGAAATGAACTCTCCACCCTTCATCTATACAATACAATAGTAGAGTTGGAAGGGACCTTGGAGGTCTTCTAGTCCAACCCCCTGCCTAGGCAGGAAACCCTATCTAGGCAGGGGGTTGGACTAGAAGACCTCCAAGGTCCCTTCCAACTCTACTATTGTATTGTATAGATGAAGGGTGGAGATATACAACCCACCTGTCCTGGAGTTCAATTAGTTGGGAAGGTTCTGTAGACTGCATTGGTTGACTTTTCCTTGAGGTCCCATCCATGTCTTCTGCTGCTAGACTTTCCTCGTCGTATGGCAGATGTTTAATTGGGCAGTTTTGTTGACTTAGGGGGCACTTATGAGAGAAAGAAGAAGATCCTGTACTTTTTTCTCTGCTCTGGATCATCTTCATCCTTTGTTCCTTTGACATATGCCAGGATGGCTCTGAACACACACTTTCAGCTTTTTTGTGGATTGTAATAACATCTTTACTGGCATAAGAAAGCTTTTTGTGTGCGCTATTCTTCACCTTCCTTGAACATCAGAATGAAGGCAATTCAGTTTCCCCCCAATTTTTCCTTCTCTGGGTCACTCTTGAATTCAAGGATTTTGCTGGGCTCCCGGACAAGCTGGTAATAGGCTTGAATTGAATTGACAGTTAATTACCTACCAAGCCAGAGATGGAAGATGCCATCATTCTTAAAGGACCTGAGTCAAGGGGTGACGGTTAGAGCTAAGGAGCCATTTAAAAAAAACAAAGCTTCAGAGGGAAAGATAGGGAGGGATGAGGGAAGGAAGGAAAGAAGGAAGGAAGGAAGGAGAAGAAAGAGAGAAGAAGGAAGGAAGGCATAGAGCAAACAAAGCTTCAGAGGGAAAGATAGGGAGGGATGAGGGAAGGAAGGAAAGAAGGAAGGAAGGAAGGAGAAGAAAGAGAGAAGAAGGAAGGAAGGAGGGCATAGAGCTTAAGGAAGGGAGGAAGGAAGGGAGGAAGGAGAAGAAAGGGAGAAGAAGGAAGGCATAGAGCACAAGAAAGAAGGGAGGGAGGGAGGGAGGAGAAGAGAGAAGAAGGAAGGAAGGAGGGCATAGAGTACAGGAAGGAAGGAAGGAAGAAGGAGAGAGGAAAAAGGGAGGAAGGAATGGAGCACGAGAAAGGAAGGAAGGAACAAACAAACAAACTTTGAAAAGGTTTTAGCACTTGTTTTTTTATAGCCACAACCTGGGAAACTATATGGAACAAAGAGCACAAATTGAGTTCCCTCTTACCTCTGTGTTGGGGCTGGGGGATGTTGTGTCCCAGTTCCTGAACACTTGGCGTAAATGATCGGTCTGCAGAATAGTTGGATGGAAACAAGGACCTCCGTTCTTCAGTGGCCAAAGCTTCGCTTCCTAGGCCAGCACAATCTGTGAATCATGTCTCTGGTTTAAAACAGAAGGTCAAGGTAGTTATTCTCTAACACAATATCTAATTAGCAGAGAATTGCTCTGAGAGGTGAAAACAGCATTTCTTCCCCTTCCTGGCAGCAGGAAAGAGAGAGAGAGAGAGAGAGAGAGAGAGAGAGAGAGAGAAAGAGAAAGAGAGAGAAAGAGAGAGATGGGGAGAGGGAAAGAGAGAGAGAGAGAGAGAGAGAGAGAGAGAGAGAGAGAGAGAGAGAGAGATGGGGAGAGGGAAAGAGAGAGAGAGAGAGAGAGAGATGTCTCTCTTTGTCTCTCTCTCTCTCTCCCTCTCCCTCTCTGTGTCTCTCTCTGTCTCTGTCTCTCTGTCTTTCTTTCTCTCTGTCTCTGTGTTTCCATCTCTCTCTTTGTCTCTTTGTATGTCTCTCTCTCTCTGTCTCTGTCTCTGTCTCTCTGTCTGTCTGCCTCTCTCTCTCTCTCTCTCTTTGTCTCTTTGTCTCTCTTTCTCTCTGTCTCTCTCTTTGTCTCTCTGTCTCTGTCTTTCTCTCTGTCTGTATATATCTCTTTGTGTCTCTGTCTCTGTCTGTCTGTCTGTCTGCCTCTCTCTCTCTCTCTCTCTCTCTCTCTCTCTCTCTCTCTCTCTCTTTCTCTCTCTCTCGCCAGCAGTGCTTAGTGTCTGCAAATTGGCCGCAGAGAGAACGAGAGAAGGGCACAGATAATCCAGCACTTTAAAGCTGGAATAATCAGGAATGTATCGCTATTGTTCTTACTCAACTAGAATCATCAAATGAGTATTGAAAAATATGGCAAGCTTTTTCTCCTGGTCTGGATCGTTCTGTATCCTGTTGGGAAGGGCTTGTGATTTCAATTCTCTTCTGTGTCATGGCTGGGCTTATGGATGTGCTCTTGAAAAGAAAAAGTAACAGGGAAGCACCTGAACACTGAGGTGTCCATTTAAAGCGAGGTCCAAGATGGGAGGAGAACTCTCGGAATATCTCATTTCCAAAATCTGGGACTTCTACATAATGACAGCTTCTGGTTGACGAGGTTCTACCACGTCCATATCAACTCCTAGATGGACTTTCCCAGCTGTCTCTTTGGATATTCTGGTGGGAAACACTTCATCTCTTTAATTCTCCTTGTTATAGACTCTTTTTTTTAAAACAAAGTTTTATTGGTTTTTTTTTTTTAAAATAAAAAGGAAAAGGGTATTGGAGTAGGTTACAAATTTTGGCAGTTACAATGTGTGAAGGGTATCCCCACCCCCCGTACTCATAGTATTCATTTAAACAAATAATTCAATATTACATAGTAGTAATTTGTCAGCATATAAATTCATATAAAAGTTTCAATCAATTTGTATAAAGCCGATTTCCTTTCATTTTTGTGATCTGAGTTTTCTTGGTATTTTCTTGTTATAGACTCTTGACTTTGCCTCTATAAAAACCATGCAAGAGAGATGCTGTTATATTTCTTATTTTTCTCCTAATTGCATTTCTAAAGTCATCATTTTGGGGAGCTTAACTTGAATTTTTTTCTCCTTTTTGCCACATCATAGCTAATAATAATAATAATAATAATAATAATAATAATAATAACAACAACAACAACAACAACAACAATAATAACAACAACAACAACAACAACAACAACAACAGTATTTGTGACACATTTTTAAATGTTCAGTTGGCTGAGTTCCATTTTTATGAATAAAAGACATAATAAAATAAATAAATGGGCCTTTTATAAAATTCAGTCTTGTGAACCGTGAGTTGGATGGCAAATAAATTAGATAGATGGATGGATGGATGGATAGTTAATAGACAGGCAGAAGATAGATAGATAGATAGATAGATAGATAGATAGATAGATAGATAGATGATAGATAGATAGATAGATAGATAGATAGATAGATAGATGATAGATAGATAGATAGATAGATAGATAGATAGATGATAGATAGATAGATAGATAGATAGATAGATAGATAGATAGATAGATAGATAGATAGATGGCTGGATTATAGATGATAGACAGGTAGATGATAAATGATAGGATAGAGATAGAGAGATAGGAGAGAGAGATGGAGGGAGGGAGAGAGAGATAAATATAGATGATAGCTAGCTAGCTAGATGAATGGATGGATAATAGATGATGGATAGATATACATAGGTAGATAAAAAATTGATTAGATAGATAGATAGATAGATATACACATAAATGATAGATAGATAAGTAGCAAGGGAAGAAAGAAAAGAAAGAAAAGAAAGAAAAAAGAAAGAAAAGAAAGAAAAGAAAGAATACAGAAACAAGGTCCTACCTGAAGTTCCTAATGTCACCTTTGCTTTCTTTTCCCCCTCCCAGGATCAACATAACTTCTTATGAGATCTTTCAAATGGATTTTGAAATCGACAACAGCAGTGAGTTGGCTGGAGCCCAACAAATTACCTGGCAAGTCGAGTATCCTCGAGATGAGGCTGCGAGTGAGCTGGTGGTCTCCGAGATCTTTGTCAGCCAATCCATGTTCCTGGGAATTGTTCCCCTCGCAATGGTAAGCGTTTTGTTTTCAACCAAAGTTTCTCTGTTAAGTTTCTGCCCGTTTCTCTTCTGATGAGGCTACCCGGTGAGGAAATGAAACCAATGATATTGCATTGGTCCATGGGGACATTGTCCCTTTCCAGATCTTCTTGGACAACCAGGAAGATTATGAGCCTTCCATTCCCTCAACCCTATTCCTCTAGAGCAGGGGTGACAAACTCGATTTCATTGAGGGCAGCATCAGGGATGCGTTTGACCTCGGAGGGCCATGGGTGTGGCCATGGTGGCAGTGGTGGGATACAAATAATTTAACAATCGGTTCTCTGCCCTTATGATTTCTCCCAACAACCAGCTCACCAAACTGCTCAGAAAGTTAACAACTTTCCTGAAGTGGTATGAACTAGCTGAATCCTACCACTGCATGGTGGGCATGGCTGGTGGGGGGCATGATATGGGACTCGTGTCGGGGGCACCCGTGGTGGCCAAGTGCTAAGGCACAATTTCCCTGAGACCTTCACTCACTCTTATTATCACCTTCCTTCCTTCTTTCAAAGGTCAAACCCTTCCTTCCTTCTCTTCTTTTTCCTTCCTTCTCCTTTCTTCTTCCTTCCCCTCTTCTCTGATTTTTTTCTTCCTTGTTCCCTTCCCATCTTCCCTTCTTTTTCTTTGTCTTTCCTCTTTCCCTTTCTCCTTTCCTCCTTGCAAGCTCAAATGCAAAGGGGGAAACATTTCTCCTTTCGCTTTGAGGGCTGCAGGAGGCCATTGCAGCCGAAAATGGGGTGTGGAAGGGGCATACACATCCCCCGAGCTACGTTTTTTGCTTTACCCAGGCTGGCCCCATGGGCTGGATCTAAGACCCCGTGGGCTGGATCTGAACCACGAGTTTGACACCCCTGCTCTAGAGAAAAAGAACTTCTTGAGGGTGAGGAACATCAAAAGGAGGAATGTCAAGCCTGAATTCGATTGGGGTGGTAGATTGTTTGTCTCCTTGGGCATTCTGACATGAATTCAGTTTGACCCAGGTTGTGGCTGAGGGGTGATGGAGCCTTCAGTCCAAACATCATTCCTAACTGATGTGTCAGCCTCATTCCAATGTCTGGCTGACCGGAGGAGGAGGAGAGGAGGGATTGATGTCGCCGAGCAACCAGTTCCCATCTTGGTTGGACAATGTGACTCTTGTTTTGGAAACTTGAGAAAACAGAAACTGGTGAAAATCCCGAGAACTTCAGTATTGGCTTTTCACCATCATTCATTGGCATCCATCAGTCTCAAAAGACTATGGTATTGTGCTCTAGGAAGAGGTCAAAGCTGGGGTGTCCTCTCCAGAGCACGAGGCCTGGGTAGATTAATATGGAGGATAGGCTGTTACCCAAGCAGCAGATCCCCCCTCTCCACATGGCTGAAATAGTCCAATGGGACGGCAGAGCTGATACGATTGGTTCCAGCTGCGTCGCAGGAGTTACCAGAACGTGGTTGTACACAGTCACAAACTGCTTCCGGGACTCCGGCTCCGGATTTTGCCTGGAGGTTGACTCCCGAAGACTTTTCCAGTAGTGGATGCAGCCACAAGGCAGTGGAGGTTTGTCATGGGAGTTTCCCTTCTCCTAGAACAGCGATGGCAAACCTTTTTTGGCTCGCGTGCCACAAGTGGGGGGAGCGCAGGGGGGGTCGGGTGCGGTCATGCACAACGCGCTCCCCTCCCATTTTTACATGCTTTTTTCGCCCTCCCCAGGCTCCAGAGGCTTTATAGGAGCCTGGGGAGGGCGAAAAGAGCCTCCCCCGTCCCCCCGGAGGTCCTCCGGAGGCTTCAGGGAACATCCGGAGGCTTCCCTGAAGCCTTCGGAACGCTTAAAACGACCCTCCAAGCAAACCGAAGGTTTTAAGCACTCCGAAGGTGTCAGGGAAGCCTCCGGACGGTCCCTGAAGCCTCCGGAGGGCTCCGGGGGGGAGCGGGGGAAGGCTCTTTTCACCCTCCCCAGGCTCCTATAAAGCCTCTGGAGCCTGGGGAGGGCGAAAATGCCTTTTAAAAAGGGTGAACTCAGCTGGCCAGCACGCGCATGCGCACTGGCCAGCTGACAGGGCAGCGCCTCGCGTGCCCTGACAAATGGCTCCTCGTGCCACCTGTGGCACGCATGCCATAGGTTCGCCATCACTGTCCTAGAAGATGATTCTGCTGGTTGATCTGCTGTTGGGGAATAGAGCTTTCTTCCGCCTTCAGATGTTGAAAGAATCAATTATTAGGGACAGTTGGCGGCCAAGAAAGAGAAGCAATGAAGTTGCCCAGGAACAGAGCAACAGACGTTGCGGTCTCAAGCAAAGCTCGGCATGCCAGCAAATGCTAATTGTCAGCCGAACAAATGCAGCCACTTGTCTTCCAGAAAGAGTCAAGAGCAGAGTTTCTCCAAGTCTCTTCAACTTGGCATCCGGCTCTTCAAACATCAAGTGGCAAAGTAGCAGAGTTGGAAGGGACCTTGGAGGTCTTCTCATCCAAGCCCCTGCTCGAGCAGGAGACCGCCATGCCATTCCAGACAAATGATCATTCACCTCTTCTTAAAGACTTCCAGTGTCGGAGCATTCACAACTTCTGGAGGCAACTTCTGTTCCACTGATTAATTGTTCTCACTGTCAGGAAATTTCTCCTTCGTTCTAGGTTGCTTCTCTGCTTGATTAGTTTCCACCCGTTGCTTCTTGTCCTGCCCTCAGGTGCTTTGGAGAATAGCTTGACTCCCTCTTCTTCGGGACAGCCCCTCAAATATTGGAACACTGCTATCATGTTTCCCCTAGTCCTCCTCTTCATTAAACTAAGCATGCCCAATTCAGGGGTGGGTTGGTGCCGGCATTGCTCCCGATTTGGTGCGCAAAAAACTTCGCTCCGCGTGCGTGCACATTTGCACCTAAAAAGGTCTGCGCATACGCAAAGTGTTAAAAAAGGGAAGCATGTATTTCTGCTATGAAAATTGTCCTGTGCATGCGCAGAAGCGAAAATCAAAATGGTGCCACCGTAGGAGAAGCGGTACGAGGGCATGGCAGGACTGGGTCACTGCCGATTCCAGCGGCTCAGGCCTCCAAATTACTACCGGTTCACCTGAACTGGTCCGAATCAGTAGGAACCAATTTCGTTGTATTTATTTTGTACAATGACAATAAAGACTATACTATAAAACCCACCTCTGACTTCCTGCAACCGTTCTTCATAGGCATTAGCCTCCAGTCCCCTCCTCATCTGTGTTGCTTTGGCACAGTTTGGGGGTGTGAAGATGAGCTGTTCCTGATCCATATAGTTGAAACAAAACCTGAACAGGGACATGAGTCACACTGGTGTGCTTATGCACGCCTTATGTATGTTGTAGACCTTGTTCCATCTAAGTCGGCTGTCCTCCAACTTTCCAGCTGGCAATTTCAAAAGTCTTTGGTTCAAAAACTTCCATCAAGCTTTATGTCACAGGCCAGACAGAAGAAACCAAGTTGATAAAAGAAAATAATCCAGAAATTAGAGATAAGTACTACTTGTTGAAAGGATGTAGCAAGCCAGAAATTTCAACTCCTGTTGTGACGCAATGGAGAATCTCCACCGAGCAATAATATTGTGTTATTTTGGCCTTCTCTTTTGAGCTGGCCAGTCTGTCTCCATCTCTCCTTTGTTTTTGAAACGGTCAGATCTCCCGTTTCTGCTGTTATTCGCCACCTGTTTGAGAAATTAACTCTCACACCCGCAGTTGGGCTGAATCCTGGCAGAAATAGCTCCGTTGCAGAATAACAAGAGACCGAGTTGGCCAGCCAAGAGTTAACAGCTCAATGGTCTGCCCTCCTGCCAGATACTCACATGCCATTATTAACACACTAAGCACTTTTCCAATCTTCTTAGCGTGGGGCCCACATACAATCAATTCCCAAGGAGTTGCAATATCCCAGCCTAGCAATTATCCCATAGACTGCAAAGGGCAATTTTGTGCCCGATGTTTTGGCAGCCAATAAGCGCTTTTAACTTATTTTTAGAAGACACGTTGACAGTCAGCCTCAAAGCATCCGGCATAAAAACCATGGTTTCAGGATAGACAAGCGGCACGAAGCTGTACTTCCACCCAAAGTGTGACGAGCAGATGCACCTGCGTTAAGGTGTTCCTGGCAAGTGTGTGTCGTGCACATTCATGAAGCATTGTTTGTTCTCCGGGCCTGGATTACTACACGCATGTTGCATGTCGGTTTCGCTGGATGCATCTACACGTATGATTGCTGTTTGTGACTTTCCTGGATGGTGTTGTGGCCCAGTGGCCACCAGGATTCACAGGAAGATTCAGACAGTGAGGAGGTTGGGGAGGAACCTGTGCCAATCCTGGAGTCTGGGGAAGGGTCTGATGAGGGCTCTGTGTCAGAGGCAGAGATGGGGCCAGGGCCGTCTGACAGTTATCAGCTGCCTTCAGAGTCAGACATCAATGAGGCAGAAGAACAGCTGGAGCCTGTTCCCAGTGTGTGCATGCGCAGAGCTGCCAGACGAAGGGAACAGCTAAAGAACAGGGGTCGACTTGGGAGTAAGACCACAGGTGGACAATGAATGGCTCCTCCCAGAGGAAATAAAAGAGGAGCGAAAGGGGAGTAGAGTTTGCAGGAGACAGTTAGTTCGCTTAATTGGTTCGTGGTTCTCCGAGACTCCTTGCCAAGTTCTGCAGAGATCGGCCTGGCAGCTCTCCGAGCCAGATAAGGTCTGTGACTGTAAATCCTCCCTTGAAAGACTTTGCTGGATGTGAATGAGCAGAATTCACAGTCAATCAATAAAAGGGGTTTTTGTCGGGACAAGGAGTTTCCTTCATGCTCTTGGGAAGCCTTGGACAGAACAGCTGGCTTCTGACACGGAAAGTCAAGAAAAAAATGCTGATTTAAGAATGCATGATTCACTTAACAACGTGGGCAAAAAAGAGTCATAAAGACAGGCAGGACTGAGTTCACACCCTCTTTGTTTAGCATGGGGGAAATTCTCACCCCAATTGTGGTCGTACGTCAACGATAAATCTTTTCATCCCCGTCTTTGGAAATCCTGTTTTCCCCCTTACAAATGCACTCTTTCTTTTGAGTAATGGTGGGCTAACACTGTGAATCACTTCGAACTGTGGATGGTCTTATACAGACTCCAGTAAGATTCCTTTTTAAATGAGAAATTGAATCATGGTATTTCTGCCCCTCTCCCCTCCACTCCATTCCGAGCTGCCCAAAGGCTGTACTGCTGACAAGAACAACCAGGAAAAATGGGGCTTTAAAAGAAGCTGCCTTCAATAACTCAAGCTTGAAGGGGAAAAAAAATTGCTGAGTACATCAATTTCGGCATATTTGGGCCGAAGTAGCCAAAATGCTTCTAGGTATCGCTGTTCAGGGGGTAATGCAACCCCTGGAGAATATTTTTCACCGATGATATATAGGCAGAGCGAGTATGAAAACGGGTTACTAGCTGTGGCAGGCCTTGGTCCAAAAACAGCGGAGACGTTTCTACAGAAGAGTTGTTTTCCTTTCTGCAATCTTCTTCCTAATCCCAGCATTTCCCCCCCCCCTCTCTTTTTCCTTGTTTTATTTGGTTTATTCAAAACGATAGAAAGGATGACTTAGGCATGTCCATAGCTTACCCCTGGCCGCCTTGGGGAACAACAGGAATGTGGGAATCTGCCTTTTCCTTTTTCAAAGATTCTTTCCAAGACTTCTTTCTAAGAGAGCAAACCCTGTTCCTTTGTAACACTGATGATGTTACCTAGTTGGGCCATGCAACGTCTGCAAAAAAACAGCCAAGTTCAGACAGCACCGAAGACTCCACAGTCCTTCTCCTTCATCCTTTCCTCCTCCTCTTCCTCCTCCTCCTGAACTCAAATCCCTTCTAGCACTGATTTTGTTCCCTAGTTGAGTCATGAAACGTCTGCAAGAAAATAAACAAGGACCCCACAGGCTTCCTCCTTCTCCTCTTCCTCTTCCTCATGTCCTTCTCCTCCTCCAAGTACCACACAGGCCTCCTCCTCCTCCTCTCTGCAAACCCCACTCTATTCTATCACTGATGATATTCCCTAGTTGGATCTTGAAACGTCTGCAAGAAAATGACCAAGGACCCCACAGGCTACATCTTTCTCTTCATCCTCCTGTCCTTCTTCTTCTTCAAGTACCTCACAGACCTCGCCCTCCTCCTCTCTGCCAACCCCACTCCCTTTTTAATCACTCATGATATTCCCTAGTTGGGTCAAGAAATGTCTGCAAGAAAATCACCAAGCTCCGAGAGCACCAAGCACCCCACAGTTCTACCCTGGGCTACAAATATTCTCTTCTATCAGTCTTTCCAAGCTTGTTTATCGTCTCTCTCTCTCTGTCTCTCTGTCTCTCTGTCTGTCTCTGTCTGTCTCTGTCTCTCTCTCTCTGTCTCTCTGTCTCTCTCTCTGTCTCTGTTTCTCTCTCTGTCTCTCTCTCTCTCTCTGTCTCTCTCTCTCTGTCTCTCTCTCTGTCTCTGTTTCTCTCTCTCTCTCTCTCTGTCTCTCTGTCTCTCTCTCTCTCTCTCTCATTGCCCCCCCCTCTCGTGGCACCAGCCCAGATTCTCATTTGATGCGCAGTCTAGCGTCAGATCAGGCGAGTTCATTGTGTCTAATTTCCCCCGGGCCCATCCTTACAAAAACCGTTCGGGAAAAGTTTATCTTGCTTTCGGACTTCCTAATGACTTTGCGCGACTTCGCGTCTGATTGGGTTGTCCAGCCCATAAAACGAGTACGATTACCGGGGCCCCATCGCGGCCTCTGAGGGAGCCGCGAACCAAATGAGGCCGTGATGCAAACCCCACCACCTCTCTACTAGCCTGTGTAAATCCTCATTTTGATCCAATTTTGGCTGCCTGACCTTCTTACGGGGAGGGTTGCGTGTGTGTCCTTTTGACTGGCTAAGCTACCCTTCGTTCTCGTGGTACCTCGCCTGAATATTATTTCTGTTATATTAGAGACGCTCCAGTCCCTTAATAAAACAAAATGAACAGTCAAAAGGAAAAAGAGAGAGAAAAACCTCATTTAAGAGCCCAAACTTTAGCTTTTCTCCCTCCTCTCCCCCCCCCCCCAATAATATTTGCACTTCTTAACAGTTGGCGGAGAGTTTGGCTGGTGCTGTGTTGATAATATTTCTCCCTACGCAATTTTTGGACAGTTGCTTTTAGTTTTATTGCCAATTAGCCTGGCATTCCGCTTCTGTGGCTCAGCTGCAAAGGGCAGAAATCTGAACCCGAGGTCTCGTCAAAAGGGTATTATTTGTAAACCGGCAAAGAAATTGCAGATATTACGACATTATTTGTGAATTAAATCCGGCTTGGAAAATAACAGAGCAGGCAGTAAAAATGACAATTCTGTCTTATCTGCCACAGTGTGTAAACCTTATTAGGAAGGGCTAATTGTATCCTCCTGCATTTCGGAATTAAAGGATGAAGGGAGCCGTTTCTCCATTATTACATTTTTGAAGGCTCCGCGCTCTCCATAAAACAAAAGCCGCATACAGTATATGGGGAAATGCCCGTAGTAGTATTGATTTGTGCAGAGATTTTTAAAGGAAGCGTTAGAGAACCTCTGACAGTGATTCATATAAACTGTAATAGCTATTCATTTAAACCAGCCTGTACTCATAAAGGAGAATATTTGTAACTCAGGGTTGAAATGAGCTTGGTGTTGGCTGAACTGGGTTGTTTCCTTGTAGGCATTTCACAACCCAACTAGGTAACGTCATCAGTGCTAGAAGGGATATTATTTTAAAACAATTTTCATTTGTTTTTTAAATAAGGACAAACATGTCAGAGGAAAATATTTCACCCTGAACTAGATGAGGTCTTAGACCGCGGCTTTTCCAAACAGCATTATCTTTAAGATGCGGAAAAAAAAAGATCCCGGAAAACATATGTTCTAATTAAAAACAAGCTTTAATACAAAAATAAGAAATAGAAAATAAAACAAATCTATCTAATTGTTACATTTTAGCAGAAGCAATTCTGTCTCCCAGTTTCCTGGAAGACGGACAAAGATCAAAAGGAAAGAGAAGTCTCTGGAATGTGTGAAGAGCAGGCGCAGTACATCATTGTCAGATAACACCTTATGACCTGCGCAGTAACTCTTTCAGTAACTATTCAGTTTCAGTTCGTCAGTTCAGGCTAGCAAACAATTTAACGCAGTGACACCCCTTCTTTTGCTAGTTGGGCTGACGTCATCAAATCATCACTTAAGGCACATCTTAACATAAAAATATAAAAAGACCATCTTCCATTGCAAATTGTAGAAAGCGTGTCAGTTGGTTACAGTATTTCCATGCATCTCTTCCATAGTCACCACCTGCTTTTCATATCAAGTCGCATATTTTAAATTCACCTATATTCAAGTGTATCACAATGATTATATCTCAACCTTAATTTGACTATAATTGTTTTTACGTCCTTTTATATATAATATTCAAAATCCAGAATAGGATTATATGATAACACTCCATTAAATCATCCTAAAATCATCCAATCACAATACATCTTTATAACATATTCTAGATAAAGCTTTTCACTATATGTTGTTTATATAAAATTTCACATTATCAAACTAATATATCTATATGTATTGTTATCATTATTAATCATTATTTAACTATAAGTACTGTCGCTTCATTTTATACATACTACTAGTAAACTAAATTTAGCTTAATTTTTATTATACATTTTCATTGTATCAACCTGTATCCCTCCAGCAATAGTACGGTTTTATATCTCTTGCCATTTGTAGCATTAATGTTCTAGTTACTTTCTTAATAAATCTTGTATAAACCTCCCTTGGCAACATGCTGTTCCTTTCGTATCTCACAAAAGCTTGAAACCCAACATCTGCTCTTTCCATCAGCTTATCTTTGGTTATCGCTAGTGCTTCTATCAAGATTTCTCTCCTTATCTCCATCAATTTCTCTCTTTTCTTCTTCTGTGCTTTGAAGTCTGGGGTAGAGTTCCAATCCATCCATCTCCCCTTTCCATATTCCACTCTTGCCATTACCAAACACGCTCACTTTGTTGTCAGTATCTACAGTTTTCTTATCTCTTTGCTCATTTTTTTCTTCCATCTTTTGAACTCTATCCTCCACTTTCTTCATTTGGTAAACATCCTCAGTTTCTCCATCAGAGTTTTCTGTTTTGTATTCCATATTCTCCAAACTCTTTTCAATTCTCTCTGTCACAACTAATAGATTTTGAATTTCAAATACAATCATTTGCAATGTTACGGTTTCTTTTTCCTGCTGGGCCATTCTTTCAATTTTGCAGATACTGCCACTATAGGGTTCAAGGCTATTTTAATAAACTTCAAACAAGTTTATTTATTATCTTTCAAGTCAAAATGTTGTCTTCTCTCCAATAGCTAGTGATAGAACTTCCAAAAGGCACCTGTATAAACAACTTGTGCACTTCCTGCTATCACTGGCAGTAAACAAGCTGAAATCACCTTGAATCTCAAGTGATCAAAGAGAAAGAAGAAAAAACAATGTATCCAGCCTCCAGACTCTAAGTGGCAGTGTAACTGCTTTTCCTCCTGTTGTTACAACCCTCTTTATAATCCTAGAAGGGAGATTTTTATAGGAAGAGTTAGGGAGCCTCTAACACAGATTCATATAAACTCTAATAGCTATTCATTTCAACCAGCCCATACTCACAAAGGAGAATATTTGTCGAAGGGATCTTGGAGATCTTCTAGTCCAGCCCCCTGCTCAAGCAAGATGTAGCTCTATTCTGATTGACTAAAATGAGGGGATCTTGATGTTCTCTGAGCTTGGTTGTTTCCTTGCAGACATTTCATGACCCAACTAGGTAACATAATCAGTGCTAGAAGGGAGTGTGGTTTGTAGAGTGGAGAAGAAGGAGAGGAGAAGGAGGATTGTGGGGTCCTTAGTGCTCTCTGAGCTTGCTTGTTTTGTTGCAGATGTTTCATAACCCAACTAGGTAACATCATCAGTGCTAGAAGGGAGCGGGGCTTTTGGAGTGGAGGAGGAAAAGGAGAAGGAAGAGGAGGGGAAGGACTGTGAGGTTCTTGGTGCTCTCTGAGCTTGGTTGTTTCCTTGCAGGCGTTTCATGACCCAACTAGAGAACATCATCAGTGCTAGAAGGGAGCAGGGATAATCTTTTTTTCCATTCGAGGTTTTTTTATTTTTTAATACAAACTATACATATTATAGGAACAAAGAGTTATCTGCATCTTTTCTTTTACATCCTCCCAGTTACATAGTCCTTTTTACATCAAAGTTTTGTTTTCACTTTCGGCCAAATTATTCTCTTCCCTTATTTTCCATCTTTATAGTTATTTTTTCTTAATACATAAACAATATCTTCAATTGCCTCTTCAAAGTTACACCAAATTTTCATTTCTCATGTTCTCCATCGGTGTATTTTGTTATTATACAGCATACGTCCTCTAATTCAATTTAAGCGGAGAGCATTTCTTTCAAATTTTTTCTACCATTAACAATAGACTATCATTTCTTTATTTCTTAATTAGTTACATAACAATAGCAATCTTACTATTATTCACTTAGGTCTACTGATATAACTCTTTTTTTGGGAGCAGGGATAATCTGATAGCACTGACGATATTCCTTAGCTGGGGAGTGAAACTTTTGCAAGGAAACCCACCAAGCTCGGAAAATATCAAGAATCCCATGGTTCTCCTCCTCCTCTCCGTAAACTCCGCTTAAAATAAGAACCAAGATAAATAAGAACAAAACTATTAGATGAGGAGAGTTAACAAGAAGGGAACCAACTCAATTATTCCACAGTCCCTCAGGGTACTCAGACCTGATGGTACTGTAAGGTTTGAGAATATGTTGAGACCCATAGAAGTTTGAGAACATTTCCATGTCACAGTGAGTCAAACATGAGACTTAAACGGAGGCTCGAATAGCAATCGGCATTTAATCTTTGATCAAAATTTAAAGAGTTTGAGTTTGAGTTTTATTGGATTTATATGCCTCCCTTCTCCCAAAGGACTCAGGGCGGCATACAACATTAAAAAACACACATCACGAAAGTTAAAAAGAAATTAGATACATATCCAAAAAACAAACCCAATTAATAGGACAATAACATTTTAAAAAATGAGATAAAATCAACAAAAGACATGATGGTCAGTTGTTCTTAACATACCCCAAGGATATGCAGGGAAGAACTCCCCTTCAGAGAAGGTGTAGCTCCTTCTTATACAGTTAGAGACATCATAGAATAACATTCTGGCTTTACAATACTCCTCACTAGCCTTATCAGCATTATCTCTTTCCTCTGTTCCCAGGATTGGCCATTTTGCCCCCCCCCCCCCCCCCCCCGTTGTAAAGGACACAGATCAAAGGTGAGATACATTCTCAGGCAGAAGAGGGGACATATCAAAGGTGTCAGTTTTACAGCTCTTGACAACTCCATTCCGGGATAAGTTCTATGCCCATAGATTGCAGATTGATAAGAGTTCAAATGGCAAGGATCACACATTTTGACCTTTGCCAGATATTCTACAAACCCTAATAACAGGGCCACAGGAAGTCAGTCGCAGGGAGCAAAAGGCACTTACAGCATGCAAGCTTTTATGTCACAAATGCAAGGCATAATATATATGCGTGTTACAGAAAGCAAATATTTCTGCTAATCAACAAGTTTGTATCCTTATTACTATTCCCCGTCATACTATTCCCCTTCAGTGCCATCAAGTCTTAAGAGACTTTCAGAAGGTCAAAAGTGAAATGACCAGCCTTACTAGGGGTAAGTTTCTACGAAGTGGCTGCCACAGCAGAGAAGACTTAGCATGGGAGACATCCTCAAATGTAGCTCTTTAGCTTATGTAGCCCTTTCTGCTAGAGCTAGTGGGACAGGTAGATGTCACCAAATGGGTAGGTTCACCCTAAAAATCAAAGAAAAAGAAGACTCGGAATATTTTATGACATCAGACATCTGTCCAATCACAATATATACATTTGTTCCAGTCTTGTCACCTTGTCTTATACCAATCATAAAATCTGTTCCATACTTCAAAATATTCTGATTCCCCTTTATTTTTAAGTTCAAGAATGAGCCTATCTGCTTCTGCACAGGCCAACACTTTTCTGATTATATCTAGCTCTGATGGTGTATTTTCTTTTTTCCAATACTGTGCATAGGTTATGCACGCTGCAGTCAGTATATGTATAATTAGATGAAGTGTATCTTTCTTAAACCCCTCCGGTATTATGCCTAGGAGAAAAGTTTCTGGGCTAACCTAACCTTCTTGTTGCCACGTGCCGAAAGCAAGCGTGTGAGATGGTCATGGCCGCACCCATAATGCAATGCGCCCGTGACACACACACCCACACCTTGCACCCCTGTGCATGCACACACAACCCTCCTCCAAGCCCTTACATATCTGCGCATCAACCCCCCCCCCCAGTTTTTGGCCTAGTACAGGGCTGAGCAAACTGTGGCTCTGGAGCCGCATGTGGCTCTTTCATCCCTCCGCTGCGGCTCCCTGTCGTTCGAAATATGCGTCACACCTGCCAATGTGCGACACCCGCCAGAACGTGATTGATGGAGCTCTCTGACCCCGGGAGGCCAACCATGGATCAATCCAAGAAAAGGAAAGTTTCAGAAGGAAACAGAATTGTTTAATTCAACTACACAGGGGAGTTTTGTGGCCGCTCGGGAAATAGTCAGGCACGGGGAGGACTTCTTGTGGTTCCCGGGGTTTTCTTTTCTGTGGGAAACGGGTCCAAATGGCTCTTGGAGTGTTTAAGGTTGCCGACCCCTGGACTAGTAGGCCTCCCTGCAACCTCCTGGGAGCAAAAACAGGCCGTGAGGGGGGGACACACCACACTACCCTGTACCCCATGTTGGGCCTAGTAGGCCTCCCTATGCTCCCCCGAGCTCCCCCTTCGCCCCGCATATGTGCATACATCTCCCGCACGCGCCTTGCTCCCTGCGCATGCGCGGCAGAGACCTGAAAATCAGCTGGCTGGCGGGAGATGCGCACGCATGCAGAGTGGAGCTGAGCTGGAGCGAGAGGTACTTGTGCCATGGGTTTGCCATCACGGGTCTAGTGAACAGATGCAGAGGTTAGATGAGTGGATTTATGTGACAATAAGGACTGCATGGGAAAGGAAAACTGATTAGTAAATACTTTGATGGGTATATAATTGATGTCAATACGGAAGATAGTATCCTTATTTTTAATAACCATTGATATTATCTATGTTTGTATGTTGATATGATTATGATGGTTATGATGAGGGTATGTCTAGCTTAAGAGAAAGAAGGACCAGGGAGACATGATAGCAGTGTTCCAATATCTCAGGGGTTGCCACAAAGAAGAGGGAGTCAAGCTATTCTCCAAGGCACCTGAAGGCAGGACAAGAAGCAATGGGTGGAAACTAATCAAGGAGAGAAGCAACTTAGAACTAGGGGGAAATTTCCTGACAGTTAGAACAATTAATCAGTGGAGCAGAAGTTGCCTCCAGAAGTTGTGAATGCCCCAATACTGGAAGTCTTTAAGAAGATGTTGGATAACCATTTGTTTGAAACAGTATAGGATATCCTGCCTAGGCAGGGGGGTTGGACTAGAAGATCTCCAAAGTCCCTTCCAACTCTGCTATTGTATTGTATTGTGTATTGTATTGTATTGTATTGTATTGTATTGTATTGTATTGTATTGTATTGTATTGTATTGTATGATGCTTATATTTTAACACTTTGGATACCTAGAAAGCACACGGTTCAATATAGAAGTGGAATTTGCGATGTAAAAGGAATAAAACATATTAAAACATATCTTTTAAAAAAAAGGAGACGTGGTCAAATAATAATCATTTTAATAATCATTATCGTAACAGTCAAATCACCCATGTCTCGTAGGGCTTTAATTCAAAACCAGCACCTTGAACTGGATCTGGAAACCGACTGGTTTGTTCCCAACGCGTTCCCAAAAGACTTGGCGATGGGGATGGATCCAGATGTGGAACAGCAGTTGGGCATATGGGAAAATATCAGGGGTCGGGACTCTTGCTAGTCTGAAGGAAAGAAGATTGACATCTTCCAAATAGATAGTTTGGAAGCATTCCCCATAATTTTTTTTGCACGTGCCAAATTTTCAGAACAGTCACCTTCGAAATCATGAAGTTGCCAAATACAATTATCTTAAAAATATCAGAGCAGCTGTTTGAACATATTGGTCCAGTTGAGAGCTTTTCCCATCCAGGGTCTTCTAACAGCTGCCCAAGGTTAATGTCTCTAATGCCTTATTCATTTATCTTCTCTTTTTTTTTGTGAGGTGTGTGTGTGTGTGTGTGTGTGTCAAGGGGAGGGTAGAATTTGTTCCTTTAAGGCATCCTATTCCTCATTGGCCCTTGGCAGGCTCAGAAATTGGTGATAAAATTAACAGCATGAATGCAGAAGTCAGTATCATAGGGCTGGAAGGGACCTTGGAGATCTTCTAGTCCAGCCCCCACCGCCCAAGACAAGAGACCTTGTTTCATCCGGGACAAATGGCTGTTTGGTTATTTTTTGGGAGACCTTCAGTGATGACAACTCTGGGAGGCAATCTATCCCATTTGATTAATTGTTCTCGCTGTCCAGAAATTCTTTCTTAGCTCCTTGAATGTTTCAGCCTAAGGTTTGCGTTCTGACTGAGGCTTCCCAAGAGCCTTAAGCAAACTCCTTGTCCTGATAAAAACCCCTGTTATTAATTGACTGTGAGTTCTGATCATTCACATCCAGCAAAGTCTTTCAAGGGAGGATTTATGGTCACAGACCTTATCTGGCTTGGAGAGCTGCCAGGCCGATATCGGCAAAACCTGTCATGGAGTTTCAAAGTCAGGAACCAATTAAGCGAACTAATGGTGTCCTGCAAACTCCACTCCCCCTTTGCTCCTCTTTTATTTCCTCGGGGAGGGGGGGCATTTATCATCCACATGTGGCCTTACTCCCAAGTCAACCCCTGTTCTTTAGCTGTTCCCTTCGTCTGGCAACTCTGCGCATGCGCACACTGGGAATAGGCTCCAGCTGTTCTTCTGCCTCACTGATGTCTGACTCTGAAGGCAGCTGAGAACTGTCCGACAGCCCTGGCCTCCTCTCTGCCTCCAACTCAGAGTCCTCATCAGAGCCTTCCCCAGACTTCAGGACCCATGTTCCTCCCCAACCTCCTCAGTGTCCGAATCTGCTGCCAGCTTCACTGGCCACTGGCGGGCCACAACAGCTTATTCTCCAGACTTTGATTTGACTTTCAACTGATTTGGAAGAGATGTTTTAATGTTGGGTTTGATGTAGCTATTGGGTCAGCCTGTTTGCGATTTCAAACATGGGCTTGTGAAAAGATCTCTCAATCCAATCTACCTTTCAGATTTTGGGGAGCCACATTGATTGAGCTCTCCTGAACTTCCATGGGGTGGGGAAAAAAATGCAACCGCCAATGCAATGAACCCTTAAAAGGCAAACTGGGGATACGTCCTACGGAATAAAGATAATAAATTCCCCCCTTTGAGCATCAATCGCTCCTTCTTCTCCGGCTGAGCCCAAAGGCACTTCTCTCCCTCCTCCCCCTCCGCCCCACCCCTCTGAATCTAATACAAGTAAAAGTAGACTCAAATCGTTCACGTCAAACATCAGGATATGCACACAAAATAGAAATAACAAGTATCAAGAGACAGGGATGCTGTGATGGTAAATTGCACGCTGATGAATCTGATGTTAAAAATAGAATTTTGGAAGCCTTTTTAATTCCCTGTGGCCCACTTTCCTTGCCGGTAAGGAGAAAGCAAACTCGCTCAGAAGATAAACAAAGCACCTGCTTTAGACCAGCAAGGAGCTTCAATGTCTTTGGATTGTTTTTCCAATCACTGGCCACGCTAAAGTGTGTGTGTGTGTGTGTGTGTGTGTGTGTGTGTCTAAATGGGAAATCTGCTTGCCATTGTTTTCCTCTGTTGCTATTTATTTATTCATTTCTTTTAGGAGATGTGCATTGCTGCCTCTTTGCACATGGCGACTCAAGGCGGCTTGCAAGAATATAAAAAAAACCTCCCATATGAAACAATAAAGCCAGTACAAGTGAATAGTCATATAATAAATTAATGAAATAATATAATAATAATAATAATAATAAATTTAATAAATTTGGATTTATTAGCCGCTCCCTTTCCAAGTAGGACTCGGGGCGGCGTACAATGGAGCATAAAACATAAAAAATATATAACAACACCAAACGTACATACATACACAACATACCTACATACATACAATGAAATAACCCCCGCGCCCCAGATCACACGAGTATTGAATGGGCTCCATCCTGTTCTGGGTTCCCCAAGCCCACTGGCAGAACCAGGTCTTCAATGCCATTCTTGTTTTTTTAAAAATATTTTATGAAACAGGTTTTTTTTTTAAAAAAAAAGACAAAAAGAAAAAAATATTTTTTGCAATTTCCTTCTGTACAGCATTTCCACCTCGGTGTACATCCATTGCAAATGTACTCCCCTCTCCCTTATTTCAGTTTCTTTTTGTCTATACGTATTATACATGGTCCTTAATTTACAATCCTTCTTTCCATGTTTACATGTTTATTCATCTCTGCCTATACATTGTGAATTTCTAACTCCTGTGTCGTCTTCATTTAGTCTTTCCTTAAGCTTTACACCTGCCCTCTAGCCATTTGCACCCCTCGTTCCATCCCATATAATATTCTGTTTCCTCCTTTTATTTCTTTCGTAAATATGTCCTTCTCTGCACACTCTAACACTGTAATTATAACTGTGAGATAGCCTAAAAATGCTCTAATTGATTCATGAGTATCGAGCCAAAGTTCAATACAAAAAAACGAGCACCATTAGGCAAGATCTGTTCGCAGTCAAGCCTGTGCTTTGTTTGGTTTTCTTCTGAACTTTACCCCTCTTCCTTCCCAACCCTCAGTCTGTGTCTTAGATCACATTCGCCTATAAGATACACCCCCCCTCCAAGCCAGCGGCAGTAATCTGCGATCTGACTCCAGCTGATGGTATGCTTGAAATTCACTCCCCCTCCTTGTCTCCCATGACAACATGGGAAGTTGACAATAACATTCACAGCATGAATCAGTGGTCGGTTGCAAGTGGGCGTACCGGAGCGTGCCCAGAGCACCGGATACCGTTCCGGTATGGTGCTCCGGAGGGCCCACCCGCCCGCTCGAGCTCCTTGCCGGTCTTCTAAGTCTTCGGCGCTTCCGTGCATGGTGCATATAGCACCTGCGCTGTGCTCCGCTGAGCAGCTGGAATGTTGTGGAGGCTCACGGAGGCGCTAAAACACATGCGTGCACTTTGCCCATGTGTGCGCATTCTGCGTGCGTCCATGTGGATGCCGCTGGACTCATTCCAACCGGTACGATCTGGAACCCACCACTGGAGTGGGGGGCCGTTCTAATCTCTGGGGCGGGTGATGTTCCAGAGAGAGAGGGGGCCACTACAGAGAAGGCTCTTCTTCTGGTTCCCACCAGGTGTATCTCCTTAGGGCAAAGCTGTCAAACTCAATTTCATTGAGGGCCACACCAGGGTTGTGTTTGATGTTGGGGGAGGGCAGGAGGGCATGGACAGCTCGACTCGTGTCAGGGGTGTCTGAGGTGGCCCAAGCAGCTCTGTTTTTGCTGGCAGAGGTACTGCGGGCTGGTCCTTTGCTGTTTTCAGGGTCAGATCTAAACACCCCGTGGCTGAGAACCAGCCCGCGGGCCTTGAGTTCAACACCCATGCTCTAGGAGATGGGAGCACAACATTCCTTGCCTCCCTGCTCTAGTAGGTCGAATAGATATGACCGGCAAGAGACGGTTCCTTAGATCCCCTGGTCCCTCGTCCCATGCAGGGCTTTCAAGGTGAAAACCAGCAGCTTGAATTGCACCCGGAAGCAAATCGGCAGCCAATGCAGCTCCCACAGGGGAGGTGAGACATTTGCTCACCGGAGTCTGCACGAAACCATGCGGGCCGCTGCATTTTGCACCAACTGGAGCTTCCGGGAGCTCTTCAAGGGCAGCCCCATGTAGAGTGTGCTGCAGTAGTCAGGACGAGAAGTGACTAGTACATGGGTGACTGTGAGGGGGTATTTGCAATGGTGACATTTTGGCCTGCAACTTTGTCTGAAACAGAGATCAGGCAAAAAACAGAGTCTTAAGTTACCATCTTCCTGGGAAGGAAGGAAGGAAGGAAGGAAGGAAGGAAGGAAGGAAGGAAGGAAGGAAGGAAGGAAGGAAAAGGAAGGAAAGAAAGAAAGAAAAGGAAGGAAGGAAAGAAGGAAAGAAAAAAAGGAAAGGAAGGAAGGAAGGAGGGAAAGAAAAGGAAGGAAGGAAAGAAAGGAAGGAAAGAAAAGGAAGGAAGGAAGGAAGGAAGGAAGGAAGGAAGGAAGGAAGGAAGGAAGGAAGGTCTTTAGTTTGTCAGTTTTGGTCGCCACGATGTAGAAAAGATGTGGAGACTCTAGAAAGAGTGCAGAGAAGAGCAACAAAGATGATGAGGGGACTGGAGGCTAAAACATATGAAGAACGGTTGCAGGAACTGGGTATGTTTAGCTTAAGAGAAAGAAGGACTAGGGGAGACATGATAGCAGTCTTCCAATATCTCAGGGGTTGCCACAAAGAAGAGGGAGTCAAACTATTCTCCAAGGCACCGGAGGGCAGGACAAGAAGCAATGGGTGGAAACTAATCAAGGAGAGAAGCAACTGAGGAGAAATTTCCTGTCAGAATAATTAATCAGTGGAACATGTTGCCTCCAGAGGTTGTGGGCGCTCCAACACTGGAAGTTTTAAAGAAGAGATTGGATAAACCATGTGTCTGACATGGTATAGGGTTTCCTGCCAAAGTAGGGGGTTGGACTAGAAGACCTCCAAGGCCCCTTCCAACTGTGTTATTCTATTCTACTCTGCTTTATGGCTGAAAAAGTGGCATCTCAGCATCTATAAGGCAAGAGCTACCTGCACAGTTGGGTACTTCTAAAACACATTTTCACCTGCCCCTCTGAAAGCTGATTCTGTATTAGCAAAAGAGCTTTTTCTGTTGGATTCTGTCCCCTAAAGTTTTAGTGAATTTCCTCTTCCTTTCATCCAGCCCTTAGATTCTCGTCCCTTCACTGCCCGTCTCCTGATCTGGCCGCTCCACTTGAAGCCCGGAGACAATGTTTAGAGCTTTGGTCTGTTTTGAAGCTAGATGTCATCCATCAAAGGGGGATCTTCTAAGCTGCATCCGATTCCCTGACCAGCGTTTTTGACCTCTTTGCTTTAAGATAAACTCTTTAGATCTGATAACGGAAAAGATCTTTTAACATCTCCAAGGTGATAAAGCGTTTAGGCCGATACAGAAGGAGATCAAACACGTATCGGCGAACATCGGCAAGGAATAATAATACCCCCAAGGTTTGTTATTGAATTCACTGGGTCTTTTCTAAGGATCTGTGTTGAGTTTCGCCCTCGATAGGCCCAGAGTTGAATTTAAATTTCAGAAATAAGCCAGCTGTTGTTGACATGCCTGCCATGATTGTCTTATTCTCTTGGATTTATTCATGTCGTGTTTCGGGTGATATTAGAAAGCACTTCAAAACACAGCCTTCTAAAAGGGTTACAGTACGTTTTCCCCAAGTCTTTGGGGATTTTATCCTGGGTGAATTCAGCACCATCTGTAGTCCATCCCCCCGTCCCCCCCAGTAAATGCTGTTAACAGCTTCTACTTAAGAAAGAAGACAGACGATGTCCGAGGAACGGAGAGTCTCTTGGATTCTTTTCTGCAGTTCTCTGTCGATTCATACGGACAAATGCTTGTAGCTCCGAGTTTGCTTACAGCAGCTTAGACTTCTGAATAAATATGCCCGGATTTGCATTGCAATCCTATGCTGCTTTATTGGATAGGTCTCCTTGAAATCCACTGGCATACGATTCCGCTGGGTTACCAACAGAAGAGAGTTGGTAACAAAGTTGTGTCTAGTCAAGGCTGTGGTTTTCCCAGTTGCAATGGATGGCTGTAAAAGTTGGACCATAAGGAAGGCTGAGCACCAAAGAATGGAGGCCTTTGAACTCTGGTGCTGGAGAAGATTCCTGTGAGTCCCTTGGACTGCAAGGCGATCTAACTGGTCAGTCCTAGAGGAGATCAACCATGACTCCTCTTTAGAAGGCCAGCTCCTGAAGAGGAAACTCAAGTACTTTGGCTCAAGTACTCATGAGAAGGAAGGATTCCCTGGAGAAGAGCCTCATGCTGGGAACGATGAAGGGCAAAAGAAGAAGGGGACGACAGAGAATGAGGTGGCTGAAGCAGTCGGCGTGAGCTTGAATAGACTCCAGGGGATTGTAGAGGACAGGAAGGCCTGGAGCAGTGGTTCTCAACCTGTGGGTTGGGACCCCTTTGGGGGACAAATGACCTTTTCACAGGGGTCGCCTAAGACCACCGGAAAACACATATTTTCAATGGTCTTAGGAACCGAGACACCAATTTTATGGTTGGGGGTCACCACAACATGAGGAACTGTATTAAAGGGTCGCGGCATTGGAAAGGTTGAGAACCACTGGCCTGGAGGAATGTCATCCATGGGGTTGTGATGGGCCAGATATGACTTTGCAACTAACAACAACAATTATTTGCTTGGGCCAGGCAATTTAAATTCAGGATTACACTTGGAGCTTGAAAAAGTGACTTTGGAGATATAAGCAGTGGATCAATTAGGTCTATGATCCATTTGTCATCTCTGGCATGCAGAAGAGTATTCAACACCATACTTCACCTATCTTGTGTCTTCAAAGTCCGTCTTTCCATTCCATGGAAGAAACCACAGAGAAAAACCATTGCTTGTGTGGATATAAATGCAGCACAGAAGCTAAATATATATATTCCGCCCCCCCCCCCAAGGCCTTAATGCCTGTCCTCCCATGTGCTAATTAGCAGCGTATTTCTTGATTGCTAGTATCTTGAACATTGATAATCGATTATCAAATGCAGATGCTTTCTGCCGCTCCAATATTTTCTAAGGCTGGCTGCTATACTTGTTGTCACTAATTTGACCTTCGTTATATTAGTCCCATATTTTTTTCCCACCGTGCTCCTCGCATCTCTCATTATAAAAGCTCGCAAATCATTTCCATTCCATCAGAATAGTGCAATTAGCATAGCACAGATAATAGATAAGCCTAACTCCCAATTTTAATACCACATACATTTTCTTCCAATCAAGCTTTCTTTGATATATATATATATATATATATATATATATATATATATATATATATATATATATATATATATGTGTGTGTGTGTGTGTGTGTGTGTGTGTGTGTGTGTGTGTGTGTGTGTGTGTGTGCGTGCCCAAATATGGGAGGGAGCTCACTCCTCCCTCTTTCTGTCCTTCGGCTCATCACAGAAAACCATGCAGGCAGAAACCCATATTTTTATTTTTAATGTTGCCTTTTTATATTTATTTATTTATAAAATATATTTATTTATCAGCACAAATACAACATATATTATATACTATATACCTAGTTACATGCAGGATCGCATCCTGCCCCATACATCCCTACGACCAATCTGCTCACACAGAGAGGGACTTCTCCGGGTGCCGTCCGCTAAACAGTGTCGGGGGGCGACACCCAGGAGCAGAGCCTTCTCTGTGATGGGCCCAGCCCTGTGGAATGACCTCCCCCGTGACATCAGGATTACTTCCGATCTCCGCTCCTTCCGTGTACAGCTGAAGACCCACCTTTTTCAATTATCTGGCCTGGCTCAACCGTAAATTTTTTCTTATTCCTCCAGACAGTCCATTCAAATTTTTTAAATTTTTAAATTGTGTTATTACTAATGGGGTATTTTAATGGTGATTTTTAACTGTCTAAATGTGATGTAATTTGTTACCTCCTCCGTGCATGTATGTCTTTGTATATGTGTATGTTTATGTGTTTGTACATATGTTTTATGTTTTATATGTTTTATTGTACGCCGCCCCGAGTCCTGTCTGGAAAGGGAGCGGCTAATAAATTCAAATTTATTATATATATATATATATATATATATATATATATATATATATATATATATATATATATATATATATATACACATACATACATACATACATACATACATACATACACACACACACACACACACACACACACACACACACACACAGCATTTAGTTTGAATAAATAAGGACAGAGAATGCATCCTTCTCTCACTTTGTCAATCTGGAGCCAGTTGGTTGCGCCATATTTTCTCTCTACACCATGTTTTCTCTCGGGTATGTCTAGTTTGATGAAAAGAAGGACTAGTCTAGGGGTGACATGATAGCAGTGTTCCAATATCTCTGGGGTTGCCACAAAGAAGAGGGAGTCAAGCTATTCTCCAAAGCACCTGAGGGTAGAACAAGAAGCAATGGGTGGAAACTAATCAAGGAGAGAAGCAACTTAGAACTGAGGAAGAATTTCCTGACAGTGAGAACAATTAACCAGTCGAAAAACCTTACCTCCAGAAGTTGTGAATGCTCCAACACTGGAAGTTTTCAAGAAGAGATTGGACAGCCATTTGAGCCATGTCTCAAATGGTACAGGGTTTCCTGCCAAAGCAGGGGGGGGGGGGGTTGGACTAGAAGACCTCCAAGATCCCTTTCAACTCTGTTATCCTGTTATTCTGCTATTTTGTTATTCTGGACTGTGGCTTTCTGTCCAATGCTTAAGGTTTACTTAAAGACAAAGGACATTCTACCCCTTTACCCGTGGTGGGATTCAATTTTTTTAAATTACCGGTTCTGTGGGCATGGCTTGGTGAGCATGGCAGGGGAAGATTTCTGCAAAATCCCCATTTCCTCCCGATCAGCTGGGACTTGGGAGGCAGAGAATAGATGAGGGCAGGGGCAGTCAGAGGTGGTATTTACCAGTTCTCCGAACTATTCAAAATTTCTACTACTGGTTCTCCAGAACTGGTCAGAACCTGCTGGATACTACCTCTGTCCTTGACACATTTAACCCAATCAAAGGCCTTTTTTAAAGAAAAAAAAATCATCGATGAAACACATATTGAGTGTGTGTGTGTGTGTGTGTGTGTGTGTGTGTGTGTGTGTGTGTAGGGGGCTTTTTTTTAGCTTTGTCAATTATCCAGCATGGGTTTGAAGTAGCTGGAGGAAATAGCAAGGGAAGATGTTGGGCCGTAGAATAGCTTTTCAGTGTTGGGCACAAAGCTAGTTTGGTGAAGAACATGTCCCGTCCTTTTAACTCTTTCATCCTGTTTTTCCAAGCTTAGCTTGGTGCAGGGAGAAAAGATAATTAGGGGGATGTTGGAGAAAGCCACAAGGCATCTTCCTTTGAGGCATTGTGTTGCTGTACAAATCAACAATAACCTCTTAGGAACGACTTATATGGAATCATCTTAGATAGAATATACATTTTATGCACTTTTAAAAGAAAAATTGGGATGGATGCAGAAAAGCACTGAAGCAAGCCTGGGCTTGATTCAATCATGCAAATTCATCCTTGGGTTTTTTAAAAAATGAAGGCAATTCCAGAAGACCAAACTCTGAAGCAGGACGAGTATAACTGAAGTTTTGCAGAAAAAAAAATCATTTCGGAAAAGAATAATAACAACATTGAGTCTTGAACAGAAGTCATTTTTCATAAAAGAGAGAGGGAGGAAGGGAGGGAGAGAGGAAAGAGACAAAGAAAGAAAAGGTAGAAAAAGAAAAGATAGAAAAGGAAGAGAAGGGAAAAAAGAAGAAAGGAAAGGAAAGGAGGAAAGGGATGGGGAGGAAAGGAGGAAGGGAAGAAGGAAGGAAGGAAGGGCAGGAGGGAGGGAGGAAGGAAGGAAGAGAGAGGGAGGGTAAGAAGGCAGATAGAGGAAGGAAGGGAGTAGAGATGGGAGGGAGAACAGAGAAAAAGATAGGAGGAAGGGAAAGAAAGGAAAGGAGGAAAGGAGGGAAGGGGAAAGAAGGAAGGAAGGAAGAAATCCAGCATAGAAATAGGCCTGAACAAGCAGGTGGAAGATTTACAGTGAAAGTAAATAAGAGAAAAGAGAATTTCCATGGAAAGCAAAGCTGCGAAGGCGGAAGGAAAAGCCTGGCCAGGATTTAGAAGCGGGCCACGGTGTTTACAGGGGGTGGATAATGCAATCCAAAGTCTGCCCTGGGAGAAAAGTCGCTCTGTTCTTGCAAAGTCAATTTGCACCGTCTGCGTTCTTTTGATTTCATTGGCACTTTTCCTTTGGACGTTGCCGTCGGGAACGGCAATTGCTTTGGAGACCACCTAATCATTATTACATAATTTTTTTAAAGGATTCTCATAAACTGCCTCCAGAAACAGGAAAAAAAAGGGTAAAAAGATGCATTCAGTCAGAAAGAAATAAAAGCCAGTTGAGGCAGCAGCGACAGCCGCTTTCGAAGGTGTCGGGAGAAATGTCCACCTGTTCCAAGTTGGGAGAAAGACACTGGAAACATGGAAGTTGCTTGGAAAGATGGTTTAATGGTGGACAGGACCACGTATGTTTGAGGTCCTGAGCAGCTGAACACATGGAGTGGAGAGTGACTTATTTATACCCTCTCTTGGGCTTGGGCCTTGAGCTTCCTGTTCCTGTGGCAAGGGCATGTATCCTATTGATTGTCATACTCCCATATGGAGTCATGTTGGGCTTGGGCCTTGAGCTTCCTGTTCCTGTGGCAAGGGCATGTATCCTATTGATGGTCATACTCCCATATGGAGTCATGTTGGGCTTGGGCCTTGAGCTTCCTGTTCCTGTGGCAAGGGCATGTATCCTATTGATTGTCATACTCCCATATGGAGTCATGTTTTGTCTGAATTGAGTTTGGTTGAACCTTGTTGGGCAATGTAATGAAGGGGCTTGGTTGTGCCATGTGGTGAGCTCTGCTGCTAGATAATCTGTTTGTTGCAGAAAAGATAAATCCACAAAGCACTCACAGATAACTGATTCAGCTGGATTAATTTTTATATACATAATAACAGATGCCAACCTAGCAGTTCAAAAGCATGTAAAAATGCAAGTAGAAAAAATAGGAACCACTTTTGGTGGGAAGGTAACAGCGTCCCTTGCGCCTTCGGTGTTTAGTCATGCCGGCCACATGACCACAGAGACGTCTTCAGATAGCGCCGTCTCTTCGTCTTTGAAACGGAGATGAGCACCGCCCCCTAGAGTCGGGAACGACTAACACATGTGCGAGAGGAATCTTTACCTAACAGATGAATAAATGTATAATATCAATAGTAGATTCTTTCAACGTGGTAGACGTTACAAGCAGAACACAAGCAGGAGAGAAACAGTTAGTCTCATTTCAGAGTTCAGAGCAGACGGAGTAGTTTCAGTTTCGATTCTCAGCACAGATCTCTTTAAGCTCCCATTGGCTGACTTTGTTGCTATGCCTATTCATTGGCTGACCTTGTTACCGTGCCTCTCCCAGTCATGGATATTCTAACATAATCCTATCATGTCCGAGAGGCTCATGTCTTAATCCCATCACCCTGGAGCTGGAGGTCTTTTGTCTTGTAGATAGGCTGGCCCAGTCCTTCTCAATGGGCACCAAATATCTGCTGGGAGTATGGGAGCTGAAGCTCTGAGTTTCTGTCTCCCTTGAGATTTCCATTTCTCTTTTAGAGGAAATATAATACTCTGCCTTTTTAAATATTTCCTAAAATATTTCATTATTCTAAGAGGAGCGGGTGCTAACTGCCTTCAAAGGATTTCCTGCCTCCATACTAGCCTGCTTTGACATTAATATTTTGTCCTAGGAGGCTGGAAGGGGGGATGGGGAGAGAATGAGAAAGGAAGGGGATTTAACAGGGGGAGGTTTTCTGCCCCTGGCCCCCCTCCCCCAAATCCTCACCCGACTGATTTCCCCATCAGGCCATCTCCTTTCTTATTTCAGGCCTGTCAACATTTGGATGGTCGGCTGGATGTTTTCATTTTAATGCTGCTTTGGAAAAACCACTTAGGGAATCTGTCTGCTGAAGAGCAAGATATCTATCAATAACAAATTATCATGATCATCATCTCACTTTGGATTAGTTTAGCATTAGAGGGAGAGAGAGAGAGAGAGAGAGAGGCCGAAGGAATGCGTGATAAGAGCATCTGCCAGCAGGAGAGATCAAGTAAACATCTCAGCCAATATTCCCCACTGGCTTATGGGCTCCATCCAGAGATGTGCTTGCTTGGTTTAAGCTTGCAATTATAACAGAGCAGAATATGGCTCCCAATTCCTTCCTTCCTTCCTTCCTTCCTTCCTTCCTTCCTTCCTTCCTTCCTTCCTTCCTTCCTTCCTTCCTTCCTTCCTTCCCCCCTCCCTCCCTCCCTTTCCTTCCTTCCTTCTCTCTCTTCCCTCTTTCTCACCATTCTTTCTAACTTCTTTCCTTCCTTCCTCCAATAATTTTCCTTCCTTCCTTCCTCCTTCCCTCCCTCCCTTCCCTCTCTTTCCTTCCTTCATTTTCTCTCTTTCCTTCCCTCTTTCTCACCATTCCTTCTAACTTCTTTCCTTCCTTCCCCCAATAATTTCCCTTCCTCCCTCCTTCCCATTTATCTTCTTCCTTCCTTCCTCCCTCCCATTTCTTTCTCCTTCCTTCCTTTCCTCCCTCCGTCTCTCTCTTTCTCTCTTTCTCATCCTTCCTTCTAACTTCCTTCCTTTCTTCAATAATTTTCCTCCCTTCCTTCCTCCCTTCCCTCCCCCTCTCTCGCTTTCCTTGTCCCTTTCTCACCCTTCCTAACTTTTTTCCTTCCTTCCTCCAATAATTTTCTTTCTTTCTTTCTTTCTTTCTTTCTTTCTTTCTTTCTTTCTTTCTTTCTTTCTTTCTTTCTTTCTTTCTTTCTTTCTTTCTCTCTCTCTCTCTCTCTCTCTCTCTCTCTCTCTCTCTTTCTCTCTCCTTCCTTCCTTCCTTCCTCAAACATAATTAAAACCTTTTCTTCTTTCTTAACCACCAGGATCGTTATCTTTTCCACTTTTGCTCTTTTTTCTTTTTATGTTGTTTTCTTGTTTTTTTCTGAACACTTTAAAACTGCCCTGAGTCCCTGGGAGTCAGGAGGCATATAAACCGAATAAAGAAATAGTCCATGTTTTTGCAGCTAATGTTTCAAGGAACTGCATAAGAGCAGAATCTGCCCACTGATAGATTTGCCTGTTTCATGCCTGTACAACAGTTTTCACTATAAGCGGGGGGGGGGGGGGGGAAATTGAAAAGAGATCAGGTGGTCCACCTCAAACTTCCTGCCTTACTCGCATCTCATTACGGAGAGCAATCCGACTCAACAGATTGGACCGTCAAAATACTGCAGCTGACAATTTCCCAAGGAAAGGTCAGCCCTTCATAGCGTCACGTTTCCCCTGCTTGCCTTCCCATTGGGATCCTTCTGGGGTATAACAGGTGGGGAGGATTTCTCTTGCAAGAGCAAGATTAATATTAAATCATGCTCAGAGAGAAAGAGAGAGAGGGGGAGGGAGGGAGAGAGAGAGAGACAGAAGAGAAACAAGAGAAAGAGGAGAAGGAGAGGAGAGGGGGAGGAGAGAGACAGAAGAGAGGGAAGAGAAGAGAGAGAGAAGAAGAGAGAGAAAAGAGAGTGTGAGGAGAGAGAAAAGAGGAGGGAGAGAGATAAGAGAGACAGAAGTTTGAGAGAGGGAGATAGAAGAGAGAGAAGAGAAAGAGAGAGACAGAAGAGAAAGAGAGGAGAGGGAGAGAGGGGGAGAGGGAGACAGAAAAGAGAAAGAGAGACAAAAGAGAGCGCAAAGAGAGAGAAAAGAGAGGAGGGAGAGAAAGGAGAGACAGAGTGGAGAGAGAGAGAAGAGAGAGAGAGAGAGAGAAAAGAGAGCATGAGGAGAGAGAAAAGAGGAGGGAGAAAAACAGAGAAGGGAGAGAGAGGGGGAAGGAGAGGGAGAGGGAGAGAGAGATCAATTATATTCCCTTAGGCTCCTTTCATACGAGTGGATCTTACAAAGGGAGATTACAGCATTATTTCAGGTGGAAGTCACCCTTCGGCTAATGTGATTGATTTAGCGGCAGAATACTTGCAGTTAACCTGAAAAATAAAGCTTGCAAAGAGATAATACAGTTGGGCCACCTTCCTCCATACAGGTGATGAGAGGGGAGATACTTACAAAAAATTTGAGAGAATCAGAACCACCCCAAAATGGGAGGGTGGATGTAAGAAAAAGTCCAATAGAAGAACAATTGTAGGATTTGGGTTTGGCTCATCTAGAGAAAAGAAGAATTAGGGGTGACATGATAGCAGTCTTCCAGTATTTGAGGGGCTGCCACAAAGAAGAGGAGGTCAAATTATTCTCCAAAGCACCTGAGGGCAGGACAAGAAACAATGGATGGAAACTAATCAAGGAGAGAAGGAACTTAGAATGGAGGAGAAACTTCCTGACAGTGAGAACAATTAATCAGTGGAACAGAAGTTGCCTCCAGAAGTTGTGAATGCCCCAACACTGGAAGTCTTTAAGAAGATGTTGGATAGCTATTTGTCTGAAACGGTATAGGGTTTCCTACCTAGGCAGGGGGTTGGACTAGAAGACCTCCAAGGTCCCTTCCAACTCTGCTATTGTATTGTATAGAGATTCTTGGTCATCCATGTTATGGTTGTCCCAAAGGGGCTTTTTCAGGAGGCAACTGGAGTTTTTTGTTTTTTCTTTGAAGAGGTTTTGCTTCTCATCCAAGAAGCTTCTTCAGTTCTGACAGGATAGTGGGGAATGGAAGGATTTATATTCCTTGCAGATTTCTTGCAAAAGGATGCTGGTCATTTGCATCCTTTCGGAGGGTCCTTGAAGCACTTGAGGTTTATCTGTGTCCTGAGTGGTGCAAATGGTTCCCGTAGTCTGCAATTTTTTTTTCTTTTCTCTGAAAAAGAATGATCTCAACACTTGATGACTTCATGCGCGCACCTCTAGTTTTCTTGAATGGTGTTTTCTAATTCTCTTCCAGTGGCAGGTTTATTTGAGTTCCTAGTTTATCCCGCAAGCCTAGGATTTTTGTGTGGTCTTCCATTCAAGTACTAACCAATTCTGAATTTGCTGAGTTTTCTAAGATTGGCTGAAGTCAGACAGATGCTGCCATGTAATTAATATGCCAAGCCTTCTTGGCTTCTCGTTGCCTCTGTAGGCTGCATCCAGAGTTAATGCCTTGCAATTAAACCAGATATCCCCCCCCCACTCCCCTTTCATACCATTGACTGGGGGGCGAAAGTTTCTTTTCATTTCATGAATGCATAATCTCATTTATAAATTCCCCAATTATTGGCAATAAACGTGGCACCCTTTAAACTGCATCTTGGCAGCACGCAAGAGCAAATTGTTTAACTGCAGAGGCCAAAGGAGCACGTTGAAAATGTGTACACACCACGCCCGGCTCACAACGGCCAGAGTGGCAGAAAAATAAACATAGTTTTTTAAAAAAGTTTTTGCTCAAAATTGCCGTTCATTAATATGTATTTGAATCCCGAAAACGCCATTCAGCCCAGAGGAGAAAGTACACTAAAGAGAAATTACGGTGCCTTATAATCATTTTAAGCAAAGCATCTAATTTCGATATTAAGTTTGCTCAACAGATGTATGTTGCTTTGCTCTTGGGATGTGAGAGGTGCAGGAATGGGGAGCAGAGGGCAGGGAATAATTGAGCAAAAGAAGGGAGTTGAGAACACACACACACACACACACACACACACACACACACTAAACAAGCACACAGACTTCTTCCTCTATCATTTGCATTTTGAGAACTTGTCTCATGAAAGTCTGAACGGCGAGTTGACAAAACAGCATATTTACATTTTGTTAGACACCTTACAGAGCAAAAGTCCCGTCATAACAGAAATAGGTCAATGTCGCAGTGGAGAAAGAATTCTATTTTTCTCTAAAGGAGTAAGACATAAATAATCCAGATCAATTAGGCCCCTTCTTCACCAGCTCTTTCGAGCAAAACATACAAACAAACCTATTTTATGTTGTGGTAGAATTTGCCAGCTGAATAAGGGAGGTCTCCCATTCTCTTTCTTGATGGGCAATAGTTTTATCTGGGTTTTTAATCTGACCGCTAATTGATTTTAGCAACTTCTTCAAGTTGTAAAGTCGAGTTGTAGAGATGCCTTTGTAGTACTGTAGTTGTCAAAGCTCTCAGTAACGGACCCAAGGAAATCAGAGCTCTTGAGACTGAGCTCCTTTTAAAAGGTCTTTATTGAGTACATCATATTCGCACAGCTTCGATGGAAAACCAATTCTAAATCTTTCCCGTGGTTTCAGTATCATTAAACTGTTCTGACTGAGGCTTCCCAAGAGCATGCAGTAAACTCCTGGTCCCGACAAAAAACCCTTTTATGAATTGACTGTGAATTCTGCTCATTCACCTCCAGCAAAGCCTTTCAAAGGAGGATTTACAGTCACAGACCTTCTCTGGCTTGGAGAGCTGCCAGGCCGATCTCTGCAGAACTTGGCAAGGAGTTTTGGAGAGTCACGAACCAATTAAGCGAATGAATGGTCTCCTGCAAACTCCACTCCCCTTTCGCTCCTCTTTTATTTCCTCTGGGAGGGGCCATTCATCGTCCCCCTGTGGCCTTACTCCCAAGTTAGTCCCTGTTCTTCAGCTGTTCCCTTCGTCTGGCAACTCTGTGCATGCGCACACTGGGAACAGGCTCCAGCTGTTCGTCTGCCTCACTGATGTCTGACTCTGAAGGCAGCTGAGAACTGTCAGAATGCTCTAGCCTGCTCTCTGCCTCTAACACAGCCCTCATCAGAGCCTTCCCCAGACTCCAGGACTGGCCCATCTTCCTCCCCAACCTCCTCACTGTCCGAATCTGCTGCCAGCTCTGCTGGCCACTGACGGGTCACAACATAAACTATGAAGTAACCCCATCCCCAATTGTCACAGATCACGTTGGCCAATTGGGTTAAGTGGCAGACTCTCCAGGCACTTCTTCTCACACCTTATCCGTTTCCAGTAGGCATGGCCTTGATTCTCACGAGAAAGCTCTGTGTTGTGTCTAGTAACACATTCCAACTCGTGGGTCAGACCCAACCACCATACAATCAAGATCAAGGGAGGTACTAATATCTATAAATCCCTAGGCTACACCTAGAATACTGCATCCAGTTTTGGTCACCACACCATAAAAAAAGATGTGGAGACTCTAGAAAGAGTGCAGAGAAGAGCAAGCAGGATGGTGAGGGGACTGGAGGCTAAAACATACGATGGACGGTTGCAGGAACTGGGCATGGCTAGTCTAGTGAAGAGAAGGACCAGGGGAGACAGGAGAGCATCTTCCAATAGTTGAGGGGCTGCCAAAGAGAGGAGGGGGTCAAGCTATTTTCCAAAGCATCTTTGAAGGCCAGACAAGGAATCATGGATGGAAACTGAATAAAGAGATATTGAACCTAGAAATAAGGAGCAACTTTCTGACAGTGGGAACAATCAATCAATGGACCAGAAGTTGCCTTTGGAAGTTGTGTGAGCTCCATCACTTGAGACTTTCAAGAATAGACTGGAGTGCCATCTGTCAGAAATGGTGTAGGGTCTCTTCTTGGGCGGGGTGTGTGTTTTGGACTCGATGACCTACAAAATCCCTTCCAACTCTTAATCTAATCTAATTTTATTAGATGAAATGTTTCCTTCCTAGTGTTTTTTGGGGGAGGTATCAGGATTTGACCCTTAGTCCTTCTGCATGTACGACATTTGCATGTACGACCAGGCTAATCTTGGTTGTTGTGAGTTATGTTGTAGTCCATCTGGCGAACTTTGTGCAAAGTCTTCACCTGTTATTGGTACGGCTCCTGCAGAATCCCCCTTGTCCGGCAACACTCCATAAGGCCTAATTACTTGGGTCTGGTGCCACATTTGCTGATTCAATAGAGTAGCTTCATTAATGTCCTGTTTAGATACTGTGGATAATCCCGACTCTTGGCTGATCCGTCCATTGTGTTAATGGAGAAGAAGAGAAGCGATCAACATTTGGATTTTGAGCAAAGCTTTTAGGGGGAACCCCCTGGCCCCAATTGACCACAGCAGCCACCTGACAGTCAGTTCATCTTCAGGTGCCCATAAAGGCTTCAATAAAGACATTATTCCCGGCTGCTGCTCTCTCTAATTTCCAATTCTTCCTGTAGAGTTTCCTTCTCGGTGGTCTAATCAGTTTTAGGTTTTAATTAAGCAGCTGTCATTGGCTTCCTCATTCTGTTGTGACCTGCTGTTGTATTAAATTTTAATGGAGCCCAGGCTGAATCCGAAGTAGGTGCCTTCAGACAACAAAGCAATATCATTAGCGGGTTACAGTTGTAATTAAGAAGAGGCCACTGAAGCACTAATCCAGCCCCGTTCAGAGGAAGAACGAGGGATAAGCAGAGAGGTCATTACTAGGACAGGACAGAGCTGGTCCGCTCCCTTCTGACGAGAGATAAAATCCATGTTCAAAGTGTGCATTTTTATGGGAAAATAGAACGTTGGAACAACATCACTGTGATTTCTAACTCACCCGTGGGACATCCCCCTGACATTAGAATGACTACGGACCTCCGCTCCTTCCGTCAGAAACTCAAAACCCACCTGTTTCAGCTAGCCGGCCTGGCCTAATTCCAGCTTTCCCACCTCAGTTTTATTTTTAAATTTTATGATTGGTTTTATGGTCTAAGTTTTTAATTTTTATAAATTCGTACAGGGGCTATTTAATCTAATTTTAGTTATGTATACTATTGTTTGTATGGTTTTTTAAATTTATACCTGTACACCGCCCTGAGTCCCTTCGGGGAGAGGGGGCGGTCTAGAAATCTAATAAATTAAATTAAATTAATTAAATTAAATGTCTTCTGCAAAGTTTGGATTCATGGATTTCACCTCGGGCCCATTTCAGGTTCAAATAAATTCTATTAAAAATCCCTGCTGGTTTGTCTATGGAGATTCTCCGTCCTCCAGGTCCTGGTTGTCCCAAAGGTGCTTTTTTAGGAGGCAACTGACTTTCTTGTTTTTTCTTTGAAGGCGTTTCGCTTCTCATCCAAGGAGCTTCTTCAGCTCTGACTGGATGGTGGAGAATGGAAGGATTTATGCTCCTTGCAGACAGCTGCTCATTTGTATTCTTTTAGAGGTTTGTTGAGGCCACTTGGAGGTTTGTCTCTGTCCTCAGAGTCACCTGAATAGTGCAAATAGTTCCTGTAGTCTCCTCTTTTTCTAGATATCTGTTCACAGTCCTGCACCATTCCAAGGGTCTTCATCCCAAATTGTATAGCTAAAAGTCGGTAAAGATTCTCGATTCTCCAGATCACGGTTGCCCCAAAGGTGCTTTTTTAGGAGGCAACTGACTTTCTTGTTTTGTTTTGAAGACATTTCGCTTCTCATCCAAGAAGCTTCTTCAACTCTGACCGGATGGTGGGGAAGGGAAAGATTTATGCTCTTTGCAGACAGCTGGTCCTTTGCATCCTTTTAGAGGGCCATTGAGGCCACCTGGAGATTTATCTGTGTCCTCAGGGTCACTGAGTGGTGCAAATGGGCTCGGAGCTTTCTTGGAACTGCTGAAAGGACTCCTGTGTTGTGGAGCTGTGCTTCCTGCAGGATGTTTTCTGTCCTGTGTCCCTTCATTGTTGAAGACAGGCACAGGATATTGTGAGCGAGTGTTGTCTGCCTCTCAAACTGAAGTGCAAGTGGTTCCAATGGTCTATACAATTTTTCCTCTGGAAATCCATTCCTCCTCCCACACCATTTCAAGGGTCTTCGTCCCAAATTGTATAACTAAAAGTCTGCAGAGATTCTCCGTCCTCCAGGTCATGGTTGTCTCCAAGGTGCTTTTTCAGGAGGCAACTGGACTTTCCTTGTTTTGAAGACGTTTCGCTTCTCATCCAAGAAGCTTCTAAATAGAAATCCTCCCATCCTCCATCCTCCAGTCAGAGCCAAAGAAGCTTCTTGGATGAGAAGCGAAACGTCTTCAAAAGAAAAAAAAAAACAGCAAGTCCAGTTGGCTCCAGAAAAAAGCATTTTGGGGACATCCCTGATGTTTGTTTTCATTTTTTAAATGTTTTGCCTCCACCTATCATTTTCACAGAGCGTGGATGTTCTTATGTGCCACTTCCTGAATTTTGGCTTTTCCATGATAGCTGCACTTTGGCTTGCAAGGTTATCCATTATGTGGGTGGGAAATGATCCTTAGGAGTCTAGCAGCTAGTAACTGGGTTAGGCGATAGGCCAGGATAGAGAGAACAAAGCCAAGCAAGGATTAGGAGTTCAATGATAATGTTGTAAGTTGAGGAGTATCTGGCTTGCAGGTCTCTAAATGCTTTGAATTAAATTCCATCTTAGGGACGCAGTGGCTCAGTGGCTAAGATGCTGAGCTTGTTGATCTGAAAGGTCAGCAGTTCGGTGGTTTGAATCCCGAGCACCGCATAATGGGGTGAGCTCCCGTTACTTGTCCCAGCTTCTGCCAACCTAGCAGTTCGAAAGCACGTAAAAATGCAAGTAGAAAAATAAGAACCATCTTTGGTGGGAAGGGAACAGTGTTCCATGTGCCTTCGGCATTTAGTCATGCCAGCCCATGACCATGGAGACGTCTTAGGAGACCCTAACCCTTACCCTAACCCTAACCCCCTAGAGTTAGGAATGACTAGCACATATATGCGAGGGGAACCTTTACCTTACCTTAAATTTAATCTTGGGACAGATGGATCCATTCCAGGCCTCTGAAATGTCCAACTTGCCCAGATCAAGACACCAAAAAGAATATGTTGACTTGACTACTATTGTAGAGTCTTTGCATTCATTTCTAATTCCACCACAGGTTTTTTTCTCTCTCCCCTTTCTCTCTTCTCCCTCCCTCCCTCTTTCTCTTTTTTCCTCTCTCCTAGATTTAGAGATCAAGGCTGTGTTTGTTTGTTTGCGAAAACAATCTGTCAGCCTACTGAGATGACATGATACTTGATTCCAGCATCTCAAAGCCTGACTTGCATGCTGTTCAAAGTGCTGCTGTTCAGATTATCAGTCTTCCTAGCTGGTTTGAATCCTTGCCAAGCTTGTCTCTTCTTTAATGATAGTCTCTTTTCTGGATGCTCCCCCATCCTAACCCTGAAAGCTTTAGAAAGACCTCTGCATTTCAAGGAAGTTCTTTCTAACAAGCATCTCTCTTTCCTTTGGATCCTCTTGGGAAATTGCCAACCAGGCTGGAAGGAGGGGTCAAGTGGGGACCTAGCCTGGAGTTCCTGAGCAGCCATAAGAGGCATAAAACTTTACCTGATTGTTACCAGGGGAAAGCAGGCTGCCTGGAGAGTGCCTTGTAACATAGGTAGAACTTCTTTCGTGAACTTCATTTCAAAGAGAGGATGAGTCATACTCAATCTTTTCCTATTTTCATGTGGAGCCAAATTCAGAACTACATAATCTTTCAATTTTTACTACTTATCTCCCTGTGCCACTTGTGTGTGAGAGAGGGGGAGGATAACAAAGGAAGAAAGGGAGGGAGGGAGGGAGGAAGAAAGGAACAGAGGGAGGGAGGATGGTGAGATTGAGAGAGAAAGGAAGGGGGAGGGAAGGAGGAGAAAGAGATGGATGGAAGGAAGAAGGAAGGAGAAAGGAAGAAAGAGGATGGAGAAATGGAGAAATGGAGAAAGAGGAAGGAAGGAAGGGGAAGGAAGGAAAGAAGGAAAGAAGGAAGGAGAAAGGGAGAAAGAAGAAGGAAGGGGTAGGAAGGAAAGAAGAAAGAAGGATGGAAGGAAGGAAAGAAGGGAAGGAGAAAGGGAGAAAGAAGGAAGGTTAAAGGGAGGAAGGAAGGAAGAGAGAAAAAGAGAAGGACTGAAGGAAGGAAGGAGAAAGAGAGAAAGAGAAAGGAGAATGGGAGAAATGAAGGAAGGAAGGAAGGGGAAGGAAGAGAGAAAAAGAGGGATGGAGGAAAAAGAAGAATGGAGAAAGGGAGAAAGAGAAAGGAAGGAAGGAAGAGAAAAAGAGAAGAATGGAAGGAAGGGAAGAAGGGAAGGAGACCAACCTGCTAGGAGAGTAAACATGGTGCTTTCTGGATGCCTGGATAATGAACGATATTAATATTTTACAGAAATGCAGATCTAACTTCTTTATTGTGCTGCCACTACTATTAAAACCGGCAAACAACAATCCCGCTGATAGCGGAGCATTTCCTCTTTTGCATTCTTCCTCTTCTTTTTAAAGAAAACCCCTATCCTCTCGTCACCAGATGTCAGCTGGGAAGGGATAAACTCCCTAAGTCCTGATGAACAGAATGCATTTAAGGTGGAGGGGGGAAGGGGGCGGAGGAGAGCGAAAGGGGCCAAAACATCTGGTTTGTATCCTCCGAGATGCGGAGGGAAGAATGCCTAGCTTCCTTTTCTTGTACCCTTCTCCTTTTCAAAGCTCATCCCTATTTATCCACAGCCTGGAGCCAGATGTTTCAATCCTTTGGAAATCAAATGCGAAACCACACATTTCTGCATGGGGGGGGGGATGATGTGCAGATTGCAGGGAGTGTGTGTGTAAGGAACTCAAAAGATGGATTTCACTTCCCTTGAAGTTAATGCGCGCCCGTTGATCAGAGCAGCAGGACCCGGATAGGATCAATGGAGGAAGCCATTCATGTCTCCAGCATCTTGTCAACTCTTCCCTAATCCTTCAAAGCGGAAGGACCAAGGATCCAAGTGGGCATTTTGTGTTAGCTAAGAGGCAAAGCTGTTGTGTAGCCTCTGCGTTCAGATGATGCGCTTAGCTGGGTTAAGCTTAGCAATAGCAGTAGCACTTACACTTATAGACCGCTTCGCAGTGTGTTGCAGCCCTCTCTAAGCGGTTTACAGAGTCAGCCTCTTGCCCCCAACAATCTGGGTCCCCATTTTACCTACCTCAGAAGGATAGGAGGCTGAATCAACGTTGAGTCGGTCAGGATTGAACTGCTGACGGTGGGCAGGGTTAGTCTGCAATGCTGTGTTCTAACTACTGCAAATCATGGATGGATGGATGGATGGATGGAAGGAAGGAAGGAAGGAAGGAAGGAAGGAAGGAAGGAAGGAAGGAAGGAAGGAAGGAAGGAAGGAAGGAAGAGCACCAGCAATAGCCCTTACATAGCACCTCCATAGTGCTTTCCAGTCCTCTCTAAGCGGTTTACAGAGCCAGCCTCTTGCCCCCAACAATCTGGGTCTTCATTTTACCCACCTCAGAAGGAGGGACGGCTGAGTCAACGCTCACACAGGGAGGGACTTCTCCTGGTGCCGTCCACTAGGCAATGCCAGCGGGCGACACCGAGGAGTAGGGCCTTCTCTGTGATGGGCCCAACCCTCTGGAATGACCTCCCCCCCGACATTAGAACCACTTCTGACCTCCGCTCCTTCCGGCAAAAACTGAAGACCCACCTGTTCCGACTAGCAGGCCTGGCATAATTCAACTGTCTCTCCTGGCAAATGTATTATATCTGGTTATTTTAGGGTTTTTAATTTACTGTATTTGTTTTTAGGGGTTTGAATTTATTTTATATCTGCTTTGTACAGTTCTTTTAACTACATTTTAACCTCCTCCATGTCAATTGTCAACTGTACATATTTAATTTAATTTTATTGCATCCTGTTATATTTTGTATGAACTGTACACTGCCCCGAGTCCCTTGCGGGAGAGGGGGCGGTCTAGAAGCATTAAATATTATTATTATTATTATTATTATGGAAGACTGCATCAATAGCGATAACTATAGCACTTAAGACTTATATACTGCTTCATAGTGCTTTTACAGCCCTCTCTAAGTGGTTTACAGAGTAAGCCTCTTGCCCCCAACAAACTGGCTCCTCATTTTACCCACCTCTGAAGGACGGAAGAATGGGTCAACCTTGAGCCTGGTGAGATTCGAACTGCCAAACTGCTGGCAGCCGGTGATCAGCAGAAGTAGCCTGCAGTTGTTGTTATTGTCCATGACCCCATGGACAATGTTCCTCCAGGCCGTCCTGTCTGGAGTCCTCTGGAGTCCATTTAACCTCACGCCCACTGTGCGCTCTAACCACTGTGCCACAGCACCTTATTAACATGTTAAACTTAATGTGTCATGGGAACATCCTAAACCAAAGACCTACAGAGAGCTTTGACTGTGTAGGAAGCATCTCCCTGAATGTCTTCTAAGGAGATGTTTCTAGAACAGCCAAACAAAACAAGGCATAGTGACTGGGGGATTCTGGAAGGCAGTCCTTGCTGGTTGGGCAATTCTGGGACTTCAAGTCCACATATTTTAAAGTGGTCCCATTTGAAAAAACCCTGCTCTGGAATATCAATAAAATACTTTTTTTACGGAGTTGGAAGGGACCTGTAGCTCATCTAGTCCAACCCCCATCACAAGCAGGAGACCCTACACCATTCCTGACAGATGGCAGTCCAGTCTCTTCTTGAAAGCCTCCAGGGATGAAGCTCCCACAACTTCTGAAGGCAACCTCTCTTCCATTGGTTGATTGTTCTCACTGTTCGAAGATTTCTCCTTATTTCCAGGTTGAATCTCTTCTTGATCCACTTTCATCCATTATTCCTTCAGGTGCTTTGGAGAATAGCTTCACCCCCTCCTCTCTGTGGCAGCCCCTCAAACATTGAAAGACTGCTCTCCTGTCTTCCCTGGTCCTTCTCTTCACTAGACTAGCCATGCCCAGTTCCTGCAACCGTTCCTCATATGTTTTAGCCTCCAGTCCCCTAATTGTCCTGATGGTTTTTCTCTGCACTTTTTTCTAGAGTCTCAACATCTTTCTTATAGTCTTATGCTCCTAGGAATGGACAAAAGCCTTCAGTGTTGATTCTTGTTTCCCATTTTTCCATGCTTTGAATAATCCCTGTAACAAGTTGACAATCTGTGCATGTATTCATGCATTTCTCCTTATTTCTAGGTTGAATCTCTCCTTGATCAGTTTCCATCCATTATTCCTTGCCTGGCCTTTGGGTGCTTTGGAGAATAGCTTGACCCCCCCTCCTCTCTGTAGCAGCCCCTCAAATATTGGAAGACTGCTATTTATGTCTCCCCTGGTCTTTCTCTTCCCTAGACCAGCCATGCCCAGTTCCTGCAACCGTTCATCGTATGTTTTAGCCTCCAGTCCCCTCATCATCTTGGCTGCTCTTCTCTACACTCTTTCTAGAGCCTCCACATCTTTTTTACAGTGTGGTGACCAAAACTGGATGCAATGTCATCTCTAATAAATGAAATAGCAGCTTTACTTATGAGTTACTGCTCTTTTTCCTGGGAAAATGGAAGTCTCCCCCTCCCTTCCAGGGCATTATTCTCTCTGTCCATTTTTGCTTTTCCCCAATCATTTTAATATACATCAATATACATTTCCTGGATCAGGTTTTCTTATAAACAAAACTACATCTGATGTAAGTTGTTGTTCCATCACTAAGTCATGTCTGACTCTCACAAACCCATAAACCAGTGGTCCCCAGCCTTTGCACATGTTGAGGCCTGGCATGCATGCATGCAGCTCGACTTGCATGAGGGACACACCGGCACACACATCACAACTGCTTGCCAGTCTGCCACTGGCGCATGTTGAGCTGCATGCATGCACACACGCTCTGACCGGCCATTCGCGCAGCCCAATTCTGAACACCGATCTATTTCGTGAGAACCAAGGTCACCTCCACAGGTGCTGGATGAAAGAGGAGGGGAGTGCCCAAGGAGCCCGCCAATTAACTTAAATTGGACAATGTGACACTTGAGGAGGGGATCATTTACTATTTTAATTATAACGAAACCCCGTAGAGTATTTAGAGTTGGTTTTGCATTTAAGTGTGCCAATATGATGTACCCAATAAAGAAGTTCTTTAAGGAAGATTCCTTGGAGTTCTGATTTGCTTGGGCTCATTATAGTAACCTTGACATCTACCCTCATAGGCAGAAAGATCCCCAAGTATTTTGGCAACTTGTCTTTATTTGCAGGTCTCCTCCTCAAAATGTCAGCCTCTTTCTGGATGCATGTCTTGCAAATGTTTTGCCCAGACTTCTATTTTATTCTGAGGAATGATGGAGGTCAAGGATCTTGTTTATTGACTCCTCAACACATGCTGCAATGGAGCCCGGCTTGGCACCCGTTTCAATGCGCTCTTATAAACCGGGCTGTTCCTTTTTCCAACTTTAATAGCCTGGTTGGATTGATTCCCCCATTCCAGTGGCAGACGGTCCTTGAAATAAAGTGTGGCTCCTTTTTTTTTTTTTTTTTGCAGCCACTGATACGGCTCTAGCGAGTTGCAAAAGAATCATTAGTCACCGCGAGACCCAGAGCCTGCGTCTTAATTGCAAACATTGCTTTCCCGGATCAAATGCTTTAATTCAAGTTTTTTCCTCGAGGATTCTTGTCCTTCATTTTGCACCTCTCTTCCTTCTGCCTCCGTCCTGGTGAGAGCGGGGAGCCGGCGTAATTAATCAAATGGCATCCATGGTGATGTGTCAATGAATTCCCCGTTAATGGACTCATTAGCGGGCTGCATCTGAGAATGTGTTGAGAAACGCATAGATGGCTTTCTCCCAACGTGCGGAGGAAAAGATGTATCTGTGACTTCCTGGCCCCGAGAACGTCTCCAAGTGGCACTTGTAAAAAAATATATGTATTTTTTTTAAAATTAGCAATTGGTATCCCTGGCGTTGTTGTGGGTACCACAGTGATTACACGAAGAGAATGAGGGATATGCTCACTGTTTCTACAGAGAAGGGAAGGGCTTGACGGTAACCTCCTGCCATGGAGAATTTAGAAATCAAAGAATGAGAGAGATAAGAAGCAAGTGATCAATCTGTCATCTGCACCCCCATAACTGTCTGGTTTGGCTCTGCAACCCAACAAGACAGACGTAGACTTCAGAGGAGAATCAGAACTGCAAGAAAAACAGTGGCTACCACCCTGCCTTCCATCGAGGACCTGCACACTCCACTGTTGCAGAAAATGACAGGCATTAGACTTCTCAGGGCACAGGAAAAGTTTATTTGGCAGCCAGGTTCAGAAACGTTAGCCCATGGCTAACGTTGTGAATTTCTGAACAATCTTTATTATCGATGCACGCATTCTTATACATTCTCAAAGGCAGCGTAACACGGAAACACTTTACTCATTTCTTATTGGTTACCTTGAGGAAAAAGCCTTATAAGGAGATGGGGGTCTTACTTCTCCTTTTGTTACAGGTATGGACTACGTGCCATTAACGAACGTTAATTGAACCTTGTGGTTTTGGACTTTTGACATAGGGACGTTGGCTAGAACATGTTGTGGTTGAAGGCTGATGACATTTCCCTGTCCCTTTAAGCAAGCTTCTAACTGTCCCCTTTATGCCACGTCTTCATTCTTATATTTTAATCCATATTTTATTCTACTTTACCACAAGTCAAAAAGAGGGCCGTGAAAATATCCACAGACCCCTCGCATCCTGGACATAAATTGTTTCAACTTATGCCCTCAAAATGACACTATAGAGCAGTGATGGCAAACCAGTGGCGCACAGAGCCATTTCTGAGGGCATGCGAGGCATTGCCCTGTCAGCTCCAGCGCGCATATGCCTGCTGGCCAGCTGATTTTTGGCCTTGATTTTCAATTTTCCATTCCCGAACTTCCGGTATGCGTGTTGGGCTGTTTTTCGCCCACCCCAGGCTCCTAGAAAGTCTCTGGAGCATAGGGAGGGCGAAAAACGGACCTACCCGGCCCACCGGAAGTCAGAAAATGGGCCGTTTCTGGCCTCTGGCAGGCCGCCAGGGGAGGCTGGGCAGGAGAGGCTGTTTCTGCCCTCCCCAGGCTAATAGAAACCCTCTGGAGTCTGGGGAGGGCGAAAAAATGGGCCTACTGCGCCCCCTGGAAGTTGGTCCCTTTCCAGCTTCCAGAGGGCCTCTGTGAGGCGGGGGAGGCCGTTTTCGCCCTTCCCAGGCTCCAAGAAAGCGTGCACATTCGCAGGGGACACAGAGTGGGGAAAACATTAAATTATGGGGTGGGCACATGAGCCTGTGCAATAGTGCGCTCTTGTGTGCTTTTGGCACCCGAGGCGAAAAAGGGTTGCCATCACTGCTTTAGGGCACTGCACACTAAGACAGCTAGGCGCAAGAATAGTTTTTTTGCTGAACGCCTTCACTCTGCTAAACAAACAATTCCCACAACACTGTCAAACTATTTAGTAAGTCTGCATTACTATTAATCTTCTCATCGTTCCTATCACCCATCTCCTCTCACTTATGACTGCAGGACTGTAACTTTGTTGCTTGTATTTTTATGATTTATGTTGATTGTTTCCTCGTATGATTTGATTGCTCATTTGTCATTAAGTGTTGCCCGTTATGATTCATGATGAATGTATCTTGTCTTTTTACCTACACTGAGAGCATCTTCTGCCCCAAAGACAAATTCCCTGTGTGTCCAATTACACTTGGCCCATAAAGAATTCTATTCTATTCTATTCTATTCTATTCTATTCTATTCTATTCTATTCTATTCTATTCTATTCTATTCTATTCTATTCTATTCTATTCTATTCTGTCATTTCAGCAATCTGGAAAGATAATCTGGTCCCAAAGAACCATAAGGATTACGTTTATAGGCAACCTGTAGAAGCTGCCCTATGTAATCCTGAATCCTACTAAGGTGGGAGCTAAACTAGCATTATTGTCCATGGATGGTGTGTCAGGTTTCAATTAATGTACCCATCACAAAGAGAAATCCGAAAACAATCTCATTCCTCAAAGAACAGGTTTGTTCAGATACATCATCTTGGCACAAACTGGTGGGAAGCCAGCTCAGAAGGTTCCTGCACTTTCCACCACATTAAAAGCAAATGTTTCTTGTTTTTCTCGAAACAATAAATCACATTGTCCAATTGGGATACTGGCTGGTTGCTTGGTGACTTCTCTCTTTCTCCTCTGGGCAGCCAGCTGTTGGAATGTCTCTGACTCATAAGAGAGCTGTGTTGTTTTGGCTGCAAAACTCCATCTATCCCTATCCTTCCCCTTCAACTCCAGGTTGTGTCAATGTTCTGACCGAGTCTTCCCCCAAAAGCACGAGGCAGAGTCCTGGTCCCTACAAAACCCCTTTTATTAAACGAATGTGACCTCCTCTCATTCACATTCAGCCAAGACCTGGGAAACAGTCTTTCAAAGGTGAATTTATGACCACAGACCTTATCTAGCTTGGAAAGCTGCCACGTCAATATTTTCCAAGTGAGGTGCTGTGCAAGGAAAGGCTGGGCACAGAGTCTCTGAGATTCACGGACAGATCTTCACACTCCTGAAATGAATCTAACGACCGAACGAATTGTTTCCTGCAAAAGCCCCCTCCCCTTTCGCTCCTCTTTTATTTCCTATGGGAGGCGCCATTCACCGTCCACCTGTGGTTTTACTCCCAAGCCTACCCTGATTTCTGAGTTGTTCTTTTCTTCTGGCAGCTCTGCACATGCGCACACTGGGAACAGGCTCCAGCTGTTCCTCTGCTTCACTGCTATCTAGTTCCGTAGGCACCTGATCACTGCCAGACGGCCTTGGCCCCGTCTCTGCCTCTGATGGAGAGCCCTTGTCCGAGCCTTCCCCAGCCTCCAGGACTGGCCCATGCTCCTCTCCAACTTCCTCACTGTCCGACTCTGCTGCCAGCTCTGCTGGCCATTGGTGGGCCATAACAGTCAACCTGAAGCCATATGAGAATAAACCCCAATAGAAACAAAACCCCCAATGAGAAGGGATCGCTCACAGCCAAGTCAGCTTCAGGTTTGACAGTGTGGTGGAAATATGACACAGGAAAGACCATTTCTGAGATGAGACTTAAAAGGGTTATAGTCCAGCACAACGGAAGGATGTAGAGTTGTGGACAGTTACTTTGAATACCTACTGTATTTTTCGGAGTATAAGATGCACCAAGATTTTGAAGAGGCAAATAAAAAAAAAGTTCTTGCATTCTGAATGCAAGAACCCAATGTTTGCATTTTTTGTCAAAACAAAAGGTCATGCATAGCTTTTAGGAGGCTTGTAGAGTGCTCCTGGGGGCTGGGGGGGGGGGCAAAAACCAGCCAAAAACAGCCTGTTTTTTTTGCTCATTTTTGTCCTCCCCAACTCCCAGGAGTACTCTGGAAGCCTCTAAAAGCTATGCATGGCCATTTTTATGAAGGGGGTGGGGTTTGGGGAGGCCAAAAATGCTGTATTCAGTGTATAAGATGCACCCAGATTTTCACCCTCTTTTTTAAGGGAAAAGGGTGCATCTTATACTCTGAAAAATATGGTAGTTCCTGTTTCTGGCACAACATATTGATGGTGGAACAATAGTTTCTTTTTTTAAAAAAAACATCCCACAATTCCTTCTATGATAGACCTCTTTCTGGAGGTGTTGAGTATCCCAGTTTTTTTTTTTTTTTTTTTATTAGCACTTATATACCGCCCCCTCTCCCGAAAGGGACTCGGGGCGGTGTACAGTCCATATTAAAAAACACCAAATAAAATACATGTATGCATAGGAGGAGGATAAAATAGGCCAAAACTGTACAGCTAATAAATAAACAATATAAGAATTTAAAATATCATACAATTTATGCACTATCCCTCTAAAAGCCAGTAAAAAGTATATGCCAGGGGGGCAGACGTTGTAAATTATGCCAAACCAGCCAGTCGGAACAGGTGTGTCTTCAGTTTCTGTCGGAAGGAGCGGAGGTCAGTAGTGGTTCTAATGTCGGGGGGGAGGTCATTCCAGTTTGTTGAGGCTCCTGCTGGACTTAGCAAAGGTCTTGCCAGAATCTTCTCCCAGGTCTTTATGGTTTCTACCAGAAGATACTGAAGTTGAATCTCACCTTCATTATGAACCGTAGGTGTTCTACAAGATTATTGTGAGGATGAAAATTGGATAGAGGGGGCCTTAACTATGTCCCTGCTTCATCTGACTCTTCTGATGGTGCCTTCTTTATGGACCTTTGTTGTCTTCTTTGTTGTGTGCCTGAACAGGATACAGAGGTCCTCAACACAGCCATTCTGACGGGCAAGCCAGTGTCCATCCCTGTGAAAGTGGTTGCGGTTGAAGAAGACGGCTCCATCAGAGACATCTCCAGCTCCACTGAATGCAAATCAGCTGATGAAGATGTCCTCAAGGTAAGGCTGCCCCTTGAACCTGGAAAGATCCCAGGAATGGTTTGGTCAGGTGGTTATCAAAGGCTAAAACTGCCTTACAAATCAACCGTTTGCTTAACCAACCACTGGATGCTGGATGCCACTATCTCTAGAACCTTCATGGAGAACACGCCTTCTCTCCTGCTTTTAAATATAATTAGGAGGGGGTGCTATCATCATCATGAATATTGGTGGCAACGTTACCATTGATGATGTTCCCTAGTTGGGTAATGAAATGTCTGCAAGAAAACAACAAGGCTCAATGAGCACCAAGAATCTCACAGGGTGTTAGGAAAGAGTCAATATAAATTCCAAAATGGATAGCTCCGATTTGACTATCCATCCATCTATCCATTCATCTCTCTCTCTCTCTCTCTTCTGCATCTATCTATCATCTATCTATCTATCTATCTATCTATCTATCTATCTATCTATCTATCTATCTATCTATCTATCTACCTATCTACCTACCTACCTACCTACCTATCTACTATCTATCTATCTATCTATCTATCTATCTATCTATCTATCTATCTATCTATCTACCTACCTACCTACCTACCTACCTACCTACCTACCTACCTACCTACCTACCTACCTATCTATCTATCTATCTATCTATCTATCTATCTATCTATCTATCATCTATCTATCTACAAACCCACCAACCCATCCATCCATTCACAGTGGTACTTCTGTACTCTATGTTAATTGGTTCCAGGAGGCATGATGAGTACCAAAAATGATGAGTATCTAACACATTTTTCCCACAAGGAATAATGTAGTGGATCACAAGGCAGCCAACACCGACAAGTTCTAGCTTGCGTGTTGCATACCAAAAAGCAGATGAGTACCGGGGCAAAATTCTCACTTCAAAACCTATTGAGCAATAAATTCAATGAGATTCAAAGCAGTTGAGTGCCAAGGTACCACTCTATACATTATGTAGGCATATCTGTATTCATGAGTGCATGTATGTATCTATCCAGGGCCGGATTTTCCTATAGGCTAACTAGGCTTCAGCCTAGGGCCTCAAGATCAAGAGGGGCCTTTTATTTTTATTTATTATCCGTGCCACATTTTTTATAAAGGTTAGTACCAATTACAACATGCTTCATTTAATATATTGATATAAATCACAGTAATGATGTATTTTATTATCTCTCATGTAATTTACAAACTTAAAAATGGGAGGTGAAAGGGCCCCATAAGTGGAATAGCCTAGGGCAGTGATGGCGAACCTGTGGCACGCAGGTAATTGGCCATTAAGTCTCTGGCAGCGTTTCAAGGGAGAGAAAGGTGGGCGTTTATCAACATCACCCTGAAAGACTGTGGCAAACATCTATCGGAATCTTCACAGAGTGTTTGTGAACATTACAGGCTGTGAATGAACATAATTCCGAGCCATCTAAATAAAAGAGGGTTTGGGGGACTAAGTTTGTGATTTATGCCTTCTCAGGAAGCCTAGGTCAAAACAATATCCATCCAATATTCATTCGTCTTTCCGTCTGTCCATCTTTTCCACCCTGTTTTTGCAGGCACTATATTTGTTGCTAAGTCTCGTCTCATTCTTTTACTGAAACCAACGTGCATTTCTTGAAGCTAAGGATGTCTTGGTATTATAAGAGTCACCCATCCCTCCCCCACCATTGAAATCACATCAGCTAACAAACCTAATTCCATTGTTAATCCCAGCCAGGTCTAAATATAGTGTGCAAACATGGCACATTCTCTTTTCTTCACGAGGTAAGATGATAACAGCAACTAATGGCTCTTTTCATTGACATAGAGAAGTGCACGTGTTGACACTGGTACGGTGATAAAACTCATTATTTTCATCCAGACTTTCTCTCCAGAGTAGATGTCTGTCACCACGGGAGACCGATCAATTAATTATATGATTATCTGATTCAAATTGACATAGTGAATGAAGAGGTCCTGGATACTGAGGGAAGTGTCATTCCAACATATTCCATTGCTTCACAATTCAGCTGCTGGTCTTAGTTTCTTCCAAGAATGCTTTCTTTCATACTCTATAAGGTAAAAGTAAAGATTCCCCTTGCACGTATGTGCTAGTTGTTCCCAACTCTAGGGGGCGGTGCTCATCCCCATTTCAAAGCCAAAGTGCCAGTGTCTGAAGATGTCTCCATGGTCATGTGGCCAGCATGACTAAATGCCAAAGGCGCATGGAGCACTGATACCTTCCCACCAAAGGTGGTTCCTATTTTTCTACTTGCATTTTTACACCGTTGCGAACTGCTTGGTTGACAGAAGCTGGGACAAGTAACGGGAGCTCACTCCATTACGCGGTGCTGAGAATCGAACCGCCGAACTGCCAACCTTTCTGATCGGCAAGCTCAGCGTCTTAGCCACTGAGCCACCGCGTCCCTTCATCTTCATTTAACGACCCCGTAATAATCCCTTGCAGGGTGGAGTCTGGGCAACTGAATGGAGCTAGCAGAGTGTTTGAATGGCCAGATGCCCTTCCCGTTGCCAATGCGGAGTTTTGTTCAGCAGATATATTCTCATTGTGCCCAGAGAGAGAAATATCTGCCTCTACCTGGGATCGAATTCCCAGCCTCCACCTCTAGGCCACTTTGCCACTCCAATGAGTCTCACCTTGCTTGACGGGCTCAAAATAACAAATTGGAGCTTGTGAAAATGGAGACCGGGTTCTCTCTGGGAGTAGACCGCTTAATTAATTTAATTAGGCCAAAATGATATCTCTCCTAAGCTTAATTTAAAGCCAGGCCAGATGGTTAGGGCCGATGTTGCGCTCTTGATGAAAGTCTGCGAATAATATCACAGAGACTCTGGTTCACAAAGAATACTTCCAGCTAAACGACCAGCTGGGTTGAAATGAATATTGGGACAAGTCACGGGAGCTCACTCTGTTATGCGGCGCTATGGATTCGAACCGTCAAACTGCCGACCTTTCTGATCGGCAAGCTCAGCGTCTTAGCCATTGAGCCACCGTGTTCCTTTCATACTCTATAGATCAGTGAGGGCGAACCTATGGCATGCATGCCACAGGTGGCACGCGGAGCCATTTGTCGGCATGTGAGGCGCTGCCCTGTCAGCTGCTCGCTCGCCAGCTGAGTTGACCCTTTTTTAAAGCCCTCCCCAGGCTCCAGAGCCTTTATAGGAGCCTGGGGAGGGCGAAAAGAGCCTCCCCCCCCGGAGGCTTCATGAGCTTCCCTGAAGCCTCCGGAGCGCAAACAAACGGCCCTACAGGCAAACCGGAAGTTCGGGAACAGACTTCCGGCTTGCTCGGAGGGTCATTTTGAGCGCACTGAAAGCTTCAGGGAAGCCTCCTGAAGGTTCCTAATGCCTCCGGAGGCTTCCGGGGGGCGGGGGAGGCTCTTTTCGCCCTCCCCAGGCTCCTATAAAGCCTCTGGAGCCTGGGGAGGGCGAAAAAAGCATGCAAAAAATGGGGGGGGGGGTCGCACCTGTAGTGTGCACATGCATACTGGGGGGGGTCGCACATTGCATTATGGGTGCAGCACGCCTGCACACGACCCCCCTGCGCTCCCCCCACTTATGGCACGCGAGCCAAAAAAGGTTCGCCATCGCTGCTATAGATGCTCAATATGTATCCCTTGATTTGTTTTTTCGCTTGCCATGTTTCCCCTCCCTCCCTCCCTCTCATCACGTCATTATTGTGTTGAGATACTCTTCTGTGGACCTTTGGTGGTGTTAATTGAGTTTCTAACATTTTTTTTAACCTGGTGTATTCAGGTGTGACTGAACACCGAGTTTAAACATCTCGGGAAATGTTATTAAAAAAAGAATTAGGTGCCGGATCATATTAATATCTTGGCAGAATGAGGGAACGGCTGCGTTTCTAGACTTGTGAAACTTTTTGGTTTGCATACATGTCTTTGAATAATAACAGAAATGGTTTTGGAATATTGGAAACATGCATATAAAACATACAGAGGTCGTCCTTGACTTACAACTGCAATAGAATCTGGACTTTCCATCAGATGTCACGATGGCCGTAAGTTGAGGCACCCATGTGATCTGACTTTATGACTATTTTTTTTCTTTTTTTCGTTAAGCAAATGTAGTGATCATTCAGCAAACACGGCAGCTGTTTAAGCAAACCCATTGTCTGCAATGGTTGGGTGGGTTTTTTTTTTTTTTGCCATCAACAGAAAGTAAACATCAGTTTCTGCCCAAAAATATCACAAATTGTGGTGAAATAACACTGCAAGCTGCCATAAATATAGTGTTGGCCCCGGAAGCCATCTTTTTCTTTGGAGCTGCAGAAGTGCCACATTTAATCCCTGGGAAAACATGAGGGTGGATTACAAAGAGTCGGTGGAGCCATAACAACATTCCTTTCTCTGGGTGTCAAGGACACTTGGCCTGCACCTGGATGGGAGTGACGGGTGGTTGTCTGCAGTCGGGACGGTGAATTGATTGGACCATGCGATGGACTTGTGGGTGCAGGGCAGGGGTGAAATCCAGCAGGTTGTGACAAGTTCTGGACAAGTGGTAGCGGAAGTTTTGAGTAGTTCGGAGAACCTGTAGCAGAAATTTTGAGTAGTTCGGAGAACCGGGAGCAGAAATTTTCAGTAGTTCGGAGAACCAGTAGCAGAAATGTTGAGTAGTTCGGAGAACATGTAGCAGAAATTTTGAGTAGTTCGGAGAACCGGTAGCTGAAATGTTGAGTAGTTCGGAGAACATGTAGCAGAAATTTTGAGTAGTTCGGAGAACCAGTAGCAGAAATTTTGAGTAGTTCGGAGAACCGGTAGCAGAAATTTTGAGTAGTTCGGAGAACCGGTAGCAGAAATTGTGAGTAGTTCGGAGAACTGGTAGCAGAAATTTTGAGTAGTTCAGAGAACCGGTAGCAGAAATTTTGAGTAGTTCAGAGAACCTGTAGCAGAAATTTTGAGTAGTTCGGAGAACCTGTAGCAGAAATTTTGAGTAGTTCGGAGAACCGGTAGCAGAAATTGTGAGTAGTTCGGAGAACTGGTAGCAGAAATTTTGAGTAGTTCAGAGAACCGGTAGCAGAAATTTTGAGTAGTTCAGAGAACCTGTAGCAGAAATTTTGAGTAGTTCGGAGAACCGGTAGCAGAAATTTTGAGTAGTTTGGAGAACCGGGAGCAGAAATTTTAAGTAGTTCGGAGAACCGGTAGCAGAAGTTTTGAGTAGTTCGGAGAACAGGCAAATGCCACCTCTGGCTGGCCCCAGATTTGGGAGGGAATGGAGATTTTGCAGTATCCTTCCCCTGCCACGCCCACCAAACCACGCCCACAAAAAACAGTAGTAAAATTTTTTGAATTTCACCACTGATGCGGGGGTTGAATCTTTGACTTTCTTTTGGGTGGGGAAAACCTGGAAGCTTTCAGATTCAGATTTTCCCAGATGTGCCGATATGACATCTGTAATAAAATGGAACTTTGAGGAAACTCAAGCCTCGGAGTCTCCTTTTGTTGGGGGTCTTACTTGGGACCCTGACATATGGGTTAGTTGCCGAGCATGAAATGCAATAATGTGACTTGGGGGTGGGGGAGGGCAGCCATTGGAACTTTGAATCCAGTTTGTAAGTATCTTTTTTTGGGGGTGGAAGGTCTGTCGTATCTTCAAACAGTCACTAATTGGCAGAGGTGGTATTCAGCAGGTTCTGACCAGTTCTAGAGAATGGGTAGCGGAAATTTTGAGTAGTTCAGAGAACCCGCAAATGCCACCTCTGCCTGGCCTCGCCCCCATCTATTCTCTGCCTCCCAGGTCCCAGCTGATTGGGAGGGAATGGGGATTTTGCAGCAACCTTCTCCTGCCACGCCCACCAAGTTACACCCACCAAGCCATGCCACACCCACAGAGCCAGTAGTAAAAATAATTGAATCCCACCACTGCTAACTGGCTGTAAATTGAGGACTACCTGTCCTTAGAAAGAAAGTCCTTAGTAGAAAAAGGCTGTTATCCTATGATAAACATAGGAAAGGTAGCTGGAAAAGAAAGAGAGAAATTATCTCGGGATTTGTAAATCCAGGACCCAATTATTGTAGACAAACATTTGAATCCTGGCACTCATTTTACTTGTGGGATGTTTGGACTTTTCCTTTCCTGCCCCTTGCCAAGGAAGTTTTGGTAATAAGCCCGATCAGGGAAGTTGCCTCTAATTGCCCAATTCCGTGCTTCTTTATCCCATTAATTTCGTCTCCGGTTGTTCTTTTCTAATTGCTGCCATGGGCAAGTCCTCTCACCCATGACGGATGGCCTGGCACTCTTAACCTCTGATGCCTGCTTAGTTGATCTTGATAAAGTAGATTGGAAGAGCCAGGGGGCTGTCCGTCAAACCTGCCCTTTCTGGGAAAGGAGAGGAGCGGATTTGTCTCTGTGCCTGGAAATCCTGACACCAGACCTCCTTGACGTCCCGGAAGAGCAGCCCATGTGTTGGCTTGTCTTGTGTTCACCTCAGTGGCAAGGAGGACAAAGATTCAAAGGCTCTTCTTGATTAACTACTGGCATCCTTGCAAGCATGGGTTGGTTTCCATGGTAGGAAGAGGATGGGGGAAGGGAAGGGAGAAGGAAATAAAAAAGAAAGAAAAAGAAAGGAAGGAAGAAAAGGAAAAAGCAAGGAAAGGAAAGAAGAAAGGAAGGAAAACAAGGAAGGAAGGAAAGGAAAGGAAGGGAAGGAGGAAGGGAAGGGAAGAAGGAAGGGAAGGAAAGAAGAAAGGAAGGAAGGAAAGGAAAGAAGAAAGGAGGGAAAGGAAAGAATGAAGGAAGGAAAGAAGGAAAGGAAAGAAGGAAGGAAGAAAAGAAGGAAAGGGAAGAAAAGAAAGAAAGTAGGAAGGAAGGAAGGAAGGAAGGATGGAAAGAAGGAAGGGAAGGAAAGATGGAAGGAAAGAAAGGAGAAAGGAAGGCAGGAAGGAAGGGAAGGGAAGGAGGAAGGAAGGGAAGAAGGAAGGAAGGAAGGAAGGAAGGAAAGGAAGGAAGGAAAGGAAGGAAGGAAGAAGGAAGGAAGGGAAGAGCAGAAGGAAAGGAAAGAAAGAAGGAAGGAAGGAAGGAAGGAATTTTTGAGAACTCCCCATGGCCAAATCATAAGTCTGCCCTCATTATGGTCCCCAAACCTCCAACCCTTCACTCCAATCCCACCTAAACCCTTTGTCTTTCCCTTCCCTTGACCCAGCCTTCCAAATATTTCCCTAATCTCTTGCCAGAAGTTGCAGCTGCCGTTATTTGATCTGCTCTTCCAAGGAGCAGCAATCAGCCGTGAGATTCCCTTCGCTCTGGCTCTGTGCACGGAGCTTCTAATCAGATTCTCCTCGATTTTGTTCCAGCAAAAGTGCTTGGGACTTAATTTACAACACCTGCTTTGGGGTGATACCGCTGGCGGAAGCGCTCCCTGGGGACACATCAGCGACACTGACGACAGCCAGCCATCCGTCTGACAAGAAGATGTCACTCTGAAGCAGCGGAGGCTAATTTATGTGACATAAAAGCTCTCGCCTTTGACAGATCCCCAATTCCATTTTTTTCCCCTTCTGATGCAGAAGTTGTGGGGAATATGTCATAACAATTACAGTTCCCGCCGCTATTGCTCTTCGCCTTTGACTAAATTATGCAGCAGGAGGTCTCAGCAATTGCCCGGCCACCTCCAAGATTGCAACGAGGTGCAAATATTGTTGCAAGGATCTAATCAGAGATGGCTACTGGGAACAAAGATTTATTATTCCAAGTTTTGGGGCTTGTGCTCAAGCCCAAAAATCATCAGGGAACTTCTGCTCTTCGGAATATGTGCGCTGGGCTGTTTTATGCATTACCGTATTTACCGCCTAGTCACCCAAACCGGCAGGAAAAAATGTTTTAAAAAGTGGGATAAAAAGCCATGTGACCCTCGCTTTTTCTTACTACTGGTTTGCAGAACCAGGGACAATCGTCCAATGGTGGGTTCCGGTTGGTACGCTCCAATACGGGTGGACTGGTGCCTCCTGGGAGTAGTAGGCACCCCGTACCAGAACGGTGCTTTAGAGGACCCACCCGCCTGCCCTGCGCTCCTTACCGGGCCATTTGCATCCTCCCACACACATCCCTGCGGCCAATTCGCTCTCACAGGGAGGGGCTTCTCCTGGTGCTGTCCACTAGGCAATGCCAACGGGCGACACCGAGGAGTAGGGCCTTCTCTGTGATGGGCCCAACCCTCTGGAATGACCTCCCCCCCGACATTAGAACCACTACTGACCTCCGCTCCTTCCGACAGAAATTGAAGACACACCTGTTCCGACTGGCTGGTCTGGCATAATTTATAACGTCTTTTTCCTCCTGGCATACACATTTTTTACTGGTTTTTAGAGGGATTGTCTCTTTTAAATTTAATCTTACATGATATTGGGATTTTAAATTTTGTATATTCTGATTTATTTACTTAGCTGTACAGTTTTGCATATCTTTTATCCTCCTCTCATATACGTATATATGTATCTATTTATTATAATCTTAATTTGTTGTATTTTGATACGGACTGTACACCGCCCCGAGTCCCTTTCGGGAGAGGGGGCGGTCTATAAGCGCTAAGAAATAAATAAATAATAAATAAATAAATTTGCGCACATGTACGCAACATAGGGCACCTGCACAACTCTCCGCCAAGCAGCTGGAGCATCGCAGGGTGGTGGGTGCGCATGTATATGTGGTGGACACCCAGCACCGTCACAGTGGTTGCGACAGGATCTGGTACCCATCACTGCAATCGTCCCTGCAGTTGTCCCGAACTGGGAGGATTTCACCCCTGCACTGTATGTATATCGCAGAAGTGAGTACACCCTCTCACATTTTGCCAGCAGTTTAGACATTAATGGCTGTATGTTGCGCTAATTTGAGGGGACAGCATATTTACACAGTTATACAAGCTGTGTCCTCGCTACTTCACCTTGTAGCCAAGTGTCATTTCTTCAGTGCTGTCACATGAAAAGATATACTTAAAAATTTACAAAATGGGAGGGGGTGTGTACTCACTTCTGTGATATATACATATGGTGCAGGAGTGAAATCCTCCCGGTTCGGTCTGGTTCGGCCCAGTTCGGCCAAACCAGTAGGGACGATTGTCCCTGGTTCTGCGAACACGTAGTAAAAAAAAAAAGAAGCTTCCAAGGATCACGCAGCTCCCCTCCCCCTGCTTATTAAAGTATATTTTTACTGCCTTTTTGCCTGAACTGGCAAGAAAAAAATTATTTAAAAAGTGAAAAAAAGTTGACCATGCCCACCCAGACACACAGCCCCTACCAAGCAAAGCCCACAGAACTGGTGGGCAAAAAAATTAAATTTCACCACTGATATGGTGCCTGGTTGTGTGTATCTTTTAGTTGTTAATTAGGGCGTTGATAGCTGGATGTTGAGTCATTGATTGTTGTATCCTTTGTGCTGCTGCGCCCTCAGCTCCTAAGTACCTGATAATACTGGTGCAAAATCAGCACTCCTGTTGACTGATAAGGGGCCCGTTTCCCAGGCTTCAATCATTTCTCTGGCTATTTTTGTCCCTGCTCGGCCAACAATTGTAGCAGCCGTGAAATTGAATGCACATCCTTGTTCTCTGCAGGGTGAGGCTACAGATGAGTTTGGGTCTCCTCGCTGAACTGCTCACTTGCTACCCATTGTGCCAATCGGCAGTTTAAAAGAAGGGGAAAGACATCCTCGGGTCTTGTGATGTGTGAGTGGATAAGTACCCAAACAGCTGTGTCTGTCCCTACTGAGGAAGAGGTGTTTGCGTCAGGATGTTTGCGGTTGTAACATGTCCCAGTTTGTACTTGGCTGCTAATTCCTTGCTTTTGAATACTTTATGGGGTAATCCAGAACTGCACAAGCTTGTTGAGTGAGAATTGAAACATTTTCAAGGGAAAAAAATCCAAGAAAGTCCCCTTGTCTTTTGGAAAACCACCTTGGGAATAACCATGACCTGGATGGTTGAGAATCTCAATGGACACTTGACACTGAATTTTGTATTCTATTTGAGACTCTTACTAGGTGTTTTTTTTTCCTTACTCAGATCGTATTTTCTAGTTTGTTTTATTGTATACTGCCCCGAAAGCTTCTAAAATGAAACATTTCAGACAGGTTTAGAATTAGAATAACAGAGTTGGAAGGGACCACGGAGGTCTTCTAGTCCAACCCCCTGCTTAGGCAGGAAACCCTACACCACTTCAGACAAATGGTTATCCAATCTCTTCTTAAAAACTTCCAGTGTTGGAGCATTCACAACTTCTGGAGGCAAGCTGTTCCACTGGTTAATTGTTCTCACTGTCAGGAAATTTCTCCTTAGTTTTAAGTTGCTTCTCTCCTTGATTAGTTTCCATCCATTGCTTCTTGTTCTACCCTCAGCTGCTTTGGAGAATAGCTTGACTCCCTCCTCTTTGTGGCAGCCCCTGAGATATTGGAACACTGCTATCATGTCTCCCCTAGTCCTTCTTTTCATTAAACTAGACATCCCTAGGTCCTGCAACCGTTCTTCATATGTTTAGTCTCCAGTCCCCTCATCATCTTTGTTGCTCTTCTCTGCACTCTTTCTAGAGTCTCCACATCATTTTTACATTATGGTGACCAAAACTGGATGCAATATTCCAAGTGTGGCCTTACCAATGCATTATAAAGTGGTATTAACCCTTCACGTGATCTTGATTCTATCCCTCTGTTGATGCAGCCTAGAACTGTGTTGGCTTTTTTGGCAGCTGCTGCACACGGCTGGCTCCTATTTAAATGGTTGTCCACTGGGACTCCAACATCCCTCTCACAGTTGCTACTATTGAGCTATACTGCATAGCTATACTGTACCTGGGCATTTTGGGGTTTTTTTGCCTAAATGTAGAACCTTACATTTTTTCAACACTGAATTTCATTTTGTTAGATAGCGCCCAATGTTCAAGCCTGTCAAGATCCTTCTGTATCTTAAGCCTATCTTCTGGAGTGTTGGCTATTCCTGCCAGCTTGGTGTCATCTGCAAATTTGATGAGTTCCCCATCTATCCCCTCGTCCAAGTCATTGAGTCATCCTGCTCTTCGTAAGACTAACCTTTTCATCAGATTTCATAACCAATTTTGTTGTATTTATTTATTTGACAATAACGGCTATACTATACTAGACATACCCAGTTCCAGGAATGGTTCTTCGTATGGTTTAGCCTCCGGGTTCCTCAATGCTCCGTAGGAAGCAGTGGGGCTGCCCACCTCTGACCCCCACAAATCTTCTAAGTCGAGACAGCTTTGCTAGCATCATTTTACTAATCCCCTATACCCCGTGGCATTGCTGAGCGCAGGTCGGTAGGAAGAGCCGAGAAGGAGAAACCAGGCATTAACAAAAAAGCCAACCCTTCGCGGCGCAACATTTGTGCTAGTTCCACCTAATGAAATGCCGCTTCCCCCAGAGCTGGTCTGGGATTTGCAATTAAAAATTGATGGGAAATAAAGCTGCACCATCTGATGGGGATTCGCTGGGTAAACAATGCTTAATCCCGTCTGGGACCCTGGCACTTAATGAAGAGCCATGCAGATGTTTGCTTAAGCGAACGCTTGTCAGAAAGGCTTAATCTGTAAAAAGTTGAAGGATCAAACCGCTTAGTCTGGCGTGAGTAACGGTCTTGATGAAAAGGGAGGCAAATACCCTTGATCCCCCCCCCTGCTTAACTCCCAGTAGCAAGTTGGTCTCTGCAGTTCATTTTCAACGGTCACCCAAATATCCAGATGGGATGATATGATGATGACGATGGGTGATTTCATACCACCTCCTTCCTTCTGAAATATAAGTGAGGTGGCCCGGCCGAAGCCATTCTTGGAGCGTCAGTGTTAGAAGCTGAGAGGGACAGATGAGGTGTGGAGCGGCTGAGGTAATTAGAACAGCTTTGTGGGATAATCCAGAACTGAAGAAGCTTGTTGGGTGAGAATCAAAACATTTTCAAGGGAAAAAAAATCCAAGAAAGTCCTCTTGTCTTTTGGAAAACCATTTTAGGAATAACCGTGACCTGGATGGTTGAGAATCTCAATGGACACTTGACACTGAATTTTGTATTCTATTTGAGACTCTTACTAGGTGTTTTTTTTTCCCTTACACAGATTGTATTTTCTAGTTTGTTTTATTGTATACTGCCCAGAGAGCTTCTAAAATGAAACATTTCAGATCAGGTTTAGAATTAGAATAACAGAGTTGGAAGGGACCATGGAGGTCTTCTAATCCAACAGCTTTATTGTTAACAGAACACAAACCAACTTAATTATATACATTCGGCACCTTGCCCTGCTTGACAGCTATTTATACTAGAGCTATCAAGCAGGGCAACCAATAAGATCGCAGAACAGCCCCCGCTTAGCCAATCAGGCGTGGCTCAGCTGTTGCCGGCTGTCAGTTGTATGTCGAGGACTTGCGGCCGGTTGTAAGTCAAGGACTTAAGACCGGTCGCAAGTCGAGGACATAACACTCCCTCCCCCACCACGAGGGTGCATGCACGGATGTGGCGCAAACGAAGTTGCTTAAGTAGGCAGGCCAATGTCGGACCTGCCCAGAACGCCGCAGTAGTGGTGCTGCAGGCGAAGAGGCAGGCCGTGCCCATGGTAGCTCCTCCCTCATGGGAGTGGAGCTCCGGGTGATGTCAGGAGGACCCTCCCCGACAGGCGGCAGCTGAGAAGGTAAGTCCAATAACAGTGGCGGCTTGGCTTGAGGCTGGTAGCTGGATGGTGGACGGCAGGCGGCAGCATCATACGAGAGGCCTGACTCGAGGAAGGCCTCGGTTGGTAGGCAGCACCTCAGTTTGTCCTCATGGCGCTGCCATTCACGCCCATCCGGGAAGCCAACCCTATAAGAACAGGGGGCGGTTATTTGGGTGAAGTTGGCAGGCACCCACCTATGGTCCCCAGTGTCGTTCCTTGAATAGACTAAATCCCCCTCCCGGAAAATTCTAGGAGGGCCAACCAAAACCTTCTCCTCCTCCTCCTCCTCCTCCTCCTCCTCCTCCTCCTCCTCCTCCTCCTCCTCCTCCTCCTCCTCCTCCTCCTCCTCCTCCTCCAACTCCACTTCCATCTATCGTTGATAAAGTTACTTAGTTGGGTAATGAAACATCTGCAAGAAAACCACCAAATTTAGAGATCCTCAAGGACTCCTTACTTCATCTCTGAATATTTTCTTCTATTAAAAGTTCAACCGCTTTATTTTCTTATTAACTGCATGTCCTGCAACTCTTCTTCAGTGAGGTAAGGTAAGGTTTTTGACTTGGAGACACCCTTATTGTCCTCTAACTGATCCTGACCAGCTCAAGGTTGACTCAGCCTTCCATTCTTCCAATGCTGATAAAATGAGGACCTAGATTGTTGGGGGCAATATGAATAGAGAGGCCTGCAAAACACTGTGAAGCGGTATATAAGTCTACATGCTATTGCTATTGCTAATCAGACAAAAACCTACTAATATGTCTTTCTCATTGTATTCCCCCTCCCCACAAGTGGAGACAATCTAATTTTCCAGTGAGATAAAAAAAAAAGCTGAGATTTTCTCCAATATCTTTCCTTTCTATGAAAAGGGAGAGACGGAGGACGGGGAAAATAATTCTCTTTTCCATCAGCGCAGCGTGAATTGAAAATGCAAGATAATCAGACTGATTCGTTTTCCAATAAATGCAATCCAGGATGACAAACCGATGCAAATTCAATTTTTGTCTAAAAGAAAAGTCTAATAAGCAAGATCAGTTCAGAGTCAATCCCTGTTAATAGAATCCAAACACGTGCACCCTCCATGACTAGAGGAATATATGAATGGAGGTATGATTCTAAGGTTCTTGGCGGTTGGATTTTACATGCTTATCCTCTTTCTCATACTAAAAAAGGGAGCGGTTACTCTATTTGGGAATTATCAAAATATGTCTCCTTTTTCTCTGCTGGCACATGTATTTTTCCTCTAAATGAGATGGAAATATAAAGTCGATAGCAAACTAATTGTAGGAGAGCAGAAAGAGCTAGGGTGGGTAGAGTTAAACGTGTCATTAGCTTAGAATTGCTTGATGGCTGGCTGAGGAATTCTGGGAGTTGAAGTCCACAAGTTGTAATGTTTGGAGACCTCTGATTAACTCATCATTCGTAGGTCACCAAGGTAAGTCCCGTGGCAACATTGGCAGCTACTCCCATGACTGATCCAAGCAAGATATGAACCTGGTGCTTTCCAGATGTTTTGGACTGTTATTCCAACCATCCTTTAGTTGTATTGTCTGTGGCTGGTAGGATTTAGCCCCAAAACACAGAATTGCTTGTTCTTATATTGAAGGAAATACATTATTCTTGCTATTTTTCTACCAATAAGGAGACGAAGACATCATAAATCCTGTCATTTCCTGTGGTGGAGCTTTTGCTTTAGGAAGGAATTCCATTGAGATAATGGATGTATTCGTCATTCACTTCAGGGTCTGCTTGTGTTCTTCCTTCACAGGTCTCAGACGACTGCGACACCATCTTTGTCAACGGGAAGGAAATGAAAAGCAAAGTAGATGCCATTGTGAACTTCACCTACCAGCATTTTACTACTCAGCTAGAAATCACTGTGTGGGTCCCACGGCTCCCATTACAAATTGAGATCTCTGATACCGAACTGAGCCAGATCAAAGGTTGGAGAATTCCCGTCACCTCCAACAAAAGGTATTGGAACCACATCTTGTATGTTTTTCTTGGGAATCAGTCAGTACTCCTTCTGGTGCAATATCCCACCTGTTCTGACCCAGCCTTAGCAGAAGCAAGAAACAGACTCCTAGTCACAAAAAAACCCCTCGTTATTTGTCTCTTGTGAATTAATGGCATTCACCCACCAAAAAGTCCAGGCAATAGTCCTTCAAGGAGTTAACTGCAGTACAGACCTTATCAGTTCCTTGTGATAATTGCCAGGCCGTGAGTTCCCAGCTGAAAGGTTGCAAATTAAGTTCTGGCAAGCAGTCTTTATGGCACAAAACACAATGAGCCAAATCTTCAGTAATACGAACTGTTGTCTCCTACGACAACCACTCCCCTTTCCTTCTATTTATTCCCCAGCCGGGGAGGGGCAATTCAGTGTCCATGTTTGCTTTGCTTCCCAAGTCAACTCCTTGTCCTCCATTGCTCACCTCCCCTAACTGCTCTGCACATACATGCATCTGGAACAGTCCCCAGCTGTTCTACTCCTCACTCATCTCAGCCGCCAAAGGCAGCTGCCTCTCTGGTGGCTGGGAAATGTTGGATGGCCCTGGATCTATCTCTGCGTCTGACACAGAGCATCTATCAGAGCCTTCTCCAGACTCCAGAACCTCCTCATTGTCCGAGTCTGCTGCCAGCTATGTTGGCAGCTGGCAGGCCACACCACCACCACCTAACACCACCAACCAGTTGCCTTGGAGAAGTTTCAGAGTTCTGCCTGTTAAGGATAGTCTTCTCTTCTGCCTGTTAATCCTCAACCTCTTGTAGATGGAAGTGTTATCAGTTGAAACAAGGAATTTGGTAACTTAGTGGTGAATATTTCACACAATGAATTGGCCTCGTTTAGTTGGAAAATGAAAAGAAAAAGAGAGAATTGGATTCTTGTCTTAATCTCCTATTTAAATCCTTACCAAAGCATTGGCTGGTCTGAATTCAGATATAGAATAGAATAGAATAGAATAGAATAGAATAGAATAGAATAGAATAGAATAGAATTCTTTATTGGACAAGTGTGATTGAACACACAAAGAATTTGTCTTTGCTTGGAATAGTTTTATAAGTTCTTGCATTAAACAAGAAAAAGAGAGAATTGGATTCTTGTCTTAATCTCCTATTTAAATCCTTATCAAAGCATTGGCTGGTCTGAATTCAGATATAGAATAGAATACAATAGAATTCTTTATTGGCCAAGTGTGATTGAACACACAAGGAATTTGTCTTTGCTTGGAATAGTTTAATAAGTTCTTGCATTAAACGACTAGGGCCCAACAAGGGCATTCATATTGACTCAAAGTTAATGGCAATTGAAGTAACTATTTATTCACTCCATCACTTGAATCAACTAAGGATATAGATAGTTGACACGGTTGGGTGTACCAACCTCTGATCAAACCTGGTTTAAAGAAGTGGGCTTAATGTGCTATGAATTGCCTTCTCCCAACAAATCTTAAGGAATTCTTTTGCTAATCTCCAAGAGTCTAGAGTCAGCAAGATACAGATTAAGTATCTTGTTGGTTTCTGATTGTTCCTGATCTTTTTTTCCCCCCCTTGAATATATTTCACGTCCTTGAATTCCTTGCCAGGGACAAATATTATCAGCAGAAGCATGCAAACGACCCTCTTATAGACATTTTAAATGTAATTCCATCAAGAACGTTTATCCAGGATGCTTCTGTGCATTGAGAAAACAGCCCATCCAAAGGATTTCAAAACAAACATCTCCATATTTGGGTTTCCCCCTCCCCCAATAAATTGTTGAAAACGATTGGCTTTTTTTAATGGCCATATTTCCCAACTCAGGGAATTGCATTTTAAGCTGTAGCGATGTAAAATAAATTGAAAGATGCAAAAAAAAGTTAACATCCCATTTTAGACCAGGACTGTGTCATACATCCGGAAATAATTTTGAATTAGGGACAGCCGATTTGGATGCTGAAAATCTCGCTGTACTTTAGACATATTGTTCTGACTTAGGCTTCCCCAAAAAGCACGAGGCAGAGCCCAGGTCCCAACAAAACCCCTTTTATTAAACAAAGGTGAATTCCCCACATTCCCATTCAGCAAAGCCTGGTAAACAGTCTTTCAAAGGTGAAGTTATGACCACAGACCTTATCTACCTTGGAAAGCTGCCATGTAAATATTTTCCAAATGAGGTGCTGTGCAAGGAAAGACTGGGCACAGAGTCTGTGAGATTCATGGACAGATCTTCACACTCCTGAAATGAATCTAATGAATTGTTTCCTGCAAAAGCCCAATCCCCTTTCGCTCCTCTTTTATTTCCTATGGGAGGGCCCAATCACCGTCCACCTGTGGCTTTACTCCCAAGTCAACCCTGATTTCTTAGTCGTTGTTTTCTTCTGCCAGCTCTGCGCCAGAGGTGGGTTGCTACACGTTTACACTTGTTCGGGTGAACCGGTAGTGGAAAATGGGACCGGGTCAACGAACCAGTAGGGATGGCAGGCTGGCCACGCCCCTGAACCGGTTCCCCTATTGTCCATGCCATTGCTGGCATAGTTTTTAGTCATTTTCTAATGTTCTGCACATGCACAGTATAATTTACGGGCAACTGCACATGCACAAGCAATGTGCGGCAGGCGCGCGAGCATGAAGGGAGCCAGCAGTAATGCTGGCAGCAACCCACTCCTGCTCTGCACATGTGCACACTGGGCTCCAGCTGTTTCTCTGCCTCTGTCTAGTTCCAAAGGCAGCTGAGAACTAACAGACGGCCTCAGCCCCAGTTCTGCCTCTAATGCATAACATTTGTCCAAGCCTTCCCCAGCCTCCAGGACTGGCCCATGTTCCTCCTCCACTTCCTCACTGTCCGACTCTTCTGCTGGCGGGACACAACACGTATTTCCTAATATTGTTCATCTTTGCCAGATTAGATCCCCGTCCTCCCCGTCTTCTAATGTAATCTCTTCTGATTACAGCCTCTTCCTCCAATTACACATATTAGTTGATCCGAATTGGAACCCGGTGTGAAGGTTCCAAGAGTTGCCCTAATTAATTGACGAGCCCCGAGACGAAATTCAAAGTAAAACCATTTGTTTATTAGGACTAACATCTTGGCACGGACTTCTGTGTAGCTGAAACTAAATCACACTTAATGGCGTCTGACCTTTACCCCTGTGCCCCCTCCCCTCTGGCTGAGGTCATCAATCACATTCTCCAACAGGACGTTATGGCAGGTTTCTGGACATGCGCATTCACATCCCAGTACAGAAATATGAGACTTTTACTCTGGCCAAAAGTATGCATGGAATTTCCCTCCCCTTCTCAAGGTGATAGTAGTCATGGAAACGCCTTAGGCATTGACACCCGGGTTCATCTGTGTGCAAAAGTTATTCTGAGTCCCACTTCTTCCCCACTGCAAGGACAGATCAACAAAATGGGTGCCAGCCTTCCATGCAAGCCGTTGAATGCAGCCGAGCGCGTACGGTTGAGGCTGGCAAAAATGTAATAGAGGAAAAATATACCCTTTGGCGGATGAAAAAGCTTCATCACATCAGATTGCCCGTCTGTTGCCTTGTTTCAAGTTTGCATCTGCAGATGTTTGACCGCCCCATTTGTGGCGAGATAACCAAGACAGGAATAAACCCAGCCTGGCCCGTACAATTCGGCTGCCAAGTGCTCTAACTTTCAACATGATGCCGCCTTTTCAAAATTTAACCCCCCGAGAGGCGTCTGGTTTGCATTGACCGAGCCAGTTGAAAGCTTGCTAGGCTGTTTGCAAGCCGGTAAACTGTTCCCACCAACCGCTCTTTCGATTAATGCCAAGCCACGGGGCACGTCTTTTCGCCAAGTTTGGGGTTTTGTTGTCGTTCAGGCGAAAAGCAGAGATGGGAAAGAGCTGCGTGGAAATGACAGCTAAATGTGGTTTGCCAGCTTGCTCTCTCTCTGTCTGTCGCTCGCTTTTTAAGAGTCTCCTGCAGAAGTTTGTTTTTTTTTCCAGTTCCAAACGATTGAAATAAATGGATTTCAGAGACCGAGGTCTTCAAAACAGACCAGCATCAGTCCAGAACTTAAACTCCTGGGGCTCCAGATAGTGCAGCTTGAATAGAAATATAAAAAGCATCCCCTGTATCCCATTTTGATGTTTCAGAATGCACATCAAGAAAGATTTCAGCAATCAAGAGGATTGGGAAGTGAGATTAGGGCCAAGACGAGCATTGCAGAAACTCAGTAAGTTTAACTTTGCCCCAAAATAACCTGGGAGGTAGGAAAACTCTCTTCCAATACCTAAAATAATGCTGGATTAAATATATATATTTAATGGGTTGGAATCATAGAATGTCAGCGTGAAAGGGGTCTTGGAGAACATCTAGTATAGGGTCTATGGAGATTCTCAATCATCCAGATCATGGTTGTCCCAAAGGTCTAGGAGATGACCAGGCTGAGCCTGAGGGAGGGGTCAAACATGTCATAAGTCACGAGTCCTTGTGCACCTGCAAGAGAACTAAATTCAACCCATCTTGAATGCCTCTCTTATCTTCCGCTCACTTCCCTTGACTGTTAGTTGGTCAGATTCTTGTAGAGAGCTTAAGTTTGCAATACATCTTTATGCTGATTTAACTGCCTGAATCTTCCCATTTCCCTGGCTTTTGACCTTAAGTACTTTTTCCAAAAGGCAACTGGGCTTTCTTTGTTTTTTTCTTTGAAAATGTTTCACTTCTCATCCAAGAAATGAAGAAACTTCTTGGATGAGATGTGAAATGTTTTCAAGAAAAAAAATATACCAAGAAAGTCCGGTTGTCTTTTGGAAAAAAGCACTTTTGGGACATCTAGTGTAGCGTTTCTGAATCCCAGAAACTTCAAGATGTAGGGACTTCAACTCCTAGAATTCCCCAGCTGGCAATTTTAAGATGTGTAGACTCCAACTTCCAGAATTTTGGCTGGGGAATTCTGGGAGTTGAGGTTCACGTATCTTAAAAGGTGCTGAGATGTAGGAACGCTTATCTAGTTGAATCATTGACCAATGCAGGAACCCATTTGAAAACTTCTCACATTGGGAAGTCCTCACTAGTCCCACCTGTCTCAAGACTGTCTTGTCCCAGGATTGTTGTTATGATTCATTCCATAACCCAGTTTTCTGCTCAGTCCAAGTGTCAGTGTTCCGAGTAACGCATCCAAAGAAATCAGAACTCTGAGGCAGGCATGTTCCTCAAAGAACATGTTTATTGGATACATCATATCGGCACAGCTAGTGAAAACCAACACTTAAAAATTCCCATGGTTACAGTGTAACTAAAAGAGTGAAAGTTTCCCTCCCCAAAGGACACAAGTCATATTGTAGCGATTGAAGCGATTGGCGGGCGATAGAAGCGATTGGCGGGCTCCTTGGTCACTCCTGCTCCTCCTTAACTGCCATCTGTTGGGATGACCTTGGTTCCCACAGGAGAGCTCTTTATAAGCAGCGAAAGACAGCTTCATCCAGGTTCAGTTCAGAGATGACACAAAGAGGTTGGATTCTGCGATCAATGTAGTTCTTCCCAACTCCATTTTCTATGTTTCACACCATTGGTTGCAACTTGCACAGCCTACGGGACATGAATCACAGCAATTGCAATTGCCAAGAAAGCCAGTGTGAGGTCTAGAGCAACATTTCCATGCCTCTGTGTCTTTCCCAAGGTTCTTCTGCACTGAAATGATCCAGCTACATGCAAGTTGATCGTCTCCAATTTTTCCCACAGGGCAAAGTTGCTTTTCTTGAACCATGGAAATGCATTGATCTGCAGTAAGGAAATCAAGATTGGGGTTCCTTATCTCCAATGAGATTACGGAAAGCCACCAAGCATAAAATGGTTCCCTGTATCACACCAGTCCCTTATGTTCTGACCCAGGCATCCTTAGAAAGCAAGGAGCAAGAGTCTTGGTCCCGGCAAAACCCCTTTTATTTACACGACTGTGAATTCCTTTCATTCACAGTCAGCAAGGCTTAGCAAACTGTCTTTCAGAGGAATGTTTATCCACACAAACCTTATCTCGTTTGGCGAACTGCCAGATAACTAGCTTCCAAATGTAGGACAAGGCAACACTTGGCACAGAGTCTCTTATAGTCACATACAGAACTTTCCACTCTTGAAACGACCGAATGAATGAAATCCTTCCTGCAAAAGCCCCCTCCCCATTCTCTCCTCTTTTGTTTCCTATGGGAGGGGCCAATCACCTCCAAGGTGTGGCTTTACTCCTAAGTCAGTCCTGCTTTCTTAGTTGTTCTTGTCTTTTGGCAGCTCTGCGCATGCGCACCCTGGGAAACAGGCTCCAGCTGTTCTTCTGCCTCACTGCTGTCTAGTTCCCCCTCTGCCTCCGATGCACAGCCCTTGTCTGAGCTTTCCTCAGCCCCCAGGACTGTCCCATGCTCCTCCCCAACCTCCTCACTGTCCGATTCTGCTGCCAGCTCTGCCACCAGCGGGCCCCAACACCTTAAGAGAGGAGGGATCTGAAAGAGACAGGAAATGTGGAATTGAGATAATATGGCACTCCCCACAAGGATAGTTTTCTAGATGGAAATTTGGTTAGGTATCTGCTCAGAATTAATGTACTACGGTGCACATCGAATAGAAAAACCAGCTTCTGAACTGGAGCTCTCCCGATCACAGCAAATGAAAGGAATAAATTTAGATTAAAGTCAAGTCAGAGTTGGGAGGGAGGCAGGCTAAGACTGATGGCCTGAAGAAGGATATTTGTTTTGATTCATGACATGGCTAGAAAATAATTATTCCCGCGTTAAAGGTTCCTGCATCACCTTTGCCGGCTAAAAGCCGAGAAGACAGAAGGAACTTTTCGCTCTTGATCGTGGCTGGCTAAAGAGCCAGTTTTACGCTCTTTGAATTTGGATAATCCTGTCGCTATTTTTTTTAATCAATGCAAGCTTGCTCTTCCCTTTATTGGAAGAAATGTCCACCTAGGTTCAGTTCCAAGTGGGGAGAAAGATACTGGAAACATGGAGGCTGCTTGGAAAGATGGTTTAGTGGTGGACAAGACCACATGGCTTGAGGTCCTGGGCAAAAAAGCACATGGAGTGGAGAGAAGGATATATTTATACACTCTCTTGGACCCTGCCTTAGAGTTTCCTGTTCCTGTATGAGAAATGTACCCCATTGGTTGTCAGACTCCCAGGGGGCAAAGGGTGATGGTCTTAACTAGCTTTGTAGGCTGTCCGGAGTCCCAGGCTTGGTTGAGCCTTGCTGGGTGATATAATCTTCCCAGGTGCCATGTGGTGAGATGGGTAGAAGGCTAATCCTATCATGTCCTGAGGGGCATGCCTTCGTCCCATCACCCGGAAGCTGAAGAGAGGGGGGGGGGGCAGGGAGCTGCTTTGTCTTTAAAACATGTTTCTCCTTTTCTCGCACAGGGAAGCATAATATTCTGCCTTTGTAATATTTCCTAAAATATTGCATTCCTCTAGGAGGGAGGGTGGGTGTTAACTTCCTACACCTGCCCAGTCATTAGTTGAAGAGTTCAATTTTTGGATGTACAGATAATCCTGGATTTACAACCGTTTCTTTAAGCGACCGTTCAAAATTACAATGGCACTAAAAAAATAATTGACTTAAAATCTGTCCTCACGATGATGACTCTTGGGGTGCTTGCAACTGTCTTGTATTTATAACAACTGTCCTGTTGTGACCCAACCTCCACAAGTAGGGATAAGACATTTACTCGCGGGTAAAACAACATAACAGGACAGTAACAGTGTGTTATTCCCATGGATAAACAACAATAAAAAATCAAACGTAATTAATCCCAACAAACCTGGGTTTACCCAAGGAATCTGAGTTGCTTCCTGTGTACTAGAAATGAATGGTTGTCTGTGACAGCTGGCCACTCCCAGTTTATTTCCCAGCCAGGAGGGGCTGGCTATGGTCTGAGTCTGCCTCTCCCTGAGAGCCGGCTTATTGCTTTCCTTTGTTCTCCTCTCCTTTCCTCTCTGTGCATACGTGCATCTGGGATGGGCCCAATCTGTCCCTCCCCCTCATTCAGCTCAGACCTCGAAGACCACCGCCTCTCCACCTGGGGGAGGATGGAAGGCCCCCACTCTGTGTCTGATGCTGTTTTCTTATCAGAGCCTTCTAAATGCTCCAAAACTGGCCCAGGCCCTCCCTCCACCTCTTCCTTGTCTGATTCTGCAGCTAGCTCTGCTGGCAGCCGATGGGCCATAACAAGACCTTTGGTCATGTGATCACCATTTGCAACCTTCCCACATAGTTTCCGACAAGCAAAGAATAGAATAGAATGGAATAAGAAATAGAAATAAAGAAAGAGTAGAGTAGAGTAGAGTAGAATAGAAATAGAAATAGAAATAGAAAAGAGTAGAATAGAGTAGAATAGAATAGAATAGAATAGAATAGAATGAATAAGAAAACAGAACAGAATAGAATAGAATTCTTTATTGGCGAAGTGTGATTGGACACACAAGGAATTTGTCTTTGGTAGAATAGAATAGAATAGAATAGAATAGAATAGAATAGAATAGAATAGAATAGAATAGAATAGAATAGAATAGAATAGAATGAATAAGAAAACAGAATAGAATAGAATTCTTTATTGGCCAAGTGTGATAGAACCCACAAGGAATTTGTCTTTGGTGCATAGGCTCCCAGTATATATAAAGAATAAAATACATTAATCAAGAATCATAAGATACAACACTTAGTGATAATCATAGGATACTAAATAATCAATCAAATCATATTAGGAAACTAAATAAAACAATATAAATCATAAAGATACAACAACAAAGTTATAGTCTTAAGTAGAAAAGTAAATAGGTACTAGGAAGAATGAGAAGAATAATAGTAATGCAGTCTTAGTAAATAGTTTGACAGTGTTGTGGGTATTAATTGTTTAGCAGAGTGATGGCGTTCAGGAAAAAACTGCCCTTGTGTCTAGTTGTTCTGGTGTGCAGTCCCCTATAGCGTCGTTTTCAGGGTAGAAGTTGAAACTATTTATGTCCAGGATGTAGATATTTTCACGGCCCTCTTTTTGACTCGTGCAGTATAAAGTCAATGGGAGCAGTTGGATTTGCTTAATACCCTCATGGTTCACTTAACAACTGCTTAACAACAGTGGACAAAAACAACCTTCAAACCAGGCTATGACTCATTTAACAACTGCCTTGCTTAGCCATGGAAATTTTGGTCTCCATTGGGGTCGTAAGCTGAGGACTTTCTGTCTCTGGGGGGGGGGAACCAGGCTGTTCTTCAACGCAACCGATACCCTTCTCATGATGTGTGTGTCTGCCTTGACAGGCCCACCCGTGACAGCGACGAGGAAGAGGATGACGAGAAGAAGGGCAAAGGTTGCACCCTCCAGTACCAGCATGCGATGGTGCGTGTCCTGACCCAGTTTGTGGCCGAATCGTCTGACCCGGGAGGACAGCTGACCTACATGCTTAGCTCTGAATGGCAGTTCGACATCACAGACCTGGTGGCTGACTTCATGAAGGTGGAAGAGTCCAAAGTAGCCAAGCTACAAGGGGGGCGAGTTTTGATCGGCCGTGAGCAAGGGATTACCACGGTCCAGGTATGATGCAAAACCCAACCTTGATAGAATATGAACCACACTTTACTGAACGTTGAGGGGAGCTTCAAAGGGCGAATCCAACCAAAGGTGGCCATGAAGACACCTTAGCTGAGCTGTGAAATTGGGGGATATTGTAGAAACCGCATCCTGCTAAGGTAATCAAGCAGGTTTGCAGGTAATAAGTCTGAAGGCTGAAATTGGAAGTGTTCTGTCCCAGTTCTCCAAAGACGACAAACCCTCTGATGTGAACTCAAAAGATTCCTTTATTAGGAGCGCCGGCAAAATGTTTCTCTCTCACCACAGGCTAACAAGTCTGTCCGGCAGGGAGATGAATAGTTGTCTGTCACATCTATTCATCTCCGCCCCCTGCCTTTGATCCCCAGAGCTAGGAGGGGGTCTCATTAGCAGTGGTGTCTCTTCTGTCCCAAGGATCAGCCCATAGTTTTCCACTGCTCTCCTCTCCTCTGCCTTCTGCGCATCCATGCATCAGGCACTGGACCCAGCTGTTCCTCCTCTTCCTCATCAGCCACCTCCAGACCTGGGGGCTGTTGACTCTCCATCTGAGGGCTGACAGACAGCTCAGGCTCCGCCTTCATCTCTTTCTCTGCCAGCTCCATTCCCTCTTCCCCCTTGGAACTCCCAGGTTGCCTTGATGCTGACCCTCACTCCCACGCCTCCTCTGATTTGGCTGCTGGAGGGGCCGGTGGCCGACAGACCACAACAGGAAGATAAGTTGGGTAATTCGGGAAAAAGTTGAGAAGTGCTCAACTTTCAAAAGTTCTAAGGAGGCTTCCAAATCCTACCTTCTTGCTTGGGAGCCAGTTCTGTTCAACTCAATGAGACTTCCATGTAAGGATGGTAGATTAACATTGTCTTTTCTCTAAGCTTAACCTGCGATAGGTTTGGGGCAGCATTGAAACACTTGGGAGAGTTTGAAATTTTGCAACGGCCACTTTAATTGGGAGGAGAACCATCTGCTTCTTTCTCCAGTGGACCAGCTGAATGATGGCTCCGAAGATCCCAATGCTTGCTTTAAAACCACTGTCTGACTTTCTTAGGTTGAGCAATGTGAGTTTTCACCCTCTTTCCCCCACATTTGAAGGTCCTTTCTCCTCTGTCCGATTCCATTCTGGCTGAGAAGACCGTGATCGTGCTAGAGGACAGAGTGACCATCACGGACCTCGGAGTACAACTGGTGGCGGGACTGTCCTTGTCTCTCCAGACAAATAAAGGGAACAAGAGATTGATGGTGGCCACAGCCTCCGCTTTGGATATTCTTCATGCCGCTAAACAGGTAGGAAGGATTTAGGGATCATCACCATCCATTGGAAAGAAAGAGGGATGTTCCTCAAGTTCTCTGAAAATGAGATTGTAAGATAAACGTCTGAAGTGACCAGTTGTGTTAATGCAAAGGACAAACTTCTACATCGTTCAGCTCAATGTGGATATGGAACTGGATTCTGTTTGTCTATCATCTACCTCTATATTCTGTTCTGTCTCTTTTTCTCTTTCATGTATCTCTCGCTTATCTATCTATCTATCTATCTATCTATCTATCTATCTATCTATCTATCTATCTATCTATCTATCATCTATCTATCATCTATCTATCTATCTATCTATCTATCTATCTATCTATCTATCTATCTATCTATCTATCTATCATCAATCTTACCTATTCATCTGTCATCTATTATCTCTCTCCCTCTCTCTCTCTAATCTATCTCATCTATTCATCTGTCATTTATTCTATTCTATCTATCTATCTATCTATCTATCTATCTATCTATCTATCTATCTATCTATCTATCTATTATCTATCTATCACCATCTATCTATGTATCTATCATCTATCTATCTATCTATCTATCTATCTATCTATCTATCTATCTATCTATCTATCTATCTATCTATCTATCTATCTATCTATCTATTATCTATCTATCTTATCTATCTTATCTATCTATCTATCTATCTATCTATCTATCTATCTATCTATCTATCTATCTATCTATCTAATCATCTATCTATTTATCTATCATCTATCTCATCTATTTTTCATCTATCATCTATCTATCTATTATCTATCTATCTATCTATCTATCTATCTATCTATCTATCTATCTATCTATCATCTATCTATCTATCTATCTATCTATCTATCTATCTATCTATCTATCAGTGGTGGGTTCCGGATCCCATTGCAACCGGTACAGTTGCAACGGGGCCCGGCATCCACCACATGAATGTGCACAGCACGTTCTTCTTGCGATGCCTCTGCGACACTCTAGCTGCCTGGTGTGGTATGGTAACTGGTGCTCCGGGCAGGCACTGGTATGCCCGTACCGGGGTGTACCACCTGTAACCCACCACCGCTATCTCTCCATCCATCCATCCATCTATCTCTATCTCTATCTCTATCTCTATCTCTATCTCTATCTCTATCTCTATCTCTATCTCTATCTCTATCTCTATCTCTATCTCTATCTCTATCTCTCTATTTAGCTATCTTTCTCTATCCATCTATCCCTATCTATCCATCCATCCATCCATCCATCCATCCAACCAAGCAACCAACCTCTATCATCTATCTATCTTGTATTTCTCTCTCCACCATTTATATCATCTCTATAATCTCTACCTACCTACCCACCCATTATCTATCTCTCATCTCTATCTATCTACCCATCCATCATCAATTTGTCTGCCTGCCTGCCTGCCTGCCTGCCTGCCTGCCTGCCTGCCTGCCTGCCTGCCTGCCTGCCTGCCTCTATCTATCTATCATTTATATCATCTCTATAATCTCTACCTACCTACTTACCCATCCATTATCTATCTATCTATCTATCTATCTATCTATCTATCTATCTATCTATCTATCTATCTATCTATCTATCATCTATCTATCTATCTTCTATATCATAGTTCTAAACCGCCCATCTCAAAGGGTAGTATACAACAAAACATTGAAATAGAAAATAGTATCTAAAAAAATAAAATCATCTAGACCTTCTCAACCAATTGTTTCCAAACTTGCTTTCTAGATTTACAGCTCTGACTAGCAAACAAGGCAGGGAGATGTTCAGGACTGCAGTGAAACTATCTCAAGTATTGGGTTGTGGGGAAAAATTTGCTAAGCCCTTTCCCCTTCCATCCTAATGACAAAATCCGATCATAAAATAGAGTGAGACCTACAAGAATATGGATTTTTGGTATATCAGGTGCATTAATTGGAAAACTGGAAAGAAGCCAGGATGATCAATGGGAAAATGTTTGCCCATTTTTTTCAGATAATTGCCTTAAAAAAAAAACAAATAAAAAAAAATCAAGGGAGGAACCAAAGGTACATTATTTCAAAGAATTAGGCAGGCTTAGGAAAAACAACAACATTTGCACAGGTAATTTCAGGCAAAGAGGTCAGATTGATTTCAGGATGCCTCGTTTGTTGAAGTGGTTGGGATGCAAATCAACGGATAGCTCAGAGGCAAAATGCATTCTGAGGCATGCAGATGGAAAGATTATGTTCAAATGGAGCATTCATTCTTTTAAAAGCCACTTGTGTGCAAAGCAATTTCCAGTTGGTTGTTTTAAAAACAAACAGGAGTAGCAGACTCTTTGGGATCACTATCTTATCCACTTTAGCATCTGTATACTGTATTTTTTATTATTATTATTCCACGTAATCTAAAGGGTTTTTTTTTAAAAAAAATGTATACCCTTTCTGCAAACATTCTGCTCCATTATCGGTGGAATCTCCCCTCCCAAAATGAATGAAAATAAAAGCGTTTGGGAGCCTGACAGCGTTTTCAGCAATCCTGTGAAAACAACCACACTGACAATCAGTTTTGAGGCAGTGGGGAAGGAAAGAAGGAATACTTTCCATTTGATTAAAACTTTAATACTGCAAAGAAAAAATCTGTTTTATTGCTGCTTCACTTCCTGCTCCTGTGTGTGGTTTGACCGACAATGAAAGCAGACTATTTGATTCCCCTGAGGAGAAAAATCCTTCAAATGGATCATCTAGAATGGAAGAGAAAAATAGGCAATCACGACAATAGAAAGAGGAAAGGAAGAGAGGAGAGGTAAGAGGAGAGGAGAAGAGAGGGGGAAGGTAAGAGGAGAGGAGAAGAGAGGAAAGGAGAGGGAAAGAAGAAAGAGGAAAGGAGAAGAAGAAGAAGAGAGAGAGAGGTAGGAAGAGTAGAAGAGAGGGCATGAAGGGGAAGAAGAGGAGATGAGTAGGGGAGAGGAAGGGGAAGAAGAAAAGGGAAAGGAGAGGAGGAAAGAAGAAAGTAGAGAAGAAGGGAGGGAAAAAAGAAAGAAAAGTAGGATTGTGGTAAAATAAAATAGGTGTATGGTATGGTAAGAAAAGCAATCCTGATTTTATACTTTAATTTTATATGGGGGAAAAAAACCAATGTTTAGAAGTGTTAATACACAATGTGAATAATAACTATGAAAACGTACACCTGTAAATGTATGTATGAGATTAAAGATTAAAAAAACCTTTTTATTTAAAAAATGGGTCATCTAGAGGACTCCAAATGGCACCACCAAAGCTTTTCCAACTCTTTGAGACCCCCAGCTCTAAATCTGTTCAGTGTCCCTTGTGATGGGTGCTGTTTCTCAACCCTCCCCCCCAAGAGATAAAACCACAGTTTTGTTGTTTCTAACTTAATCTCATTCATAACCATTTGCCTGACAAGAAAATTGGGTCGATGTCAGGTACTGAAAGTGTGGGGCTAATTAAATCTATTCATTGCTAAAAGACTACGCGCAGGAACCTCCTCAAATCATAGTTAGCAACATCTAGGAGTTAGAGAACAGTCCACGGAAGTCAAAGGAGGTTGGACTTAGTTTGCTTGTGACTATGCAGGGATTCTAGTCTGATTCCTCGTTTGACTCCGCCTTACTCTTTCCCCAGCAGTTATAATGAACTGAACTCAATTGTGTAGAGCAGGGGTGTCAAACTCAATTTCATTGAGGGCCACACCAGGGTTGTGTTTGACCTCTGAGGGCTGGGGTGGGCATGGCCAGCTTGATGTTACTCGATGGTGCCTGTGGTGGCCCGAGCGCTCTGCCAGAGAAAACGGGCTCCCAGCTCTGTTTTAGGCTGCGACAGCCTCCTGCAACCCTCTGCCAGCGAAAATGGAACTCGGGAGAACTGCATGCGGTCCTCATGAGCTCCATTTTCTCTGGCAGAGGTACCACGGGCCAGTCCTTTACTGTTTCCAGGGCATCCCTGCAGGTCAGATCTAAGCGCCTCAGATCTGGTCCCATGGGCCTTGAGTTTGATACTCCTGATGTAGTTATCCTTTTCTTTCTTACCTCTTACATTTCTCTGCTCCTTTCTCTCTCTCTCTCTCTCACTGTAGGAAGCTGTGCTCAGCACTTGGCTTTTATTTAGCGATGGCACCGTGACTCCTTTAGATATCTACGACCTGAAGGATTTCTCCCTGGTGGTCACCTCCCTGGATGAAATGGTGGTGTCTGTCCATCAAAGGCAGGATGATGACTGGCCGACCGTGGTGGCCGAAGGCGAGGGCCAAGGACCCTTGATTAAAATAGAACTGGTGATCAGCGAGGCATGCCAGAAGTCCAAGCGGAAGAGCAGTTTGGCTGTTGGGAAAGGGAACATCAAAGTGAAATTTGGCCAAAAGACCTCTGAGAACAGCAAAGATGCAGAGAGTGGTTTTAAAAGCAATTTGATAGAGACCTCCCGGGAAGGGGAGAGAGCAGGGGCAGACTGGTCCATGAATCGTGATGAGTTGAACAACCCAAACGCAAGTTCTAAGTCTCCCTTCCATCCAATTAATTCTCACGGAGAGGAACACCTGCAAAACGATTCTCTTACCTCGACCAGCTTCCCCACCCAAGAGGCTGTCCGAAGACAGAACAACCCCAGCGATCTCACCTTGGTTCCCAGGGGTCTAACTGACCTGGAGATCGGGATGTACGCCCTCCTTTGCGTCTTCTGCTTAGCCATCCTGGTCTTCTTAATCAACTGCGTGGCATTTGCCTGGAAGTACCGTCACAAGCGGTTCACCATCAGCGAGCAAGGCAACATCCCCCATTCCCACGACTGGGTGTGGCTGGGCAACGAGGTCGAGCTGTTGGAGAGCCCCGTGGACATTTCTCTCCCCTCGGATGAATGCACCACCATCCTGGACCGTGGGATGCTCTTTGAAGAGAGCAACTTCCTCCTCAACGGGAGTTCCCAGAAGAGCTTCCACAACCAGATCCTTCGGTCTTCTGACTATGATTGTGACAAGGACTTCAGGAGTGAACCTATAAACCCTCCGGGGCCCAAGCGGAAGAGGGTTAAATTCACTTCCTACACCACCATCCTGCCCGAAGACGGAGGCCCTTACACCAACTCCATTCTCTTTGACAGTGATGAGAACATCAAATGGGTATGCCAAGATATGAACTATGGGGATTCCAAGGAATTTAGAGACTATATGGAAAGACTTCAGGACCATATGTAAAACACACACAGAGAGACAAACACACACAGAGACACAAACACCTATACATATATAAATATATATAAAACAAAACACAATTATCTTTTAATGTTTGTATTCACCTTTATGCCTTCTGTTTTATGGACGATGGAGCCGCGAAATGCAGCCAGCGATGGGGCGGGGGGACACTTGTGGAGAGCTGGGGTGGGGGTTCACAAACACCGTGAGTTGGATCCCCGGCTGTGTTCCTTTCCCTTGGATACCAAACAGCTACCTACAAATCTCGGAGAAACACAACAAACAATTTTTTTCCTTTTTTTGTATGCCGCCAGAAACTTGCGACAGCCAATCCTGTTCAGCTCGAGACAAAGAAGATGGATTGGTCCGTTTTTTGGGGGGGGAGGGAAACATTTTGGAGACTGGGATGGGGTGGGCTTGATTTTTTTCTCCCCCCCTCTAGAAAATCTTTGTAGAAGCACAGTCGAGATTCTGTCTTCATAGTCGGAATCCACCTTCCTTGTAAAAAAACAAAAACAAATTGAGAACAAAACGGCCTGTTCGTCCAAATACAGGCCAATCAACCCTTTTAATTTCATTTTTTAATACGGTTCATTTGTTTCGCAGTATTGTTTAAAGAGCTTTCTTGATTTTTTTTTTAAATTGTGGGGTGGGGTGGGCAGAGGAGGTGGGATGGGGGTATTTCCCGGTACATGATATGCCTTTTTTTTTTTTGAGAAGACTTTTCAACCTTGGTTGTGCCAAAGTATACTGCAATATAGTCCTATCAAGACAGCACCGTGTTTAATTGATAATAAAAAGGAAAAAAGATGTACGCATTGAGAGCAATGACGAATGCGCCCCCATTAAATAAGCAGCAGGGGTTTTTTGGGGGGGTTGGAGGGGGAAATACTTGTTTGTATAAAAGTCCCGTGTTCCATTTTGGTAGAGGCCACCTCGCTTCCTTATTTGGTAATTGGAAAAGGGATTGCAAGGCTGTGAAGATTGACATGTTTTTGTGGGGTGTTTGTATATGTGAAAAAGCAGATTTTGAACAAAAATTAGTTTCAGAGGTGGTATTCAGCCCGTTCTGACCAGTTCTCGAGAACCGGTAATGCAAATTTTGAGTAGTTTGGAGAACTGGCGAATACCACCTGTAGCTGGCCCTGCCCCCATCTATTCTCTGCCTCCCAAAACCCAGCTGATTGGGAGGGAATGGGGATTTTGCAGCAACCTTTTCCTTCCATGCCCACCAAGCCACGTCCACCAAGCCATGCCCACACAACCAGTAGTAAAAAAAATTGAATCCCTCCACTGGTTAGTTTGTAGAGCTTGACTGTTCTGAGGCTACAGTCTCTAGCTCCGGGGTGTCAAACTCAATTTCATTGAGGACCGCATCAGGGTTGTGTTTGATCTCGTGGGAGGGGGGGCATGGCCAGCTTGACATCACTCATCAAGTGCTGACGAGTGGGGGGCACTTGTGGTGGCCAAGTGCTAAGACAGGACTTCCCTCAGGCCCTCCCTCTCATTATAATCTTCCTCCCTTCCTCCCTCCCTTCTTCTATTCCTTCCTTTTCTTCTTTTTCCTTTCCTCTTCATTCTCCTTTCTTCTCCCTTCCCCTCTAGCTTGCTGAGAACAGAGAACAGAGAATATAATAACAGAGTTGGAAGGGGCTTTGAAAGTCTTCTAGTACAACCCCCTACTCAATCAGGAGACCCTAGATCAGGGGTGTCAAACTCAAGTCATGGGGCTGGATCTGGCCTGTGGGGTGCTTAGATCTAGGCCACGGTTTTACCCTGGAAACAGTGAAGGACCAGCCCGTGGTGCCTCTGCCAGCAAAAACAGAACTCGGGAGGGCCACATGCTCCAGGCTCTATTTAGATCCACACCTTCCAACCAGCTGGTGGAGACGTCTTTGGAAAGAATGTTATTTTGGCTACACTCCCCCCCCCCCAAAGTTATCTCTATCTTCCCCTTCACATTCCCGCAGCTGCAATCGGTCTTGCTGTGGCAGCTCTGAAGATGTCCAAAATGGTTTCAGGGCTGACCCCTTCCTCTTCATCTTGGGGCAGTAGTCCTCATGCCATCCTTAGGCAAACAATTATCCAACCTTAACTTGAAAACCTCCAGTGATGGATTATAGATTAACCGAGTTGGAAGGGACCTTGTAGGTCATCTAGTACAACTCCCCACCTGAGCTGGAGACCCTACACCATTTCTGACCAATGGCAGCCCAGTCCCTTCTTGGAAGCTTCCAGTGATGAAGCTCCCACAGCTTCTGAAGGCAACTTTTGTTCCATTGGTTGATTGTTCTCACTGTCAGAAAGTTCCTCCTTATTTCTAGGTTGAATCTCTCCGTGTTCAGTTTCCATTCATTATTCCTTGAAAACAGCTTGACCCCCTTCCTCTCTGTGGCAGCCCCTCAAATATTGGAAGACTGCTATCCTGTCTCCCCTGGTCCTTCTCTTCTCTAGACCAGCCATGCCCAGTTCCTGCAACCTCCAGTCTCCTAATCATCCTGGTTGCTCTCCTCTGCACTCTTTCTAGAGTCTCAACATCTGTTTTATAGCGTGGTGACCAAAACTGGATGCAGAACTCTAGGTATGGTCTTATTAAGGCTTTCTAGAGTGGGATTATTACCTCACTTGATCTTGTATCCCTCTGTTAATGGAATTTAGGATTGCATTGGCTTTTTTGGCTGCCGCTGCACACTGCTGGCTCCTATTTAGCTGGTTATCCACTAAGACTCCAAGATCCCTCTCACAGTTACTGCTATTAAGCCTATGTAGGTGCTCACACTGTCGCGACAAATGTCCTTCCTCCAGAATTTTCTTTTAACACCAATGCTCGGTGAGAAGGCCTTTCCTAAGCCATTCCAAAAGGCAACTGCACCTCGTTTTCTTCCAAACAAGCCTCTTTGCCACCACCCCCCGTGTGCAACATAGATGTTAGGGTTCTAAATACCATGCAGAAATAAATCATTGTCCAAGGCAAAACATCCTTAAAGGTCCAATTTATTCTACAGGCAAGTTAGCACCTCTATGGAAAATTCCAACTCTGATTTACATCCTGGAATTCCACTCAGTTGAAAGTTCATGATCTATCCCCACACCCACAAATCCATCACATGTTCCAATCATCATCTTCCACGCTGGCATCTACACCCCTCTGCTTCCGGTCAGGTGTCGAGGTGCGGAGACAAAAGATGACCTTGAGCTTCTATAAAAGAATGACAACATACATTCCACAATCCTACTCCTTTCTATTCCCCCCTCCCAACTACTACACTAATGAAACAGCATAGAAAACTATAAGAAAGTGTGGCAGGCCAAAGATCCTAAAAATAACATAACTACAGGCCTGACAATAGATGCCGGACCAAGTCATTCACAAATGAATCAATGAAAACTCCTAACAGATGGACCATCATTTTCTCCAAGGTGTTATGAGCAAACCCGATTTGTATCTCTCCCCCCTCTCCCCGAGGTTGTAGCTGCCTGATATTGCTTCCTTTTCTTTCTTTGGAAAAAAACTCCCAAAACCTAAGATCTATGTTCTAAGAAGGGAAGTGTATAAACAATTAAAAAAAAGATGGGGGAATGTAAGAGAATATTAGCAAACCCCTTGGGGCATTTTTTTTGAAGCTTTGCAGAAGTTGTGGTCCATGGTGGTGGTTGGGTGGCTACACACATACCCTCTAAACACAGGTCATGGCAAGGTGGTGGCTTGGGTCATGTCATCAAGGATCAACTCCATTTTACATGCACCACAGGGTTTGAATCAAACCTGTTGGCCATGTGTTTGCGGCAGCCATTTTGTTTCTTTGATCCCCTCCTGCCTCTCATGGATGGTCTGTAGAGATTCTGAGTCATCCAGGTCATAGTTATCCCAAAAGTGGCAACTGGACTTTCTGGGTTTTTCTTTGAAGACGTTTTGCTTCTCATCGAAGAAGCTTCTTCAGCTCTGACTTGGATGGTGGGGAATGGAAGGATTGATATTCCTTGCAGACAGCTGGTCATTTGCCTCCTTTTAGAGGGTCGCTGAGGCCACTTGGAGGTTTCTCTGTGTCCTCAGGGTCACCTGAGTAGTGCAAATAGTTCCTGTAGCCTGCAATTTTTCCCTCTGGAAATCCATTCATACTCCTGCACCATTGAAAGGACGTTCATCCCAAATTATATAGCTAAAAGTCTGTAGAGATTCTTGGCCATTCATGTTACGGTTGTCCCAATGTGGCTTTTTCAGGAGGCAACTGGGCTTTTTTGTTTTTTCTTTGAAGAGGTTTCACTTCTCATCCAAGAAGCTTCTTCAGCTCTGACTGGAGGGCAGGGAACGGAAGGGTTTATGCTCCTTGCAGACAGCTGGTCATTTGCATCCTTTTAGAGGGTCCTTGAGGCCACCTGGAGTTTATCTGTGTCTTCAGGGTCCCCTGAGTGGTGCAAATGGTTCCTGTAGTCTGCAATTTTTTTCCTCTGGAAATCCATTGCTCCTCCCTACACCATTCCAAGGGTCTTCATCCCAAATCATATCTACAGACCTTTGACTATACAATTTGAGATGAACCCCCTTTGAATGGTGTGGGTGAAGGTTTGTTTTCCAGAGAGGAAATAAAATGCAGACTACAGGAACCATTTTCACCTCTCAGGTGACCCCGAGGACTCAACAACTCTCTAAAAGGATGCAAACGACCATCTGTCTGCAAGGAGTATAAATCCTTCCATTCCCCACCATCCTGTCAGAGCTGAAGAAGCTTCTTGGATGAGAAGTGAAATGTAATCAAAAGATAAACAAGGAAGTCCAGTTGCCTCTTGAAAAAGCACCTTTGGGAGTCTAATGGATGGGCTAGGTCCCAAACCCTCATGGTTATTGAGTCTTCTCGTGAGGAGTCCTTGGTGATCTCCGAGTTTGGTGGTTTCACTGCCAAAACTAGGCAACATCATCAGACTAGCACTGATGATGTTACCTAGTTGGGTCATGAAACATCTGCAAGAAAACCACCAAGCTCAGAGAGCACCAAGGACTCCTCACCTCAACCCTGAGCTGCAAATATTCTCCTTTATTGGTCTTATCATGATCTGGAAGTATCTCTAAAAAGGGCAGAGATTAAAAAAAAATAGCTGAAGCCATCTCCTAGTACCCCTGATCCTGAAATCTGCATTTTGGAACCTGGTTTCTGATGTAATCCATTTTGGGGGTTCAGGCAGAAGACGTGAACCATACAACTCAAGATGCACATAACCCCCCAAAAAACAAAACAAATCAAAACCATTCAAGCAACCTTCAGCCACTCAATTGCCAAAATTTGGAAGGAGCAGTTAAACCTTGGCTAAGCAGTTATTTATCAAGTAGGGGCCAAGAGTTTACCAGATTGGTTTAACTCTATTTCGAAAAAACTTAGAAGCCTACAGATTATGAATAAAACCATTTTTGGGGAAACAAATCAAACTTTTGCATTCTGACGATCTCTGCGTATGTTGGGATGTGAAGATGGGCTTGCTAGGAACTCAGAGGACTCACGAGACTTTATGACTGGGCTAAGTTTGCAAGTGGGTGAGGATTCTGTTGAGAGAAGGTGGGGGGAAAATCCATACGAGGGGTGAAATGCTATCTGCTCGGGTTGGTTCGCCCGAACCAGTAGTAAAAATACTACTGGTTGGCCCAAACTGGTAGTAAAAAGATACTTTAAAAAATAAAAAATAAAATGTTCTGACAATTGCGTGGCACAGCTGATTGTTGCACAGCTGATCTTTGGAACTTTTTAAAAACTTTTTTTAAGCATTTAAAAATGCTTTTAAAAAACTTTTTAAAAGCTTGTGGCTGTGACAATCAGCTGTGCAGCGCGATCCTGGGAGCCTTTTTGTGTGGGTGAAGTTCAGCTGCTTTTGCATTGTGTGTGAGTCAGTTGTGTAGGTTTTGTGTTATTTTTGTGTAAAGTGTGATAGTTGGTTTTTTGAGCTCTCTGTGACTCTGTGAGGTTCCTGCTTGTTGCCCATCTGGTCACATGACCACCAAGCCATGCCCACCCAGTCACATGACCACCAAGCCACGCCCACCAAGCCACGCTCACCAAGCCACACCCACAGAACTTGTACGGAATTTTTTTAAAATTTCACCATTGATCCAGATGTCCAAGGTGGGCGGTAGTCCCACAGTTCTGACCATCTTCTTGACCTTTTAGTCTTCCAACAGATAACACCTTCTGCCAAAGCTGCAGGAAAGCCATTGCAACATGTATATTATTTTTTTTAAAAGCCAAGCCTTGAAAAGAAGCTAAACCGAAAGCTTTTATGTTGCTTTGTTCTCCTAAAAAGAGCTTTTCCTAGGAAAGCTATCTCAGAATGCTTTTTGGAGTGGTGTATTACATGCAGAGTTCCAAGGCGCACACTTAAAGTGTACTGGGGGGCGGGGGGAAGAACCCACTAGAAATCGGAATGAGGCTGTTGATACTTTGTGATGTAAAAGTCCTCTCCCCAATCCATAACTCAGGTTTTACTTTGGGATTCAGCCTTTTTGGTACATTAGAACAGAAAGGAATTGGAGAAGCAGAACTCTGAATTCTTCAGAATCTTTTTCCTCATGAAAGGGATTTCACACCTTAAAAATGCCCCCAGATTCACTGTTCTGACCTATTCTTCCCAAGAGCATGAAGCAAACGCCTTGTCCCAACAAAAAAACCCTTTTATTAATTGACTGTGAATTCTGCTCATTCACATCCAGCAAAGTCTTTCAAGTTAGTTTAGTTTAGTTTATTTAATTTATAGACCGGCCCCTCTCCCCGTAGGGACTCGGGGCGGTGTACAGACCATTCATAATCAAAACAACAAAAAATAACATAAGACATAGAACAAAAACAACTCACACACACTGTCTGTATATAAAATCCCAAAACCAATTTAAATATTAAGAACAATTTAAAAACCCGTTAAAACCCCAATATAAAATTTAAAAAGCCATCCACGAAGGTTTAAATAGATGTTAAATACAGTTACGATTATAATTGTAATTAGGCCAGACCAGCTACTTGAAACAGGTGGGTCTTGAGTTTCTTGCGGAAGGAGCGGAGATCAGAGGTGGTTCTAATATCGGGGGGGAGGTCGTTCCAGAGGGTTGGGCCCATCACAGAGAAGGCCCTACTCCTAGGCACCGCCCGCCCGCACTGTTTAGCGGATGGTACCCGGAGGAGGCCCTCTCTGTGTGAGCGGATTGGTCGCAGAGATGTATGGGGTAGAATGCGAGAGCTGCCAGGCTGACATCTGCAAAACTTGGCAAGGAGTTTCGGAGGGTCACGAACCAATGAAGCAAACTAATTGTCTCCTGCAAACTCCACTCCCCTTTCGCTGCTCTTTGATTTCCTCTGGGAGGGGCCATTCATCGTCCACCTGTGGCCTTACTCCCAAGACGACCCCTGTTCTTTAGCTGTTCCCTTCCTCTGGCAACTCTGCGCATGCGCACACTGGGAACAGTCTCCAGCTGTTCTTCTGCCTCACTGATGTCTGACTCTGAAGGCAGCTGATAACTGTCAGACGGCCCTGGCCCCATCTCTGCCTCTGACACAGAGCCCTCATCAGAGCCTTCCCCAGACTCCAGGACTGGCCCAGGTTCCTCCCCAACCTTCTCACTGCCCGAATCTGCTGCCAGCTCTGCTAGCCACTGGCAGGCCACAACACTCACATCCAAATAGCCGAAAGGTGGAAATTAAACCCCCAAAGACACTTCCCAGCATGACAACAGGATTGCATTGATAGCTACAGCTGGGTTCTTCACAAGAATTGATCCATCACCCAGCAGATGGAATTTAGGCTCAGCAAGCAGAGAAAATGGACGACCATTGAGACAGGAGATTTATCATTTCTGAAAGAGTAAAAAAAAAGAGGGTAAAGAATCATATCCAAGTATATTTAGAGACGGTATCAAAAGACATAACCCTCAGGACACGGGAAAGCTTGAATATTCGTATAACAGGCCTGGTGCTTCTAAGAATTCTGGGTGGGACTTGAGAGACAATCCCCCAACTTTGTAACATAGTGGATGCAAATAAAACAGTTTTCAAAGTATGTGAAGGAAACATGGAAAGGGTGATGGGGAGGAAGTTGAACAAGTAACCAAGAGGGCTGTCAGGCGAGAAGAATCTGGACCACGTGTTTAGCTCCAGTCAAGCTGATGTATTACCCATGTTGGCAGGGTTCCAAATAGCGTCCAAAATTAAATCAGAGTCCGAGACAAAGGATTCCTCAAAGTTTCAATTTATTAAGAGAGCCATGTTGGCACATCTGGGAAAACCCGAATCTGAAAGCTTCCCTGTTTTCCCACCCAGTTGACAGTTCAAGATCCTGCCCTCACAACCACAAGTCCATCCCATGGTCCAATCTTCCACTGCCACAAAGGCAGAGTCCAGCCATCCAGTTCCGGCCAGGTGCAGAGACAAAGGATGACCTTGAGTTTCCAAGAAGAATGTTGTTATGGCTACATATCACCCAACTCCATATAATCCCCCCTCCCATTTTCCCCACAATAGAAAATGAATAGTAGAAAATGTGGCAGGCCCTGAAGTCCAATAATGGCTTGCAAACCTGACACATGTCTATATATAAGACTCTAGTCAACTAATGGTCAGCACGATGTTGGCCCTACATAAGCGTTAACAGAATTCAAAGGAGGCTAGTTTGTGGGAACATGATGATTTCAGACTGACTCCTCTCTTGACTCCACCCGGAGGATCTGCCAGTCTTTTTCCTGCAGCAGGGGTGTCAAACTCAAGGCCCGTGGAGCTGGCCTGGAAATATCAAAGGACCAGCCCATGGGGCCTCTGCCAGCCAAAGCGTGTGGCCCCCGTGTGGCCCACTTTTGGCCTCCCCAGCTTCCTGCAACACTCTGCTGGCCAAAAATGGGCAGCGCAGAGGTCCCATGAGATCTGTTTTTGGCTGGCAGGATCCTGCAAGAGGTTGAGGAGGCCAAAAATGAGACGGGGGGCATGCACATTCCACCTTGCCCCATTTTGGCCATCAGGGTGCTGCAGGAGGCGTCCGTCCCATCTCCCCCTGCCCCTCCCTGCCAGCCCGCGGAGGAGAACTACAATGCTGAAACAGCTCTCGAAGAAATTCAGTTTGACACCCCTGTCCCACAGAAACCTCTTGATTCCTGGAGATGAATTTCAGGAAATGGGTGTTCCAACCCCACAATTATGACAAGCGTTTGCTAATTAGCAACTACGCAGCGGGGAATCCCACGTGCAAAATTAGTAAGTGTAGCCGGACTCTAGTTTTCCTGCTGCTTTTTCTTTTCTTTTTTTTTTTCAAAAAGAATATTTGAAAGCTATATACAGGAACAATGCTCTGAGCCAGGCTGGAGCTTTGCTGGAGTTTGCAGGTTGAGGAGGAATTAAAACCAACCAAATCTACCTGTTTGCAGGTTGAGGAGGAATTAAAGCCAACCAAATCTACCTGTAAAGAAAACCCATCTTGGGAGCAGGTGTCACCCTATTCAGAAAAAGAGCCATGCTGGCCCTCCGGTTTTAGGATGAGAATCTCGTCAACTCTCTGTGCAATTCAATTCAATTGAAACTTTGGAGGGTGGGGAGAATCAAAAGAGGGATAAATTAGGATCTTATAAGCCCGTGATGGCGAACCTATGGAAACGCGTGCCTGAAGTGGCATGGAGAGCTTTGCCCATTGCTCACCCGGGTTTCTGGCATGCATGCGTGTGCGACGATCAGCTCATTTTCGTGCGTGCAACAGTGCTGGAAACTGGAAAAGCTCCAGTTTTCGTGTGCACATGCCTACCGTACAGCTGACCGTCATGCACGCATGCATGACAGAAACCAGATCTGCCCAATGTGCATGCATATGCTGGAAACTAGAAGTTCCTGCTTCGGGGACCTCATCTTCTGGGTCTCATCTCCAATGTGCGTGCATGCTCCCTTTTCGGCTGAAAAGATTGGCCCTCACTGTTATAAGAAATTGGGGTACAAACAGGAACATGACTGGGTTTCCCCCCCCCCAAATGACGGCGTGCTTAGACGCTGCGGCTTTGAGCTCCTGATGCCACAAAAACTAGTCTATACCTGCAGGTAGTTATTAAAGATTGGATCTTTTAGTCGACTAGATATTACCATTACTCCTTTCCTCAATCAGGAGGGAAAAAAATACATGATTGACAAAGTCACGCTTTGCTGACCTGCAAAATCAGAGCAGGAGAGTTCAAGCGAGTAACACTACCCCCTCCAATTAGCACAGAAGGAATAAAGGAGAATGGAAGAGAAATGGGCTCAGGCCGTCAGTTTTTAGTTTTGATTTTAATGTGTACACCGCTTAATGTTGTGAAACAGAGCATCGACCTCACCTTTCCTCTTTACAAATCTATATTTCCTGGTGTTAAAATATCTTCCCAAGAAACAATCAAAGAGAATAACAGAGTTGGAAAGGATCTTGGAGGTCTTCTAGTCCATCCCCCTGCTCTGACAGGAAACACTATACAATTCCAGACAAATGGATGTCCGTTCTCTGTAAAAAAGATGTTGGGACTCTAGAAAAAGTGCAGAGAAGAGCAAACAGGATGATGAGGGGACTGGAGGCTAAAACATACAGTGAACGGTTGCAGGAACTGGGCATGGCTAGTCTAGTGAAGAGAAGGACCAGGGGAGACACAATAGCAGTCTTCCAATGTTTGAGGGGCTGCCACAGAGAGGAGAGGGGTCAAGCTATTCTCCAAAGCACCTGAATGGATGAAAGAGGATCAAGAAGAGATTCAACCTGGAAATAAGGAGACATTTTCTGACAGTGAGAACATTTTCTGACAGTGAGAACAATCAACCCATGGAACAGAAGTTGCCTTCAGAGGTTGTGGGAGCTTCATCCCTGGAGGCTTTCAAGAAGAGACTGGACTGTCATCTGTCAGGGATGGTGTAGGGTCTCCTGCTTGGGCCGGGGGTTGGACTAGATGACTAGGATGATTAGGAGACTGGAGGTTGCAGGAACTGGGCATGGCTGGTCTAGAGAAGAGAAGGTCCAGGGGAGACAGGATAGCAGTCTTCCAAATATTCGAGGGGCTGCCACAGAGAGGAGCGGGTCAAGCTATTTTCCAAAGCACTTGAAGGCCAGAGAAGGAATAATGGATGGAAACTGACCAGGAATAATGGATGGAAACTGACCAGAGAAGGAATAATGGATGGAAACTGACCAAGGAGAGATTCAACCTGGAAATAAAGAGGAATTTCCTGACAGTGAGAACAATCAACCCATGGAACAGAAGTTGCCCTTAGAAGTTGTGGGAGCTTCATCACTGGAGGCTTTCAAGAAGAGACTTTTGTCAGAAATGATGTAGGGTCCCCTACAAGGTCCCTTCTAACACTGTTAATCTGAATCTATCTAAGATTATCAAAGGCCTGGAGGGTAAAACCTACGATGAATAGTTGCAGGAACTGGACATGGCTAGTCTAGTGAAGAGAAGGACCAGGGGAGACAGGATAGCAGTCTTCCAAATATTTGAGGGGCTGCCCCAGAGAGGAGGGGGTCAAGCTATTTTCCAAGGCACCTGAAGGCCAGACAAGGAATAACGGATGGAAACTGACCAAGGAGAGATTCAACCTGGAAATAAAGAGGAATTTCCTGACAGTGAGAACAATCAACCCATGGAACAGAAGTTGCCCTTAGAAGTTGTGGGAGCTTCATCCCTGGAGGCTTTCAAGAAGAGATTGGACTAGATGACCTACAAGGTCTCTTCCAACTCTGTCAACCTGTATTCTTCTTAAAAGCCTCCAGTGATGGAGCAACCACAACTTCTGAAGGGAAGCTGTTCCTCTGGTTAATTGTCAGAAAATTTCTCCTTCGTTCCAGGCTGCTTCTCTTCTTGGTTAGTTTCCAACAGTTGCTTTTTGTCCTACCCTCAGGTGCTTTGGAGAATAGGTAGACTCCCTCTTCATCAACCCTGAAGCTGGCAGCCCTGAAGTTCTGGATCTTGATGTGAATAGATCAAGCTCTTGATCTGAATAAGCAATGGATCTATTACTTGGAATCCTGACATTCTTCCTTGTGGCAGCCCTTTAGCTACTGCAACACTGCAATCAAGTAACCCCTAGTCCTTCTTTGCATTAAACGAGTTCCTACTTTTATTCTTCACATAAAAGTAAAATAAAAGTAACAGTAACACCCAACTTGGTCATCAGATGTAGAGAATTGAAGAGGAATTTGGGGGCCCAAATGTAGAGAAAATAAGGTAGTCAGAAAGAAGCCACGTTTAGAAAGTTTATAAAGGACAGGGACCAGGAATAGTACCATTCATATGATTGAGGATATTTTTATCCCACATTCATAGGGACATCCCCATTTTTCTTTCCTGCTCTGGATATTAATAACCTTGTGAAATAAGATCGCACTGAATAATGGTTTTTATATTTAGATTAACAGAGTTGGAAGAGACCTGGAAGGTCGTCTAATCCACTGCTCAATCAGGAGACCCTAGGCTATTCCAGACCAGTGCCTCTCCTGTCTCTTCTGATGGAGCACCCACAACTTCTGAAGGCAACTTCTGTTCCACTGTTCAATTGTCCTCACTGTTAGGAGGTTTCTCCTTAGTTCTCGGTTTCTTCTCTCCTTGATTAATCTCCATCCCTTGTTTCTTGTCCTGCCTTCTGGTACGTTGGAAAATAGGTTTTCTTCTCCTTTGTGGCAGCCCCTCAAATATTGCAACATATCATCTCATGCCTAGTCCTTTTTTTCATTAATCTAAGGTAAAGGTGAAGGTTCCCCCCACATGTGTACTAGTTGTTCCCGATTCTAGGGGGAGGTGCTCATCTCTGTTTCAAAGCTGAAGGGCCAGCACTGTCCAAAGACATTTCTGTGGTCATGTGGCCAGCATGACTAAACGCTGAAGGTGCACGGAACGCTGTTCCCTTCCCACCAAAGTGGTCCCTATTTTTCTACTTGCATTTTTTACGTGCTTTTGAACTGCTAGGTTGGCAGAAGCTGGGACAAGTCACGGGAGCTCACTCCGTTATGCTGCACTAGGGATTCGAACCACCGAACTGGTGACCTTTCTGGTCGACAAGCTCACTGTCTTGGCCACTGAGCCACTGCTTCCCCTTCATTAGACTAGGCATGCCCAATTCCTGAAGCCCCCAGTGACCAGAGACTCTTTACCCTATGGGAGAACTGTTGGTTGCAATCTAACATATGAAAAAAACACTGAGAAAAAGTTTATTTAGATCAGCCTTCATATGTTGGGTGCCAAAGTTTCAGATCTTACACTTTCCCTTTTTCTGCCTCCTTTTCTCTGCCTGCTCCCTTCTCCACTTTCGTTAATGAGATTGTTCTGTCAAGTTGAGAATATCCTCATTTTGATTCATCGCACCACAAGAGAGGCAACGAGACTTTTGCTGACAGCCTAACTTCTAAGCACTTCTCTTGAAAACATGGAGGCATCAGACGAGATATAAAAAGACAGCCATCGCATATATCGCTTGTCAGGGGAACAAGAGCTGGATGGCATATTGGGGAGACCCTTTAGAATAGAAGATGCTTTCCTTTTTTTTTCTTTTTTACAAGCGGAAACATTATCTGGGAAAACGGAATTAATAATCCACCATGGTTCAGGCAGAGATGGAAGTCAGGGGACTCAGTCTGGTGAAGAGGTCTTATAACCCAGTTGGCAGATGGGTCCTTAAAGATGGCGAGTAATTCAGTTTCTGGAGGGAAGTCGTTCCACTTTTTAAACTGTTCTCACTGTCAGGAAATTTCTCCTTAGTTCTAGGTTGCTTCTCTCCTTGATGAGTCCCCATCCTTTCCTTCTTGTCCTGCCTTCCAGTGCTTTGCAAAAATAAAGTAACAGAGTTGGAAGGGACCTTGGAGGTCTTCTAGTCCAACCTCCTGTTTAGGCAGGAAACCTACACCATTCCAGAAAAATGGTCATCTAATCTCTTCTTAAAGACTTCTGGTGTTAAAGCATTTACAACTTCTGGAGGCAGGTTATTCCACTGATTAATTGTTCTCACTGTCAGGAAATTTCTCCTTAGTTCTAGGTTGCTTCTCTCCTTGATGAGTTTCCACCCATTGCTCCTTGTCCTGCCTTTTCCAAAGCACCTGAAGCAACAAATAGAAACTCACCAAGGAGAGAAGCAACCTAAAACTAAGGGGATATTTCCTGACAGTGAGGACAATTAACCATTGGAACAGCTGGCCTCTAGAAGTTGTGGATGCATTTAGTGTCTATTCAGTTACAACAGCACTGAAAAAAGTGACTTATGACCATTTGTCACACGCATGACAATTCCAGCATCCCTGTGGTCACGTGGTCAGAACTCAGATGCTTGGCAACTGGCTCGTATTTATGACAGTTGTAGTATCCCCAGGGCAGGGGTGAAATCCAGGAGGTTCTGATCAGCTCTGGAGATCCAGTAGTGGAAATTTTGAGTACTGGTAAATGCCACCTCTGGCTGGCCCCAGAGTAGAGTGGGAATGGAGATTTTGCAGTATCCTTCCCCTGGAGTGGGGAGGGAATGGTAATTTTGCAGTATCCTTCCCCTGAAGTGGGCAGGGATTGGGGATTTTACAGTATCCTTCCCCCTGGAGTGGGGAGAGAACGGGGATTTTGCAGTAACCTTCCCCTGGAGTGGGGAGGGAATGGAGATTTTACAGTATCCTTCCCCCTGGAGTGGGGATTTTGCAGTATCCTTTCCCTGGAGTGGGGAGGGAATGGGGATTTTACAGTATCCTTTCCCTGGAGTGGGGAGGGAATGGGGATTTTACAGTATCCTTCCCCCTGGAGTGGGGAGGGAATGGAGATTTTGCAGTATCCTTCCCCCTGGAGATTTTACAGTATCCTTCCCCCTGGAGTGGGGAGGGAATGGGGATTTTGCAGTATCCTTCCCCCTGGAGATTTTACAGTATCCTTCCCCCTGGAGTGGGGAGGGAATGGGGATTTTACAGTATCCTTTCCCTGGAGTGGGGAGGGAATGGAGATTTTACAGTATCCTTCCCCCTGGAGATTTTACAGTATCCTTCCCCCTGGAGTGGGGAGGGAATGGAGATTTTGCAGTATCCTTCCCCCTGGAGATTTTACAGTATCCTTCCCCCTGGAGTGGGGAGGGAATGGGGATTTTACAGTATCCTTTCCCTGGAGTGGGGAGGGAATGGAGATTTTACAGTATCCTTCCCCCTGGAGATTTTACAGTATCCTTCCCCCTGGAGTGGGGAGGGAATGGAGATTTTGCAGTATCCTTCCCCCTGGAGATTTTACAGTATCCTTCCCCCTGGAGTGGGGAGGGAATGGGGATTTTACAGTATCCTTTCCCTGGAGTGGGGAGGGAATGGAGATTTTGCAGTATCCTTCCCCCTGGAGATTTTACAGTATCCTTCCCCCTGGAGTGGGGAGGGAATGGAGATTTTGCAGTATCCTTCCCCCTGGAGATTTTACAGTATCCTTCCCCCTGGAGTGGGGAGGGAATGGGGATTTTACAGTATCCTTTCCCTGGAGTGGGGAGGGAATGGGGATTTTACAGTATCCTTCCCCCTGGAGATTTTACAGTATCCTTCCCCCTGGAGTGGGGATTTTGCAGTATCCTTTCCCTGGAGTGGGGAGGGAATGGGGATTTTACAGTATCCTTCCCCTGCCACCTAGCCACTCCCACAAAACTGGTAGTAAAAAAACTTTGAATTTCACCACTACCATGGGGTCATGTGATCCCCTTTGTGCTACTTTCTGACAAGCAGATTTGTTTAACAACCATGTTAGTCACTTAGCAGCTGCCGTGATTCATTGAACAACAGTGGCAAGAAAGGTCGTAAAGCAGGGCAAAACTCACCTCACAGCAGTCTTACTTTAATCGGTGGAAATGTTATGTTCCATTGTGGTCATAAGCAGAAAGCACAGCTATTTCCAACAAAGAGCTCCGTAAATTAACATCGACTCCACAAATTATATGCCGGCATTAAGCTCTTCTACTTCTTTTTTTTAAAAAAACCAACCCAGAGTAATAAACTATAGAGTAGGAAGCACACATTATAATTACTATAACCCAGTGATTAAGAGGCAATTAGTAGTGGTCCATCTTCTTTTATTTTGAGGCAGTGCTCTAAGGAACCAACACTGTTTTCCTCCACTTCAAAAAAAATTTCTAACAAGCTTCTTTGCACTTGTTGGTTAAGTAGCATATTCTGATCTCTTCTTGTGTGGTTTTTGCCTTCCGAAGTCATTTATTTCTGCCCGTTAATTGGTTTCATCTTTTCCAAGACTTGCCCAGCAGCTAAGGGGTGGAGTTTTACTGAGATAATGTCTTCCATCCTGATTTTTTTTGAAAAGCTTCATAGGGGGAATAAATGCAGACTAATGGGGCTTGGTGACCACAGAGGAAAAATATCAATATTTCCCTGATTTCTACCTGACAAGGTAAATGCTATGATTTTCCCTAGAATACTATCAGTTGTCAGATGGATACTTAGTATGGTCATGGCATTTCTCAGATGGAGAATCTATATAACATTGCAGTGAGATTAAATTATTACTTTGCAGAGCAGGCTGGCCCAGAATTATGTGGCCTCCTTGTGGGGGTCTCCCTGTGGCATTCCCTGGAGGTACAAGAGGCACTGATCATAGCAATGCAAGGTGGGCTTGACCAGAGAAGAGCAACCAGGATGATTGGGGGACTGGAGGTTAAAATATACGATGAAGTGGGCATGGCTAGTCTAGTGAAGAGAAGAGACGGATCAGGGGAGATATGTTAGCAGTCAATATTTGGAGGGCTACCACAGATAGGAGGGGGTCAAGCTATTTCCCAAAGCACCTGAAGGCCAGAGAAGTAAGGGAGGGGAATTAAGAGTAGGAGAGAGAATAAGGAGGAGGAGAACAGAGGAGGAGGGGGGAAAGAGAGGGGAAGAAGAAAGGAGGAAGGAGGAAAGAGGAAAAAAGAAGGCAGAGAAGGGAGGTTGAGAAGATGGAAGGAGCAAGGTTGTTGCAAAATAAAATGGGGGCACAGGGTGGCAAGAAAGTGACCCAAACTGCATTCTATATATTTGTAAGAAAATAACGATAAAGATTAATGATGAACAGATAAATGATAAATAGTAACTACTGTATAAGAGTGTATATTTGTGAATGAATTTGAAAGACAAAAATAAAAAAGCTTTTTAATAATAAAAAAAGAAGGAATGGTGTTTTTTAAGTTCCATCCAGGAAGACACGCCAGATGGAAATAAAAATCAAAGCACGAGAGCATCATGAAATGGGTTTCTAGCTGTCTGGAAAGTCAGCTGATTCTTGGGGGGGGACGCATGCAAATGTCCCCATTTCCCATTGTCTACCTAAGCAACCATCGGGCGAAAGCAGCCGAGCTTCAACCTGACTGCGTCACAGAGTAATACATCTTGAGTCGATGAGTAATGAAAGAAATTGTTTCCTATAATGAGGAGAGCCTGATGTTTTTTTGTGTGTGTCTTGTTGCAATCTCCCTCGCAATTTATTTAAACCATGACGAGGGAGGAAAAGGGGACAACTTTCCCAATTGGCTGAATCCATGAACTTTACCCCACCCCACCCCCAATTTCCCTTTGGCTCCTTCACAAGCCATTTAAGGGAAGACAAAGAGATATTTGTCTTCTTCGGTCGACTCTTCAGAAGAAGACACCACGAGGGTCTTTTGCAATCTGTGATCCACATACATCATAGTCTTGTTGTGGCGGCTGGTTAAACATCGTCCTGTGATTCTCAATTCTTTTCTGGAGAATGAAAGTCCCTGAGCTGAATCAAAAAACAGGTGGAGAACATTAAAGCTTTGGGAAGACTTGGATGGCAGACAAACTGGAGTGGACTCAAAAAAAAGTGAAAGGATATTGATGGGGTTGAAAGCTAAACCATACAAGGGAAGATGAGGTCTGTTTAGGTTAGAATGTGCAGGAGATGTAGGAGTCCTCAAGAGCTCTTTTCAGCTCAAGATTCAGGGACATGGTCTAATCACAGTTCCCAATATCTCTTTGAAGGACCAGTCCTCAGGAATAAGCTAGTGGACCCTAATCAAGAAGTTCCATTACAGACCCTGACTGGTATGTTCCTAGCAGGAACCTTACAAGTCTGGACTAATGAAAGGAACCTCTGAGCCCATGCCTTCTCCATGAACATCGGCGTATGTGTAGGAGGAAATGGAGTTTTCTTTCTATGTGGGAGAAATGCATATCTATGTTTACCCACCAATTGGACTGGCACATGCACTCTAATACACCTCCTCCCTAAAATGGGTGGTAAGTGGGGAACTGGCTCTTTCTGTACCCCTCATGGGACATGTCCAGAAAAGAGTGCCGCTCCTAATTCCGCTATTAGCGATCTTGGGAATGTGGACAGCAGTTGGAACAGGTGTAGGTGGAATGACCCATTCCATTACACAGTTCAGGCAGCTGTCGGAAGAATTCCAAGAAAGCCTAAACCAAATTGCTGGCACCTTGGTTGAAGTCCAGGACCAGATAGATTCCTTGGCATCAGTACAGAACCGGTGTGCCATAGATCTTTTAACTGCTGAAAAAGGTGGACTATGTGTATTCCTGGGAGAAGATTGCTGTTTCTATATGAATAGATCAGGAGCGGTCCGGGGGGTAGTCCAAGAACTATGAGATCAAGCTTCTTCTATTGGTCAAAGAGTACAAGGGACCGATGTGTGGTTCTCTTGGCTACCAGGAACAGGTTGGATTAAGCAAATGCTATTTCTTTTATTATGTGGAATTGCAAGTTTAGCCTTCCTCCCTTGCATAATACCCTTGCTTAAACAACTCGTTATGAGGTCTGTAAAAGATATACGGGCTAAACAGGAGTTAATGTTAATGGAAAGCCTTATCCCACATAGCCTCAAGGAAGATGAAGTTTCAGATACTAGCTCGTATGTTCAAATTGCACTCTTAGGAATGGAGAAAGTGTTTCCGGAAGATAAGCCCTAAGATGTGTATTGCTTGTATCCTTGCTTTTTTGCTATTCTGTATTCTGCATGCTTATATTGTTAATCTAACAGGCTAGACTCAATTGTGGGTATTAATCGAGTCTAGAAGGGGGAGGATAAAGTAGAATAAAATATGAATTAAAATATAAGAATGAAGACGTGGCATAAAAGGGACAGTTAGAAGCTTGCATAAAGGGACAGGGAAATGTCATCAGCCTTCAACCGCAACATGTTCCAGCAAACGTCCCTATGTCAAAAGTCCAAAACCACAAGGTTCAATTAAAGTTCGCATAAAGACACGTTGTCCGTACCTATGGCCCAAGACAAAAGGAGAAGTAAGACCCCACCTCCTTATAAGGCTTTTTCCTCAAGGTAACCAATAAAAAATGAGTTAAGTGTTTCCGTGTTACGCTGCCTTTGAGATTGTATAAGAATGCGCACTTTGATAATTAAGGTTGTTCAGAACTTGCAATGCTAGCCAAGTTGGGCTAGCTTTTCTGAACCTGGCTGCCAAATAAACTCTTCCCGTATCCTGAGAAGTCTAAGTCTGTCATTTTCTGCAACAGTTCGAGAGAAGAACGTCCTTTGAATGAGGTCAGTTAGATCATGGTCTCTGTTACTTGCAGAGTTATTGATGTGTTCGTAGTGAAAGAAGAGAAACATTGGAAAGTTGCAGGTAATAAGGCCTAGGAGCGAGCTTGCAGGCCTCACTGAACCAAAGTTTCAAACTAACAGAATCACAAAATGTGCCAGACATATTTCTAATGTGCTGACTTGAGTGCTGCATTTTGTGCAAAGTTTGTACTTGTGCGGATATATTTGGAGCAGGAAGATGGCGGGAAATGAGGAACTGAAAGTAACAAGTGTCTGAGAGCTTCAAATGTACACGGGTGTTTACAGAAAGTCAGTAAGAAAGTAAGAAAGAACAAGGAAGCGAAACGATGGAATGGTTAGGTCAGTAAAAAGGAAGGTATAAGAAATGTGGCTTGAGATGAGAATGGGGTCCTTTGCCCAATAGCAGCCCCTGTAGGATCTGCTATGTGTCATTGGACCCCATTGCAATGGTTTGACAATGTGAGTTTTCTGTTGTTGTTGTTATATCTCTTGCTTCTTTCTTTGGTTCCAAATTATTAGAAACAATAAACCTCTGATCTTAAACTAAGATTTATTGCTTGAGGTTTCATCTTTGTTTTTTGTTTTTGTTTTAATTGTAGCTTTACATTTGGCTTTTCTAACTTTGGCTATTCCTCACCAAAGCTCCTGCTCATAATAATTTCTGGAAAGCAAATATGATGCAGGCTATCAAATAGGAACAGTGGCAATGGGTTTTAACTTTAAAAAGAAATCACTAAAAAGTAATCACTAGGAAAAGGTTTAGGGGAGAATTCACCGTTATTTTCCAATCTTTGAAGGGCCTTCAAGGAAAAGAGGGTGTTTATTTATTCTCCATACCACAAGAAACAATGCTTTGTGAACAGTGTATTGTCTGGGTCAATTTACTTACACATAATAATATTTATCCCATTTCTAATCCCTACCTCTGTTTATCAAGCCACTGATAAAAGAAGTTCCACGTTAGAAAATATTCTGTAATTCAGCAATCCTTATTCTAGGCTCAAATGAAACAATCTTTTGCAATCATGCAATTATCAGCTTCTGATTTCTCAAAAAGCATTAGATCAACTCCGGAGCTTCTATAAATATAAATGCAGCAATCTTTCAAATGTTTATTAAAGCCACCCTGCTTTTTTGGACCGTCCCGTGAGGCTGGGGGGGAAAAGTGCCACTAACTCATTGAAGTTCCTTCGGTCTTTAACACAGCTACGCCTCTTTTTCATGGAAGCTCCTCAGGGGAAGATTTAATATCTGAAAATAAGGAGAAATTTCCTGACAATGAGAACAATCAATCAACGGAACTGCTGGCCTCCAGAGGTTGTGGGTGTGGTCCATCACCAGGGGTCTTCAAGAAAAAAATGGACAACCACTTGTCCATGATGGTAGGAGGCAGTAGTGAAATTCATTTTTTTTACTACTGGTTCTGTGAGCGTGGCTTGGTGGGCATGGGGTGGCTTGGTGGGCGTGGCAGGGGAAGGCTACTGCAAAATCTCCATTCCCACCCCACTCTGGGGTCAGCCAGCATTTGCCGTTTCTCTGAACTACTCAACATTTCCACTACTTGTTCTCCAGAACCTGTCAGAATCTGCTGGATTTCATCCCTGGTAGAAGGACTCCAGCCTTGGGCATGCAGTTGGACTTAGAAGACTTCCAAGGTCAGAATGGAACTATTTGCTTCAGCCAACTCACCATGGCAAACTGACCGTGGTCAACTCACCATGGCCAACTCACCGTGGCCAACTCACCTTGGCCAACTCACCGTGGCCAACTCACCGTGGCCAACTCACCATGGCCAACTCACCGTGGCCAACCGGCCCTGCCAATTTGCCACATGATAACTTGCTGCAGGATGATCCAGCAATTATCTCTATTTATATTTGTACTCATACTTGTGATTTGTTGTGTGGACTGTACACCGCCCCGAGTCCTTTTTTGGGAGAGGGGGCGGTCTAGAAATGTGAATAAATCAAATCAATCAATCAATTAAATTTAACTATTTAAAATAATGTAACTTTTTTTTTAAAAAAATTGTCCTTCACATTTCATTTTGTCCCTCCTTTGGCATCCTTTCTTTAACGAGTGTATCCCACCATTTCTTCGGCATTAGTGTAACTCTTGTCCCAGGGCGAGGTGCCTTGAGTCAGTTGGATGTGACGAGTTGGCTGCAGCGAGTTGTTATAGACACACACACACACACACACACACACACACACACACACACACGGTACCCTTCCACCCTGAGGATGCTCTTCCCATCGTCATCATTGGCATCCTTCAGTCTCAAAAGACAATGGTATCGTGTTCTGGAAAGAGGTCCTAACACAGCATCTGGTGAGGCTAAAAAGGTCAATTCGGGAGTGGCAATCCCATTGACACTGAGGGAAGATACATTCTGTCCCCTGCCCAGCGCCCAGATTTTGCTGGTTCTGGGATTGCCTCTTTGCCTCAGCCTGCCGGACAAGGGTCCCTTGAAATTGGAGAAGGCCATGCTGCGTCTTTCGCCTCCCAGCTGAACGGTCAGAGGTTGAGGTTTCCCAGCTGTTAATATCCATTCCCAGGGCCTTTAGATCCCTCTTGCAGATATCCTTATATCACAGCTGGGGTCTCCCTCTGGGGTGCTTGCCCTGCATTAATTCTCCATACAGGAGATCTTCCGGAATCTATTTGGCCAGGTGATGCCAAGAATACTTTGGAGACAGCGCATCTGAAAGGTTCTTCCCATATATTCATATGTTAGTCTTATGAATAACGACAGTGCTTCTTTGGATGGTCTTCTCACATTGATGTATAATTGGGGAAAATATTTCCCAATAATGCCCCGCTGAGAGCTAAACTGCCCTCCCTAAAATGTCATTTTCAATATCATTGGATTTTTTTCCCCCTGCTCTAGGCAAAGGTATTATTTATTCACTCGATTCTGCTAACCTTATGTTATGCTTCGCTGGAGACTTTTAATTAACGTTATTTCTTCTTTTTAATTTTTGCTGTCCAGAAACTGTTGCAATTGTCCAGTTTACGGCATGCTTTTAAAAAGCTGCTTTCAGGATTTATTTTACATAGAGGCTATTATCTTAATCTTTTTCAGGAACTCCTTTTCCTACTACTATTTTACTTTGAAGGCAGCATGCATGTTCTTTAAAAGGCAACCATAAATATGGGTTCATTAAAAATACGGATTTTTTTTTTTAAAAGCATGCTTTTCTTTTCCAGAAAGCTGAGGACTTGGGGCACACAGAGAAATTCTTTTTCTCCATGCTCGGTGTCCTCGTTTGTAACCATTCTTGACACAATTCTCAAGGCAGGCCGTAGTTAACTGAACTCAGCCCTAAGCAAAATTGCAATCACAAGCATCTAGGGGTGATAAAAAAAGTAAGCCCCCAGGGGAATATTTTACAAGGGTGACAGTGGAAGGTGATTTCCCCACAGTTGGACTGAGATAAGAACCAAGGATGAAAATGATACATTCTCCAAAGTTTTGAAGTATGAGCAAAGTTATCATAAATCACCACATGAGTTTCAGTAATGGAAGTGTTTTTTTTTTTTTTTTTTTGCTTTGAGTTGGTGGGATTCAGCCAGTTCGGAACGGTTCCGGCAAATCGGGTGCTAATTTTACATCTGGTTCACCGAACTCGTAATTGCAAGGACTGGCTGCCCCCAACCTCCAAGGAGTCTCCACATGTCCCATTTTGGATGCCAGGTAAGTGCAGGTCCCACACGGAGGCGCTGGGAGGGTGAAAAATGGGCCTCCCAGAAGTTCTGGAAGACCAGAAATGGTCCTGTTTACAGCCTCCAGTGGGGGCTTATTTCTACTGTTGGAATTCTTGGGACTCTACATCAAAGGTTGGCATGAAAAAGGTTGGCATGAAAACTCAGGGTGCCAAAGCTATTTGGGAAAGTGGTGACTGAACAGAAGAGACCAATAAGATTCTGTCGAGCCCTGTTAACAAGGGTGAGATTCAGACAGTTCAGACCAGTTCAGGCGAACCAGTAGCTCCAACGAACAGCTGAGAATGAACCGGTTCGCTCTGATGATTCAGGTTGGCTCACACGCCCACCCTTGTGCTTTGCTTACCTATATCCTCCCAGCTGATTCGCACGGCAGAGCGGAGTGCCACGCCTCTGCTGCACTACTGCCCAATCAGTAATGTTGAAGGCAGGTTTGGTAAAACTGCGCACGCCTGCGTGAAACACACGATCCCCAAACTGGTTGTTAAACTGGCAGTGAGGCAGCTGGGAGAGAACGGCCAAAATCTCACCATATCACCTGGGTATAGGAGCCCCCGGACTCTATACTTGAAATCAGTAATATGTCCTTAATAAGCACTTTGATTAAGCTCTGATCTCTTTCTTCCTCAAAATTGTTACAAATTTTACTGGAACAGTGTGGTAAGACGCTGTGAAGGAGGGGCACAGGAAGCCAAGTGTGAGTGTAAGATAGAACAGAGGTGAAATTGCCGATAGCTTAAGCCAGGGGTGTCCAAACTTGGGAACTTTAAGACTTGTGGACTTCAACTCCTAGAATTCTGGGAGTTGAAGTCCACAAGTCTTAAAGTTCCCAAGTTTGGACACCCCTGGCTTAAGACATGGTAGGAACTTCTCTTTTTGTATTTTTCCTATGTACTTCTCTGTTTGTAACATTCCAAAATGAACTCCTCCTTTTCGAAATGTCATGTTTGTCTCGTGTATGGAAACACCTCGAGAATGTTCAGTGTGAAACACGGCATAAAAGTAGCGTCCTGGGCGGAAACAAGGCAGTTCAGATTTTGGTGTGTGAACACGCTGAACTCGATGCATCAATAAACCTGTTTCTCTTGCACCTTCGTGGTCTCACGTCCCGTTTTTATTGAGCATTGTGGCGCAAGCCTCAACCTGTGGCAACAGCAGGATTCCACCACTGCCTGTGAACCATGGACTTCTCATCCAAAGCACGTTCAGATTGTCTTCTTCTGTTGCCGATTGACCTTCTCGCCTTCCTCGGTGGAGGAGGCCCTCAAGAAAACCATGGATCAAGGTTGGAAAACAAAGTGCGAACTTCACTGCACCCCAAAACGAACATTCTCCATTCTTTACGAGATTAGTTGGGGAAATAAAGCTCAGGCAGTAATATTTTGTTTTTGCTGTTGCCGGAATGAAAAGAGATGCCAAGGGAACCCTCTGCAGATATATGGCTTTTTCATCCGCGGAATGCCAGAAGGCTTTGCTCTATTCTAAGGCAGAGAATTAATGTCCTACATATATAGGAAAAAGAAAAACGGGTGCAGAGATATGAACTGGAGACATTTTGGCCTCAGAACAATAACTTCTCGGGTTGAGTTAAATGCATTTTGACTCAGCCAATGCGGAGTTTCTATTGACAGCAGATAATCACATCCTTCATTACAAAATGATTATAGGTGTGGAATGCCGAGCTGGGACTGCCGCCATTTCAGAAGGTGGACTTATATAATTGCCACACTGTTGGCTGTTTACCGACTTTTAGTTTTTCGTTGTTTTGTTTTTCTAAGAATAACCTGAAGACATAGCAAGTTTTCCGGGTTGGTTTAGATTGAAGGTGGCTTCCTGTGGACTAGAGCTGACAGCCACACATGGACAAAACAGCCTGGAAGCAAATGAGTGAGATGAAGGAGGAGGACAAAGATAGAATTGAATTCTTTATGGGCCAAGTGTCATTGGACACACAAGGAATTTGTCTTTGGTGCAGATGCTCTCAGTGTACATAAAAGAAAAGATACATTCATCAGGAATCATAAGGTACCACACTTAATGATAGGTATGGGGTACAAATAAGCAATCAAATCATACTAGGAAACTATCAACAAAGTTTGTAACAAAGTTATAGTCATACAATCATAAGTGGGAGGAGATGGGTGATAGGAATGATGAGAAGATTAATAGTAATAGTCATGCTGCCTTAGTGAATAATTTGACAGTGGTGAGGGAATTATTTGTTTAACAGAGGGATGGCGTTCGAGAAAAAAACTGTTCTTGTGTCTAGTTGTTCTGGTGTGCAGTGCCCTATAGTGTTGTTTTGAGGGTAGGAGTTGGAACAATTTATGTCCAGGATGCGAGGGGTCTGTAGCTATTTTCACAGCCCTCTTTTTGACTCGTGCAGTGTGCAGGTCCTCAATGGAAGGCAGGTTGGTAGTAATTGTTTTTTTCTGCAGTTCTGATTCTCCTCTGAAGTCTTTGTCTGTCTTGTTGGGTTGCAGAGCCAAACCAGACAGTTATGGGGATGCAGATGAGAGACTCAATGATTCCTCAGTAGAACTGTATCAGCAGCTCCTTGGGCAGTTTGAGCTTCCTGAATTGGCGCAGAAAGAACATTCCTTGTTGTGCAAAGATGCTACTATCCCCTTCAGCTATAGGAGGAGAATACCGGTTTTGAAGGCCTGCCCAGATGAAACTCAGTAGCACATTGAAGACATGGTTGGTGTGGCATTGTGGGAAATTCACTGTGTCTTTCTCCCAATCTGGTGATGGGATGGATGTAGTGAGGAGATTGGTCCTCAGAAGGGATGGGGTGTATTCCAGAGGAGCAAAAGAGGGTGAAGACAGTCTCTCCCTAATAGCCCCCAGAGTATATTGTAGCATTTGGCAGACAGTAGAGTCCTCAATCTAGCAAGATGTGGTGGAGTGGAGTGTTGATTCCCAGAAGGCAGGGGCTGCATTCCAGAGGAGTAAAAATGAGGACCCAATTTGTTGGGGGCAATAGGCTGACTCTGTAAACCACTTAGAGAGGGCTGTAAAGCCCTATGAAGTGGTATATAAGTCTAAGTGCTACTACTATTACTTTTCCTTCCTTCCTTCCTTCCTTCCTTCCTTCCTTCCTTCCTTCCTTCCCTCCCTCCCTCCCTCCCTCCCTCCCTCCCTCCCTTCCCTTCCCTTCCCTTCCCTTCCCTTCCTTCCCACAATGGTTAGAATGCAGTATTGCAGGCTAACTGTACCCACTGCCAGCAGTTCGATTCTTACTGGCTCAAGGTTGACTCAGCCTTCCATGCTTCCTAGATTGTTGGGGGCAAGATGTTGGCTCTGTAAACCACTTAGAGAGGGCTGCAAAGCACTGTGAAAAGCGGTATATAAGTCTAAGTGCTGTTGCTATTGCTATTAAACCTTTCACTCACTTCTGCAAACATCAAAAATCGTAGCATTGTATAGCTTGTAATATTGTCCCATCATGGGCAGTGTCAGGCCTGCAGTTATATTCCTTTTAGGATTTTTGGCCTGCCACACTCTCTATTGTTTTACTATGCTGTTTCATTAGTGTAGTAATTGAGAGGGGGAATAGTAAGGAGTAGAATTGTAGAATGTGTTGTTGTCAAAATAAAGCATTCCTTTCCAGAAGCCCAAGGTCATCTTTTGTCTCCGCACCTCTGCACCTGACCGGAACTAAAAGGGTAGAAATGCTAGCGTGGCAGAGGAAGATTGGACCATGTGATGGACTTGTGAGTGTGGGGCAAGGTTTTGAACTTTAAACTGGGTGGTAACCCAGGAAGCTTTCAGATTTGGGATTCCCACAGATGTGCCAACATGTCTGTCTTATTAAATTGGAACTTTAAGGATAGCTCTGCCTTGGACTCTGATTTAATTCTGCATGATATTTGGAACGCTGACATTCAGTTTCTTTAGGTCAGTCCATCACAAAGTTATACATACATACATACATACATACATACATACATACATACATACATACATACATACATTTCTTTTAGAAAGTTTTAAAAGAAAAACATAATTGCCTTATTATCATTGTTATTTGAAGACAAATGATGTTATTTATTTTAGAGAGAATGGCCATCTCCATATATCTATACCTATATCTATATCTATATCTATAATCTATAATCTATAATCTATAATCTCTATCTATCTATCTATCTATCTATCTATCTATCTATCTATCTATCTATCTATCTATCTATCTATCTATCTCTATCTCTATCTCTATCTATCTATCATCTATCTATCTATCTATCTATCTATCTATCTATCTATCTATCTATCTATCTATCTATCTATCTATCTATCTCTCTCTATCATCTATCTATCTATCTATCTATCTATCTATCTATCTATCTATCTATCTATCTATCTATCTATCTATCTATCTATATCTATATCTATATCTATATCTATATCTATATCTATATATGCCATCGAGATTCATATAAAATGCAATCATCAGATGGTGAGCGAAGAAAGTTACATCACATTTTCTTTTCTTTTCTTGAAAAAGCCAAACACTCATTTTTCATACCAAATGAAAAGTCAATAGTTTTAATTGGATTTTTTATTATTATTATTGTGAAATGGCTCCCTTCTCTTATTGAAGCCTTCCTTTTTCTATTTGCTCTCCCAGCCCCCGCAGCATTTTCTGCGGGAGGCGCTCCAATTGTAATGGCATGGCAAGCAATGTCTTTCTTATATTTGCTCTTGATCAAAACCTCGCAGTTCTCATAATTGCCTACCCCTCCTTCTCCTTGTTTTTCCTCCTTCCAGCCTGGGGGAATCCTGACTCCTGAGAGCATCATTTTATCTGTCAGAAGGAGTTTTCATCGAGTGCAGCAAAAATGGAAGTTTTTAAAATGCTCGTCTCCCTCGCCCCACTTCAACTAAGGAAGAGAGAGAAGAGCCAGTGGTTGGTCTTATCTTCAAGAAGAGATGTGGGTGGACACTGACATTCCATGGTTTGGTCCCTAGGTGGCAGTGAACTGAGCTCAGTTCAGTCTAGGCATATATCCTGTGGTGAGAAGATAAGAGTTCCTGTGGTGGAATGTCGTCTGGATTCCCAGGAGGAGAACGTTTTCCTCCAGTAGTCAAAATTTGAGGAGGAAACAACGACGATGAAGTTGAATCCATTATGATCTGGATGAAGAAGCAAGCACAAAGTTTCTGAATCCTCTGCTACTGTCGAGGGAGCCCAACAGGCACCGTGATGAGAGAAAAACCTGGCCAGATTTGATCTTTGAGGCACAGTTTGCCTGAGGCAGATGAAAAGACTTTCCTGTAGCCTCTAGGAGAACCACAAAGGCATTTAAGAGTGGAACTGGCCAGAGCCGGATTCTTCTCATTCTTTGTTATTCAGATGTACAAAAAGATATTTCAATCCAATCTCCTTGGGCCTCGGTCCACTAACAAAAGAAAACAGGATTCTTTCTTAAGCTTTCAAAAGGGACTATGACGAGAGCCAGAATGTGAGAAGCTCAAATGCTTTCTCTCTCTCTGTCTCTGTCTGTCTGTCTGTCTGTCTGTCTGTCTCTCTCTCTCTCTCTCTCTCTCTCTGTCCCTGTCTCTCTCTGTCTCTCTCTGTATCTCTCTCCCCCCTCTCTCTGTCTGCCTCTATCTCTCTGTTTCTGTTTCTCTGTCTCTCTGTCTGTCTCTCTCTCTCTGTGTCTCTGTCTCTGTCTCTTTGTCTCTGTCTCTGTCTCTGTCTGTGACCCTGTCTCTGTCTCTGTCCCTGTCTGTCTGTCTTTCTCTCTCTGTCTCTGTCTCTCTGTCTCTTTGTCTCTGTCTCTGTGCCTGTCTCTGTCTGTCTCTGTGCCTGTCTCTGTCTCTCTCTGTCTCTGTCTCTCTCTGTCTCTGTCTCTTTCCCTGTCTGCCTCTCTCTCTCTGTGTTTCTGTTTCTCTGTCTCTCTCTCTCTCTCTGTGTGTCTCTTTCTCTTTTTCTCTGTCTCTGTCTGTGTCCCTGTCTCTGTCTCTGTCCCTGTCTGTCTTTCTCTCTCTGTCTCTTTGTCTCTGTCTCTCTCTGTCTCTGTCTCTCAAGATTCTTCTCTGGTCACTATTGATAGTTGAGATCTTAGCTTGGCTTGTTTTCTCTCCCCACCCCCTAAATCCTTTGTAGAGAGGGACATCCCTTTATGCTTAAACTTTCCAGGAGCCTTGTAAAAACTCAACTGAATTCCCGGTAATGTTTAGCCACATGTTAAATTTGCATCTTCAGGCATTGGGGGTATCCATGTTAAGAATCCGCTCATCATATTTGGTTTCTTTTCCCCTTTTTACTAGAAGAAAAAAGGTGAGGGTGTGTGTGCCTAGGAATGTTACAGAAAAAGAGCAGATAGCAACATGATCAAAGTTTATGGAGGAAGAAAAGTCAAATATTCAAAGCATCTAGATGCCGGGTCATCATTTTTTTTGAAAAGAATGATTTTCTGAAATTGCTATTTTCTACCACCCATCTCAAAAATAATAAAATAAAATGAAAATCATAATAACAGAAAATAAGGACGAAGCATCTGGGTGACCGTGTGATGAGCCAGAATGCCTAATTCAAAGTTAAAGAAGTTTGTAGACATTCTCCACCATTCAGGTTGTCCCAAAGATGCTTTTTCAAGAGACAACTGGACTGTCTTGTTTTTTCTTTTGAAGACGTTTCACTTCTCACCCAAGAAGCTTCCTCAGCTCTGACAGGATAATGGGGATAGTAGGCAATTACCAGCTGTCTCCAAAAAATATAAATATATACAGAGATGATATTCAGCAGCCAATTCTGGAGAACCAGTAGCGGAAATTTTGAGTAGTTCGGAGAACTGGCAAATGCCACCTCTGGCTGGCCACGCCCCATCTATTCTCTGCCTCCTGAGTTCCAGATGATTGGGAGGGAATGGGGATTTTGCAGTATCCTTCCCCTGGAGTGGGGAGGGAATGGGGATTTTGCAATATCCTTCCCCTGGAGTGGGGAGGGAATGGAGATTTTGCAGGATCCTTCCCCTGGAGTGGGGAGGGAATGGGGATTTTGCAGTAACCTTCCCCAGGAGTGGGGAGTTTGCAGTATCCTTCCCCTGGAGTGGGGAGGGAATGGAGTATACTGCAAAATCCCCATTCCCTCCCGATCATCTGGGACTCAGGAGGTACCCTTCCCCTGGAGTGGGGAGGGAATGGGAATTTTACAGTATCCTTCCCCAGCCATGCCCACCAAGTCATGCCCACCAAGCAATGCCACACCCATCAAACCATGCCCACAAAACCGGTAGTAACATTTTTTTTAATCTCACCACTGCTTCCATTCCCAACTATCCTGTCAGAGCTGAAGAAGCTTCTTGGATGAGAAGCGAAATGTCTTCAAAAGAAAAAAAAACAAGGACAAGTCCCATTACCTCCTGAAAAAACATCTTTGGGACCAGTTAAAAGGGTGGTGGGAAGGACCTGTAGTGGTCAGGCAGACCCATCATATGTCTGAAATCGTATAGAATCTCCTGCTTGAACAGGGGGCTGGATTAGATGTCCTCCAAGGTCCTTTCCGTCTCGACTCTGATTCTCGATTCTCAAATGGACGGAATCTTATTCTCGATTCTTGAAAGCCAGGTCCAGCCTTCCCAAAGCAGACAACTTTGGTGAGACCCAGGGGTAAAATCCTTCCATTTTGGCCCGGTTTGGCCAAACCAATAGGAACGATTGTCCCTGGTTCTGTGAACCAGTAGCAAAAAGCTGCAAGCCGCACGATCGTTGGAAGCTGTCCCCCCACTTTTTAAAAGCATGTTTTTTCCTGCTGGTTCGGGTGAATAAGCAGGGGGAAAATGATTTTAAAAGTGATGGGGTGGTACTGTGAAAGAAAGAGAGAAGAGAGAGAGGGAGGGAGGGAGGGAAAAAGGAGAGGGAGGGAGGACTAAAAACCTGGCACTAGACTCAGCTTCAGAGGATGCCTTGAAAGAGCACGGCAATCCAAGGCTGGAAGGCACCTGGAGGTCATCTAGTCCAACCCCCTGCTCCAGCAGGATATTGCTAAAGCGAGTTTCTGTCTTTTGACCCCCTCAGTCACATGACTAGATAGCCACACCCACCCAGTCACATGACCCCCCCACCAAGCCACACCCACAGAACTGGTAGGGAAAAAAATTAAGATTTCACCACTGGTGAGACCTCCCACGCACCCTTATGACATCCCCACTCCTGCTGGAGATGTTCCCCCTTTCACTAAATTGGTGGAGAAAGACTTCCTTCCGTCCCCACCTCCCGAATTCCACTGTTCTTAAGACATATTCTGACATTTACAATTCAAGCTGGGTGAAATTTGTCAAGAGAGAAATGTCATTTGGGGAAATGTCAAACCCTCCTTCCCTGGGTAGATGAAAAGTTAACGACCTAGTCAAAAAGGAAAAGAAAAAAGAAAAGACGAAAAGGAACAATCCGTTCGAAAGATTATAGGATATAATACGATATGCAAATACCGTCACTGGGAGCTTAATGGCATAATCAAACTCTTTCCTTTCTCATCTTCTCTCTCCCTCTCAATGGACTTTTTGACGTCTTCTATCAAATTCAAAGGGGACACGGTGGCTCAGTGGCTAAGACACTGAGCTTATCGACCAGAAAGGTCAGCAGTTCAGCGGTTCGAATCCCTCGTGCCACATAATGGAGTGAGCTCCCGTGACTTGTCCCAGTTCCTGCCATCCTAGCAGTTCGAAAGCACGTAAAAAATGCTAGTAGAAAAATAGGGATCACCTTTGGTGGGAAGGGAACAGCGTTCCGTGCGCCTTCGGCATTGAGTCATGCCGGCCACATGACCACGGAGATGTCTTCGGACAGCCCTGGCTCTTCGGCTTTGAAACGGAGATGAGCACTGCGCCCTAGAATCAGGAACGACTAGCACATATGTGCGAGGGGAACCTTTACCTTTACCTTACCAAATTAAAAAAATTCCTATATGGTAGCTCAGGGCTGCAAAAGCTCTGGGCCAGGTCTTTGCAGAAAGACCACCAGGATGAAACCTTGATTTTATGACTGTTGTGTCCTCTACATGAGCCAAGTTCTTCCTTGGCAAGGTCCCATCGTTTGAGCGATGCCAGCAATAGAGGATCGAGTACCACTTTGTTTTATTGCGCTCAAGAGTGGCTAAAGCACCTGTTTCATTTATAACTCAAGGCACTTAATACCACGATGTCCAGTTAAAGTAGCTGGCAATCCATTAAAAAAAGAGAGAGAGAGAGCATTCAACTGGTTGCCCAGATCCTTGCTAAGCTGGACTTCTCCTTCCATAATGAGCCGTGGTGGCACCGTGGTCAGAGTGCAGTACTGCAGGGTACTTCTGCTGACTGCTGGCTGCAAGAAGCTTGGCAGATGGAATCTCACCAGGCTCAAGGTTGACTCAGCCTTCCCTCCTTCTTTGGTGGGTAAAATGAGGACTCAGATTGTTGGGGGCAAGAGGCTGACTCTGTAAACCACTTAGAGAGGGCTGTAAAAGCACTACGAAGCAGTATATAAGTCTTAAGTGCTATTGTTATTGCTATTAATGCAGTCTTCCATCCTTCCAAGGTCGATAAAATAAGGACCCAGATTGTTGGGGGCAAGAGGCTGACTCTGTAAACCACTTAGAGAGGGCTGTAAAGCACTATGAAGCAGTATATACCACATTTTTTGGAGTATAAAATGCACCATTTCCCCCCCCCCCAAAAGAGGGTGAAAATCTGGGTGTGCCTTATACACTAAATACAGCATTTTTGGCCTTCCGAAACCCCGCCCCCTTTGCAAAAATGGACGTGCATAGGCTTTGGGAAGGTTGCAAAGTGCACCTGGGGGCTGGGGAGGGCAAAAACGAGCAAAAAAAACCCAGACCGCTTTTGCTCATTTTTGCCCCTCCCAGCCCCCGGGAGCACTCTACCAGCCTCCTAAAGCTCTGAATCCCCCCCCACTTTTTTTTTCAAAAAACGAGGCAGGCAGAAGGTTTGGGGATCCTGCAGAGTGCAAAAACTTTGTTTTAAATTTACCTCTTCAAAATCATGGTGTGTCTTATGATCCAGTGCATCTTATTATCTGAAAAATACGGTAAGTCTAAGGGCTATTGCTATTGAATCTGTCGTTCTTAATGATGAATTAATCTAAGCACCCTTTAATGGACCAGTTTTGGTTACAAAGAATCAGATGACCATTTATGTTTCACTAACTAGAAGATGCTTCTTGGAATGACTCCCGAGACATTTTAGCAGAAGAAGCTTGGTGAAGCTTCTGGAGACAAGCCATTCCACCGATTGATTCTTCTCACGGTCAAGAAATGTCTCCTTATTTCTAGATTGGTTCTCTCCTAGGTTAGTTTCCCTCCGTTGCTTCTTGTCCTGCCCTCGGGTGCTTTGGACAGTGAGTCAATCCCTTCTGCTCTGTGACAGCTCCTCAAACATTGGAAGACTGCTATCATATCACCCCTAATCCTTCTCTTCATTAGACTAAACATACCTGGTTCCTGCAACTCTTCATCACAAGTTTTAGCCTCCAACCTCCTCCAACCTCCTTTCCATTAGTGGAAACTAATCAAGGAGAGAAGCAACTTAGAACTAAGGAGAAACTTCCTGACAGTTAGAACAATTAATCAGTGGAACAGAAGTTGCCTCCAGAAGTTGTGAATGCCCCAACACTGGAAGTCTTTAAGAAGATGTTGGATAGCCATTTGTCTGAAACGGTATAGGGTTTCCTGCCTAGGCAGGGGGTTGGACTAGAAGACCTCCAAGGTCCCTTCCAACTCTACTATTGTATTGTATTGTATTGTATCTTTGTGCTTCTTCTCTCCATCATTCATTCATTCATTCATTCATTCATTCATTCATTCATTCATTCGTTTGTTTGTCAAACATGTACAAGGTAGCAGGTATAAGTATAAACATGGCCATGAACAAAGGAAATGAATACAAATGAATGGGGACAGTAGGACAGGGACGGTAGGCATCCTGGTGCGCTTATGCAAGCCCCCTTTACGGACCTCTTAGGAATGGGGTGAGTTCCACGGTAGACAGTTGAAGGTTGAAGCTTTGGGGGTTTGAGGATGTAACAACGGCATCAGGTAGAGCATTCCAGGCATTGACCCACTCTGTTGCTGAAGTCACATTTTCTGCAATCGAGTTTGGAGCCATTTACCTTGAGTTTGTATCTATTGTGTGCATGTATATTATTGTGGTTGAAGCTGAAGAAGTCGTTGACAGGTAGGACGTTGTAGCAGACAATTTTGTGTACTATGCTTAGGCTCAACTGCAGGTGATGCAGTTCCAGATTGTCCAAGCCCAAAATTTGGACAAATTTGTGACCTAAGGGATTCTATTGTGAGCAGAAGAGCAGAGGACTCTTCTCGTGAAATATCCCTGGACTCGCTCAATTGTATTAATGTCTGATGCGAAGTGCGAGTTCCAGAAAGATGAGCTGCATTTGAGAATTGGTCTGGCAAAGGTTTTGTATGCCCTAGAAATCTTTCCACAGATTTCTCTGATATTTTTTTAAACCATGCTAGAAGGAACAACCCTTGATGGATATGATGCTGGATGGGGAGGAACCAAATATCCTCCTGTCCTGAAATGAACCAATCTGAGGAGGACCTTCTCAGCTCACTCTTCTTCTTTTTTTTAAGCCATCCAATGGAATGCATCAACTTGCAGGTCTCAGTCATTGCCCAGGAGAGGAGAGGAGTTGTCATTTGTTTTTGGATCTATGCTTGGTCATTTTATGGATGGTTTCCCTGGAAACAAACTTTTTTGACATTCGATATATTAAAGGCATTGCTCATGTCTGATTGCCACCGTTCTTGAAAAGTGGGGAGGGGAGGGGGACGAACGCAGGGCTTCCATAAAAGACCAAGACTTTGCTGACAGCACAGCTCCGAGATGGAGAAACAGAGGGGAAACTTGCTGAGGTGGTGGAAAAGAATTGGCAAAGTTTGCACTGTTTTGAAAGGATGACTTGAGGAGGCGAGCAGAATCTGCAAAACTTAGGGCAAAATTTGCATCCCACAGGAAGGTCTTCCGCTCTGGTCTTTATTTAAAAGCTGGTGTCAACTTTGAACTGAACATGGCAGCAGCCATCTTTCTGTTCCTCAGTGGCAGCACAGGGGGGAGGAAGGTGGGGGTAAATGGTTGGAATGCATTACTAGATAAAACAAAGAGCTTTCTCATGAGAACCAAGGTCATCTCTACGGGCAACCAATAAGGTTGGGGAAGGAGTGCCTAAAGAGCCTGCCAATTAACCAAAATGGCCAAGGTGACCTGTGACCCTAGTATAATTAAACTTATTTCCTAGTTTAATTATACTGTAACTGGAAGGATTTAGATTTAATTATACTGTAACCGGGGTAGGATTTAGATTTGATTTTCCTTTGAAGCTGTGTCTGTCAGGGTTCCAAATAACATCCAAAATTAAATCAGAGTCCATCTTTCCTTCTGCATCTTTATTTATAGAGGCTTTATAGAGTGGTATTACTACCTCCCTAGATCTTGATTGTATCCTTCTGTTAATGCAGTTTAGGATTGCATTGGCTTTTTTGGCTGTTACTTCGATATCAGCCAACTGCCCACTTAGTGCATTCTACCCAGTGATGGGATTCAGCCAGTTCGCACCTATTCAGGAGAACTGGTTGTTAACTTTCTAAGCAGTTTGGAGAACGGGTTGTTGGAAGAAATCTCCTTTTGTTTTTTCCCACTTTACAGGGCTAATTCTGTAAGGAAGGCAGGAAGGAAACATTCTGGCGTTGTTTCTAGCCTAATCTTTATTGCCCTGCTTACAGAAACTGCCTCTCCACTTAACCCTTATTCCATTGTAACCGCTAAGATGAAGCGCCCATCGACGTGAGTGATGTTGAGTTGGCCACACCCACACAGTCACACCGAGCCCCGCCTACCCAGCTGGGCATAGAACCAGTTGTTAAATTATTTGAATCTCACCACTGATTCTATCAGAAGGTAGTCAAGTTGTGTTTTAATGAGTTGTGTCGATGCTGCACCCCTCTGAGACATTGCTTTTCAGTGCTGCTGTTTGCACGTCTTACCTGCATGTAAAGCACGATCTGGAAGAGAGTTCAAGACCCTTAACCTCGCAACCGATCTTCTGAAATTCAGGCCAAAGTTTTCTCCAGCATTATCTGGCTGGGAACTGAACTGAGAACTTTTGGTATGCAAAACAGGGGCTCTCCCCTCTGAAAAAAAAAAGAATGGAAATAAAAGAGTGGGAAAGACATAATGATAAATGCTTGGCCCTTTGGCTCGGGGAATGCAAGATAATAACACACGGCTTGAATACCTGGGAAGAATTTTGAGTGAAACAAAGATCGGAGAATCTCCTGTAGAATGTAAAACAGAGAGTGCCCTACAGAAGCATTTCCTCTTATATTTTCCTCCTCCATTTCTGGTTCTTGTTGAACTTTATGGACTGGTCTTCTTTGATGTTTTCTCAAAAGAGGAGATGATTGGATGGAATGTTGGTGGGTGGAGCAGGGTGTTACCTGCATTGAGTAAGTGCCCAAGGGGGGGAAATGCAAACATCCAACCAATCACTCGACAAACTTTGTGCCATGGTCTTCCTGGTTTCCCAGTCTTCTACTCAACCCCAAGACAACCCATGAGAACCTTTTTGAGAAGCAAACATTCAGAATAACAGTTGGAAGGGACCTTGGAGGTCTTCTAGTCCAACCTCCTGCTCAGGGAGGAGCCCCTATACCATTTCAGATGAATGGATGCCCAACCTCTTCTTAAAAACCTCCAGTGATGAAGCACCCACAACTTCTGGAGGTAAACCATTCCACTGATTGATTGTTCTCACTGTCAGGAAATTCCTTCATAGTTTTAGGTTGCTTCTCTCTTTGACTAGTTTCCATCCCTTGCTTCTTGTCCTGCCTTCAGGTGTTTTGGAGAATAGGTTGACCCCTTTTTCTCTGTGACAGCCCCTCAAGTACCGGAAAACCTCTGTAATATCACCACTCCTCCTTTGGATTAACTGAATAGCAATAGCACTTAGTCCTAGTGCCTTTACAGCCCACTCTAAGTGGTTTACAGAGTCAGACAATTGCCCCCAACAATCTGGTCCCTCCTTTTACCCACCTCAGAAGGATGGAAGGCTGAGTCAAACTTGAGCCAGTGAGATTTGAACTGCCGAAGTGCAGCTAGCAGTCAGCTTAAATAGCCTGCAGTACTGCATTCTAACCACTGCACCACCTCGAATAACATAACAACAGAGTTGGACGGGACCTTAGTGGTCTTCTATTCCAACCCCTTGCTCAAGGAGAAAACCTTACAACATTTCAGACAAATGGTTGTCCAATCTCTCCTTAAAAACTTCCAGTGTTGGAGAATTCGCAACTTCGGAAGGCAAGTTGCTCCACTGGTTAATTGTTCTCACTCTCAGGAAATTTCTCTGTAGTTCTAGGTTGCTTCCCTCCTTGACTAGCTTCTATCCCTTACTTCTTGTCCTGCCTTCAGGTGCTTTGTGAAATGACCAAGCAAACAATGGCATTCAGCCAGTTTTGTTTCACACGTTCTCACACCTGTGCATGTTACGTGACAAGATAGTAAGAGAATGCATTTTGCCCTTCTGTTTACTTTCCAAGTAGGGGATCTATCTAGCCTCGTAGTATCCTCTGCCATAAATCCCTTTGCTCCTCGCTATATCAGTCTCCTTTTCATGAGCCTGAATATCGCTTCATTTCCCCGCTGAGCGCAGGCCAGGAAAAAGAAAAGATGATTAATTGGACATTTTAAAACATGTCAGCTTATCTGCCATTTGCTGTTTGTGAACATCTCTGATGCAAGCCGCTGGTTTCCTATTTCCTCCCCTTCTCCGTCACTCCTGTCACAGCTGCCAGCCCTCCAAGATGGATCATCGGAGAGGGAGAAAAAATAAGTGGAGGGTCCCTTCGTCCTAAATCCATCATCCTCCTTGCTGAAAGGATGAGGCGAAGCGATGGAGATGAAGCATCAAGGTTGGTACACTCAAGTGAGTTAATAATCATAACAGTAATAGAAGCCCTGGGATTGAATCGAGGGGGCCATGCTCTGCTTGGGTTTCCTTCTGCTGCTCCAAATCTCAGCGAACCTGTTAGAATTCTTTTCAGAAAGAGAGTACGAGACCCTCAAAGCCTGAGGAGGGGGGGGTGTCAACCGATTCCCCTAAAGCACCCGAAGACAGAGAAGACACAACAGATGGAAACTAGACAAGGAGAGAAGCAACCTAGAACTAAGGAGGAATTTCCTGACAGTGAGAACAATCAAACCGTGGAACAACTTGCCTCCAGAAGTTGTGAATGCTCCATCACTGGAGGTTTTGAAGAAGAGACTGGATAACCATTTGTCTGAAATGTTGTAGGGTTTTCTGCTTGAGCAAGGGGCTCGACAAGAAGACCGCTAAGGTTCTTTCCAATTCTTTTATTATGTTTCTAGCTGGATACCTGGGCTCCGCTGTGAAACTATGTGATCGGGATTGATAAATCAACACTTACAGCTTGAAAATTGATAACTAGTTACATTCAGTCTCTCCTATTCCCCTTCTCTCCCTCAGGCTTGCCTCATTTATCCTCTCCTATCTTCTCTCCCTCAGGTGTGCCCCACAGAGGCATCTCCTATCATACTTCCTTCTCTCCCTCAGGTTGGCCCCATTGATCCGCTCCTATCCCCTTCTCTCCCTCAGGCTTGCCCCACAGAGGCCTCTCCTATCTTATCCCCTTCTCTCCCTCACGCTTGCCCCACAGAGGCTTCTCCTCTCCCCATTCTCTCCCTCAGGCATGCCCCACGGAGGCATCTCCTATCATATCTCCTTCTCTACCTCAGGTTGTCCCCATTGATCCTATCCTATCCCCTTCTCTCCCTCAGGCTTGCCCCACAGAGGTCTCTCTTATCTTATCCCCTTCTCTCCCTCAGTCTAACTCCTTAGTATGAGAGCATTTTTCAGGTGGGGAGGGGGAGTTGAATGTCTAAACTCCCAGCCTGCAGGCCGGATGAGCCACCCCCTGGCAATGCCCATGCCCAAGTGGCAGTTGGAACAGAATTCTTTTCAGGTGGGGAGGGGGAGTAGAACATCTAACTCCTTAGCATCAGAGCATGTTAATAATAATATAAGAAATACTAATGATTTGATGGTCATTTAGAAAGATCATTTCTTAGCGAGCACCTAGAAGCCAAGAAGAACATACGTGCCAAATTTCAAGTTTGTAGGCTTTACTATTCTAGAGATTTCGTGATGATGCGTAAGTGGTATTTCACCTTTATAAAGAGATATTTGGTTAATCCAAAGGACTAGAGGTGATATGAGAGCAGTTGTCCAGTACTTGAGGGACTGTCACAGAGTCAAAGGGGTCAACCTATTCTCCAAAGTACCTGAATGCAGAACAAGAAGCAATAGATGGAAACTAGTCAAGGAGGGAAGCAACCTGGAACTAAGAAGGAATCTAGGATCTTGACAAACTTGAACATTGGGCACTATCTAACAAAATGAAATTCAATGGTGAAAAGAGTAAGGTTCTACATTTAGGCAACAAAAACGGAATGCACAGGTACAGTATAGATGATACCTTGTTCAGTAGTAGTAACTGTGAAAGGGATCTTGGAGTCCTAGTGGACAACCATTTAAATATGAGCCAGCAGTGTGCAGCAGCTGCCAAAAAAGTGAACACAGTTCTAGGCTGCACAAACAGAGGGAGAGAATCAAGATCCCGTGACGTGTTAATACCACTTTATAATGCCTCAGTAAGGCCACACTTGGAATACTGCATTCAGTTTTGGTCGCCACGATGTAGAAAAGATGTGGAGACTCCAGAAAGAGTGCAGAGAAGAGCAACAAAGAGGATTAGGGGACTGGAGGCTAAAACATATGAAGAACAGTTGCAGGAACTGGGTATGTCTAGTTTAATGAAAAGAAGGACTAGGGGAGACATGATAGCAATGTTCCGATATCTCAGGGGCTGCCCCAAAGAAGAGGGAGTCAAGCTATTCTCCAAGGCACCTGAGGGTAGAACAAGCAGCAATGGGTGGAAACTAATCAAGGAGAGAAGCAACTTAGAACTGAGGAGAAACTTCCTGACAGTTAGAACAATTAATCAGTGGAACAGCTTGCCTCCAGAAGTTATGAATGCCCCAACACTGGAAGTCTTTAAGAAGATGTTGGATAGCCATCTGTCTGAAACGGTATAGGGTTTCCTGCCTAGGCAGGGGGTTGGACTAGAAGACCTCCAAGACCCCTTCCAACTCTCTTATTCTGTTATTCAAAGGTGATCCTCAAGTCTAATTCCTGAAGGTTTGGGATTAGCCCCAAAGCCCACCAATTTTGGACGCCAGGAGCTTTGGGAAGACTGATCTATATGTTCCATTTCTGGTTAGCTTTTTCAGGAATCTCAAGACCCTTTTGCAAGCTAAATTGGAATGTATTAATTTAATTTCCCCCAAGGTCAACAGGAGGAAGGTACATATGGATTTACCCTGTTTTAGATGTCTGTCTGTCTGTCTGCCTGAATTATTCAGACCCGAACTGTAATGGAGTCCCCAAGATCTACTCCTGCCTTCAACAAAAGGAAGTCTCGTCACTGCATTTGTACATCAAAATTACTCCGGAATTATGGTTGATTTGTGAGAAACCAATACCCCAAAGTGCTTCCTGGGCCGGTGTCCAAAATTTGAAATGAATTTATGACAAACTCACGATTGACCCATTACTTATAAAGTCCGTTAAATTCATTTTAGACTCGGGCTTTCGAGGGGCACCTGATTGATGATGCAAACTCATATAAATAGAATGAAATAGATTAAGTCTCCTTTTGAAATATGGCTGGCCATTAAAACGGGCGCATTGTAGGCTGCTCGAAACATGAAATACCACTTTAATAGTTACTCCAGTCTGCTGCCTAATTGTGTGCCTTCTAATGGACTTGAGTTATTCTGAAGTTGGCAAGAGAAAACATGAAGTTGCAGATATATCATTTCTTGGCTGTTAACTTAGCTACAGTTATAATCCTGAGAGCTGTGCAAAAAACACAGAACAATAATTATTTCTTAGGAGAAAATGCATGTCGGAGTGGTTTTTTTTTTCCCCCAAATGCACAATGAGTTGTCAAGGATGATTCTGGATCAGATGGATATCCTTTTGCTGATTCATGGCTGCATATTTCTTACGGCAGCTTCAGGGAGAAATTCAGATGTGCCTGTAAGGAGAATAGAATCCAACTTAGTGAAAGAACATGAGACTGTATGAAGAGTGCAGAGAAGGCGAACGGAGACGATTAGGGGACTAGAGGCGAAAACATATGACGAACGGTTGCAGGAACTGGGTATGTCAGTTTAAAGCAAAGAAGGATTAGGGGTGACAATATTTGAGGGTCTGCCATAAAGAAGAGTGGGGCCAACCTATTCTCCGAAGCACCAGAAGACAAGAAGAAATGGATGGAAGCCAATCAAGAGAGATCCAACTTAGAACTAAGGAGAAATTTCCGGAGTGAGAAAAATTAACCCATGGAATGACTTGGCCCAGAAATTGTGGGTGCTCCATCGCTGGAAACTTTAAAGAAGAGACTGGACAAAATGACATAAGGTCTTCTGTTTCAATAGGGGGTTGGACTAGATGACCTACAACAGGGGTGTCAAAATCAAGGCACTTAAATCTGGCCCGTAAGGTTCATTCATTTATTCATTTCATTTATTTGATTTATAAACCGCCCCCTCTCCCCAAGGGGACTTCCAGGTTGCCTGGAAACAGCAAAGGACCGGCCCGCAGTGCCTCTACTAGTAAAAATTGAGCTGAGGAGAGTTGCAGGTAGCCATCCTAAGCTCCATTTTCACTGGCAGAGGGTTGCAAGAAGCTGTCGCAGCTGAAAATGGAGCCTGGGAGCCTGTTTTCGCTGGCAATGCACTTGGGCCACCACAAGTGCCCCTGACATCAGTGACGTTGTGCCACGCCCGCCATGGCCACACCCACCCTGCCCCCACAAGGTCAAACACAACCCTCATGCGGCTCTCAATGAAATCGAGTTTGACGTACAAGGTCCCTTACAAACAGTGGTGGGATTCAAAGTTTTTTTTTACTACTGGTTCTGTGGGCGTGGCAGGGGAAGGATACTGCAAAATCTCCCACTCTCAAACTTTCCAAACTGGCTGAATGCCAGCTCTGCTTCCAACTCTGCTATTTTCCTCTTCTAAGCCGCTGGTGATCGGAAAGACTTCCGTTTTACAACAGAAACGAGCCATACTTCTCTCTCTCTGGTTGCTATCCATCCCTTTTTTAAAAAAATCACAGTTTTCACTGGCGGACAGTAATTTTTTTCGTGGCAACTAATGTAACCTCTGGAGCGCTCGGTTCTTGACAAATTAATGCACGCGTTATGCCTCTTAGAAGCTTAACATACCTGTGTAGTTTCTCCTTTTACCACCGTCCCCATGGAGAAATTCATTTTACATTTGGAAGGAGGATTTCATTGCTGAACACCAGTTTTTCCATCCAACTGGAGTCTGGAAGAAAAGATGGGACCAGCCAATCTTAGTTAACTTATGTAGTTGAGGCAACAACTTAAACATGAGATTTTGGGCTCCGGATTAAGAGGTGATATTCAGCCAGTTCGGACCGGTAGTGAAATCAAGGATGGGCCAGCATACCCACGCTGGCTCTATGCCATCCTATTTAGCCATGTTTTTGAGGCTGGGTGCATGCACGGAAGGCACATGCATGAACAAATAGCATGCATGGAACACCAGGCGCATATGTGGAAGGGGCATGTCAGAGGTGGTATTCAGCAGGTTCGGACCAGTTCGGGAGAACTGGTAGCAGAAATTTTGAGTAGTTCGGAGAACCAGTAAATACCACCTCTGGCTGGCCCTGCCTCATCCAGTCTTTGCCTCCCTAGTCCCAGCTGATCAGGAAGGAATGGAGATTTTGCAGTATCCTTCCCCTGGAGTGGGAGGAAATGGGGATTTTTCAATATCCTTCCCCTGGAGTGGGAAGGGAATGGAGATTTTGCAGTATCCTTCCCCTGGAGTGGGGAGGGAATGGGGATTTTGCAGTATCCTTCCTCCTGGAGTGGGGAGGGAATGGGGATTTTGCAGTATCCTTCCCCTGGAGTGGGGAGGAAATGGGGATTTTGCAGTATCCTTCCTCCTGGAGTGGGGAGGGAATGGAGATTTTGCAGGATCCTTCCCCTGGAGTGGGGAGGGAATGGGGATTTTGCAGTATCCTTCCTCCTGGAGTGGGAGGGAATGAGGATTTTGCAGTATCCTTCCCCCTGGAGTGGGGAGGGAATGGAGATTTTGCAGTATCCTTCCCCTGGAGTGGGGAGGGAATGGGGATTTTGCAGTATCCTTCCCCTGGAGTGGGAAGGGAATGGAGATTTTACAGTATTCTTCCCCTGGAGTGGGGAAGGAATGGAGATTTTGCAGTATCCTTCCCCTGGAGTGGGGAGGGAATGGAGATTTTACAAGCCACCCCCACAAAGCCTTGCCACGCCCATAAAGCCACGCCTACAGAACCGGTAGTAAAAATTCTGAATCCCACCACTGGGCCACATGTGCCCACGAAATGGGTCCATGCGCACAAAGTGAGAGCATGCACTGGCGTGGCAAACCGAATGGTAACAAATGTGCCCAGATTCCATTGCAAAAAATTAGAACAGAAGACGGAGAAAGCAATGCCACGACGCCTAATAATTATAAAAGCAATCGTCTTTTTCTCTCTCGGTGTTTTATGATTCAGTAAAAATCAGAGCGATGCCATTTTCTGTTTCTCCCCCCCCCCCAATTCTTGCCTTCCCCCCAAAAAACCATTTGCATAAACTCTATCCTGCAATGCAGGGGGGGAAAACCCCCCTTTTGAGATATTAACAAGATTATAAAAATGTCAAATCACATTTAAAACACTGTCGTGAATGGGAACCTTTTAATTATGAATAAATAAGGGGAAAACACAGGCACTTTTCCCTGGAATGGAAAAGGTTGTGCTAGTTATCTCTACTTAAGTGAAGAGCAGTACAAATGCTGGTGCTTTTTTTAAAAAAAAAACAATGCCTCCAACCTTTCTTTAAAATGAGATAAGAAAAAGGATTATTTGGGGGGAAATAAAAAGAGGAGCGTAAAACTGATAGCGCGTAGCTACTCAAACGCTATCTTTATACACAGTTATTACAAGAGATTAATGGGCTTTGGAAGGATGTCTATCTACCCCCTCCCACAAACCTCTGGCTTTGCAGCCAAAAATGAGAAAACGCGAACGTTACTTTTGAAAATTGATTAAAAGAGGATTAGCAGACGAACGATGGTGATAATCAGATCTTGTTCTGATAGATATTCTAAACTATTCGTCTGAAATCCCTGATGACTAGAAGCACTCAGGGCTCTTAAGCCAACTTTATGACTAAAAATATGGCAGGGTCTCCAACAAGACTGGAAGGAGGGGACATGATAGCAACGTTCCAACAGAATAGAATAAGAATAGAATAGAATAACAGAGTTGGAAGGGATGTTGGAGGTTTTCTATTCCAACCCCCTGCTTAGGCAGGAAACCCTACACCACTTCAGACAAATGGATATCCAACATCGTCTTAAAAACTTCCAATGTTGGAGCATTCACAACTTCTGGAGACAATTTCTGTTCCACTGATTAATTGTTCTAACTGTTTAGGAACTTTCTCCTCAGTTCTAAGTTGCTTCTTTCCTTGATTAGTTTCCAGCCATTGCTTCTTGTGTTGCTCTTGAGTGCTTTGGAGAATAGCTTGACCCCCTCCTTTCTGTGGCAGCCCCTGAGATATTGTAAGGCTGCTATCATGTCTCCCCTAGTCCTCCTTTTCATTAAACTAGACATACCCAGTTCCTGCAACTGTTCTTCATACGTTTTAGCCTCCAGTCTCCTAACCATCTTTGTCGCTCTTCTCTGCACTCTTTCTAGAGTCTCAACATCTTTTTTACATTATGGCGACCAAAACTGGATGCCGTATTCCAAGTGTGGCCTTACCAAGGCCTTATAAAGTGGCATTAACACTTCAAGTGATCTTGATTCTCTCCCTCTGTGAACTGTGTTGGCTTTTTTGGCAGCTGCAGTACACAGCTGGCTCCTATTTCAATGGTTGTCCTCTAGGACTCCAAGATCCCTCTCCCAGTTACTACCATTGAGTCAGGTACTACATACACTTGGTTGCCTAAATGTAGAACCTTACTTTTTTCACCATGGATTTTCATTTTGCTAGATAGCGCCCAATGTTCAAGTCTGTCAAGATCCTTCTGTATCTTAAGCCTATCTTTTAAGGCACCGATTCTCAAACTATGGCCCGCCAATGCAAAGTATCTGGCCCGTGGAGTGGTGGGATTCATCCCCGCCCCTCACCCCTCACCGTAGCCTTGATTATCTTCCAGCGAGCATCCACTCCAGCTGCACTTCTGGTTAGTTATTTCACCGGTTGAGCTGCACTTCTGATCGCACCACTGCTGCCGAAGGGTGTGGGGGAGGGCCAGCTGACCGAGGGGTGATCTCGCCAGTGCAACCACAGGATCCAGGGCCGGTGGGTCAGTAGGCTTGAAAAGCAGCTACCAGCTTGTAAAGTAAGTGATTTAAAAGTCTTTTAAAAAGGATTTAAAACAGCCTTTCGGGATGTTTTTTCACAGCCATATGACTCAGGGCCAGGGGTGAGTAGGGGAGGGCAAGTAGAGTAAGGACAAAGGCAAAATGGACTAAATTGGCCATGCCCAACCAGTCACATGGCCACCTAGCCACGCCCACCCCCCCAGTCCTCCCCCCCAACAGTCTGAGGGACCATTTATTGGCTCCCCTGTTTAAAAACTTTGAGGACCCCTGTGTTAAGGTGTTAAGAGAGGGACGAGCTTGCAGAAAAAGACACCAGATTGTGAAATTGAGGAGCTTGACATGAATTCTGATGGACATAATTCGGTCCCTGACCTTTGAGAGTCTTCTTGGAGATGGCCGGAGCTGAACATGGGATCCTCTGCGGGCAAACTAAGTTCTTTATTTCCAAACTACGTCTCTTTCCTTCTTTGTAGGGGCTGTCAAAGTGAGATTGGACTCAATGTGCCAGCTCCTACCAGTTTCTTCCCTTCCCTTTGCATTATTCATAATTCTTTCATCTTCTCTGCAAAATTCAAGTGCCGCCCCACCCTCGACAAAGCCCTGCCAGCAGAAAATATTCCTCATTTCCAGAGACACCTTTGTTCTTAACGCTCGTTTGCTTGCTCTTCTTTTGAAAGTCAACAGAAGACTCATATGATGTTCTAATCACTGGCAGATCCGTAACAAATGAGAGGTAAGAACAATGGAGGGGGCTGCTCTTTGACTTTGCACAGGAGAAGGGGGCTGCGGGAGGAAAGAGGGGAGGGGAGAGATTTTGGAAAAGTCTGAGTTTTTCAAAACAGGGAGCCAACGCAGGTCACCCTCGGCTCAGAAAATGCAAGTGGCACAAAAAAACCTTCCAAGGTGGTGACTTCGATATTAGCCTCAACTTGGAAATTCAGCTGCATGGCAAAAGTTCTCCTTTCATGGCTCAACAAGGGGACGTTACCATTGCTTCATGTTTATTAGTCAGTAGCTTGCCCTGAAACCAGCAACCGATAAATAGATAAGCAGGGATTGACACCAGACAAACAATCCAGCAGAAAACAATATCCTAATCAATATAGGTATATATTGATAATCGCCCTTCCAACAAAACTGAAAGGAGAAACTACTATATATAGACAGGAAGTTAATCCTACATCCTTGTAGCATTGATGATGTTCCCTAGTTGGGTCATGAAATGTCTTCAAGAAAAAGCAAGCTCAGAGAGCACCAGGGATTTCAGAGTTGTCGCCCTCCTCCTCTTCCTTCTAGCACTGAAGATGTTCCCTACTTGGGTCATGAGACATTTGCAAGAAAACCATCAAGCTCAGAAAGCATTAAGGACCACACAGTCTTCTTCTTCTTCTTCTTCTTCTTCTTCTTCTTCTTCTTCTTCTTCTTCTTCTTCTTCTTCTTCTTCTTCTTCTTCTTCTTCTTCTTCTTCTTCTTCTTCTTCTTCTTCTTCTTCTTCTCTCCTCCTCCTCCTCCTCCTCCTCCTCCTCCTCCTCCTCCTCCTCCTCCTCCTCCTCCTCTTCTTCTTCTTCTTCTTCTACCTCCTCCACCTCCTTTTCCTTATTCTCCCCTCCTCCTCTTCCTCTTCTTTTTCCTCTTCTTCCTCTTCTTCTTCACCTCCTCCTGCTTCTGCTGCTGCTGCTGCTGCTCCTCCTCTTCTCCTCCCCCTCCTCCTCCTCCTCTTCTTCCCCTCGTCCTTTCCCTTCTTCTCCTCTTCCTCTTCCTCCTCCTCCCCCTCCCCCTCCCCCTCCCCTCCTCCTCCTCCTCCTCCTCCTCCTCCTCCTCCTCCTCCTCCTCCTCCTCCTCCTCCTCCTCTCCCTTCATAATGTTTCCTAGTTGGGTCATGAAAGCACCAAGGACTCCACCATTTAACCCTCTGACCTACAAATATTCTCTTCTTCTCAAAATCCAGTCCGAACAATAGAATGCCGTTTGGAAGCATGGGGGGGGGGGGATTATCCATTGAGAATAATTACAATGTTCTTTCTTTTAAAAAAAAAACACTTTCTTCATCTCGTCATTAGGAATTGACCCTCTCTCCCCTCCCCAAATCAGTGTTGGAAGCCCATGCAGGTTTGCAAGAGCGGGTCGCAGTAACATATCCCCCTCCCAGAAGCAGGTTCTCCAAGTGAGCTGTTTGTTCCCACAACGGCCTGTTATAGATTTGCAACACAATCTCGCCATCCTGTTGCTTTGATGAGCCTCGTCTAGTCGGTCTTCTCAACTTGTCCGCGTGGAGTGCGAATTTGGGCTTCAAGTGTGTGTCTTCCTCTGTTCATTACCCTGCTTTGCCCCCGAAAAAACCACTTTTTGTATCAAATGGCATTCCCTTTTCATTTTCCTGGTGCATTACGCTACCTGATGATAATTGCTTGAATAACAGAAAAGGAAGCACCTTTCAAAGAAAGGAGAGGAAGGGGTAAGGAGGGGATCGGACCAATTTAAGCGCTCGACTTAGAGAAAAAAAGCTTTTTCTGTCTCGCTTTTCATGTTGGAGGATGTGGATAATTCTGACATCTCAAGCATCCTGAGCTTTTGAGCACTTTTTTTTTTGATGCCACCATGGGAGAAGGAAAGGGTTTCTTTTAAAAAAAGGATTCTTAAATTTTCTTGATGTGGACGCCAGGCGTTCTTGGGAGGAATTTGGGAACAGGGATATTTTTGAGGGGAAAAAGTGTTTTTTTGTGTGAATATTCTTGGAAGGGGGGGCAGAGGCAAATTCTGTTTATGAGTGCTTGGGTCCAACGCCTTGGCTGGCCCTCGCTTTCTTTCACCCTCACTTGCTTGCCCTCACTTGACCTCAGTCGTGCTGCGGTTCACCTCAATCTAACTGGTGGAGGAATAATTGGATGCCAGCCCACTCACCAGGCCCCGTCTGATTTCTGAGGGGAGCCAAGGACTCTTTATCTGAGGAAGAACCAGGAGAAACCTGGGCATCAAAGAGTCAGTCTGAACAAAAAGGTGGGATATTGCATCCTTCCTTCCTTCCTTCCTTCCTTCCTTCCTTCCTTCCTTCCTCCCTCCCTCCCTCCCTCCCTACATTCCTACCTTCCTTCCTTCCTTCCTTACCCCTCTCACCCTCCCTCCCTCCCTCCGTTCCAACCCCCTTCCCTCCTTCCTACCTACCAACCTTCCTAACCCCTCCCTGTTCCTATCTCTCTCTTCCTTCCTTCCTTCCTCCCTTCCTTCCAACCCCTTCAACTTCTTTCCTTCTTCCCCCTTCCCTCCCCCTCTCCACATTCCTAACCCTTTCCTTGCTTCCTTCCTTCCTTTCTACCTAGCTTCCTACCCAATCCCTCTCTCTTTCCCACCCTATCTACATTCCTACCCCCTTCCTTCCTTCTTTCCCCCTCCCTCCCTCCCTATGTTTCTATCCCCTCTCTTCCTCCCTCCCTCCCTACATTCCTACCTCCTTCCTTCCCCATCTCTCCCTCCCTCCCTCCCTCCCTGTTCCTATCCCCTTCCTTTCTTCCTCCCGCCCTCCCTAAGTTCCTATCCCCTTCCTTTCTTCCTTCCTTCCCACCTACCTTCCTAACCCCTCCCTCCCTGTTCCTACCTCTCTCTCTCTCTCTCTCTCTCTCTCTCTCTCTCTCTCTCTCTCTCTCTCTCTCTCTCTCTCTCTCTCTCTCTCTCCCTTCCTTCCTCCCTCCCTCCCTCCCTCCCACCCACCCTTCCTTCCTTCCTTCCTTCCTTCCTTCCTTTCTTCCTTCCTTCCTTCCTTTCTTCCTTCCTTCCTTCCTTCCTTCCCCTTCAACTTCTGAAAACCCTTGGCAAGAAAACTACCATTCCACCTGACTTGAAGGCAAGTGCGCAGACAAGCAGACAGAGCAGTGAATGGAGCGCATGGGTTTGGTTCATAAGAATTAGAAATCATCGCTCAATTTCGAATGCGCCTTTTTCCCTACCTAAAATCAACTCTGGGAATCCTTTCTCTCCCCCCCCCCCTTTTAGGGCCTTCCCTCTCTCTCATTTTGCCCTCTAACCACCTGCATCATTAGAAAATTAGTAAAGCGATTTTCCTTAAACCAACTCGCTATTAAGCATCCAAAGACGAGTCGTTACCAAGATTCAATGTGACAGCCTCTCTAATGACGCCGGGAGCTTGATAGTCCCAGGATGCTAATGAAGTATTGATTGGATATAGAGAGCTTCCAATGTCTGTGGCAGGTTGGCAATTTCCAGACTAACGGAAATGGACTTTTAATCCTTAGTTTCTGGATAGGAAGCATTATAATAAGCTTGATATGAGCCCAGGTGGCGCAGTGGTTAAACTGCAGTACTGCAGGCAACTTCTGCTGCCTGCCGGCTGCCTTCAATTTGGCAGTTCGAATCTCACCAGGCTCAAGGTTGACTCAGCCTTCTGTCCTTCTGAAGTGGGTCAAATGAGGACCCAGATTGTTGGGGACAAGAGGCTGACTCTGTCAACCGCTTAGAGAGGAATGTAAAGCACTGTGAAGAGTTAAATAAGTGCTACTGCTATTGACCTTCCTTCCTTCCTTCCTTCCTTCCTTCCTTCCTCCCTCCCTCCCTCCCTCCCTCCCTCCCTCCCTCCCTTGATGGTGCAGTGGTTAGTCTGCAGTATTGCAGGCTAACTCTGCCCACAGCCTGAAGTTCGATCCTGACTGGCTCAAGGTCAGTGACGTGCGGTGAGGTTTATGACTGGTGAGGCACTGACACAGTGCTGGGTTTCAAATATTTTTAGATTTGTGGACTTCAACTCCCATAATTCCACAGCCAGGCATGCTCAGTTCCAATTTAAAGCGACAGCATTTGTTTTTCTCCTTTGCTCCTTCTTTCTTTTTCTTTTTCTTCTCCTTCCCCTCCTTCCTCCCTCTCTCCCTTCCTCCCCTCTCTCAAACACACACACACACACACACACACACACACACAGAAGTTGAATTGGATTATCTCTCCTACCCCTTCCCTCTCTCACTCACTCTCAAACAAACCCCCCCACACACAAAAGTTGGATTGGATATCTTTTCCAGTGGCTTGAAAGCAGCTCCTCTGCCATCCCCCCCCCCATTCCCCTGCTGCCTTTCCCAAACACCTCCACCATTGCAAATGCAGCCTGCTGTCTGGGTGGGAAATGCCTGGAACACAATAAAGCCCACCCACCACCTCCTGCTGGCAGGCTGGGGTGAGAGGAGAGGCAGAGAAGCCGGAGGGGAGCCGAGCCGAGCCTTCCAAAAGAAAGAGGCTGGGGGGAAGTGTGTGTACTATAGCGTGGCTCTTTGCCTGGCTTCCTGCCTCCTCCTGTGGTCTCCTCAGTGCTCGCTTGTGCTCTCCCTCCCCAAGTGTAGTTTGATTGCAGGTGGAGCCACGTTGCCTTTTCAAACTTGTAATCAGTGAAGCTGGGCTAGATTTTTATATAGTTTTATCCAGCTGTGTGTGTGTGTGAGAGAAAAATGAATGGGGGCCTGGGGAGGAAGTCACTACACTTGGGGAGGGAGAGCACCAGTGAGGTTAAGCAGAGTCATCCACGGTGAGGCAGCAACTAGCTCAGCTTTTTCCTTTTACTTTTTTTTTTCATGATGAAAGTGGTGAGGCTCTACCTCACTTGCCTCACCTGACTGCACATCACTGCTCAAGGTTGACTCAGCCTCCCATCCTTCAGAGGTGGGTAGAATGAGGACCCAGATTGTTGAGGGCAAGAGAAGGACCCTGTAAACTTCTTAGACAGGGCTGTAAAGCACTGTGAAACGGTATATAAGTCTAAGGGCTATTGCTATTGCTCTTCCTTTTCTCCTTCCTTCTTTCTTTCCTTCCTTCCTCCCACACTCCATCCTTGCCTCCCTCCCTCCCTCCCTCCCTCCCACTCTTCCCACTGCCAGCAGTTTGATCCTGACCGGCTCAAGATTGACTCAGCCCTCCATCCTTCTAAGTTGGGAAAAATGAGGACCCAGATTGTTGGGGGCAAAAGGCTGACTCTGTAAACTGCTTAGAGGGGGCTGGAAAGCACTATAAAGCGGTATATAAGTCTAAGTGCTACTCCTATTGGTCTTCCTTAGTGCTACTGCTATTGCTCTCCTTCCTTCCTTCCTTCCTTCCTTCCTTCCTTCCTTCCTTCCTTCCTTCCTCTCTCCCTCCCTCCCTCCCTCCCTCCTTCCCTCCCTTCCTGACGCTGTAAACCACTTAGAGAAGGCTGGAAAACACTGTAAAGTGGTATATACTGTACGTAAGTGTTAAGTGCTATTGCTATATATGGTATCGTTGATGATAGTTGAAAAACCTGCCTTTGCTGTATCCCTTTCCACATGCATTTCACTCAGTTAGACCACTTTAATGCGTAATATATCCCCCCCCCTTTTTTTTTGCAGGCAAGTCTCTTTGGTCCAAAGTACATTATATGCTATTTCTAATTATGCATATAGATTTGCACACAGTTTTTTTTCTCCCTAATAAGCACCATTTGCTCTGCAGGCACTGTGTTTGCATAAGAGCTCTGAATTATCTGGAAATATGCAACTGTCTGCTGAGAATTGCATTCCGGTTTACAGATTACTTAAACTCAAATACATTTTTCCCCCTGCAGTCCCCGTGTGGTACAGTTCCTGTGGCTTGGGGTTTCCGACATTTTTTAGGCACGTGACCATTAATAAAACAGGGCAAAATTTACTTACACGAGAATTACTTTCTCGTGTGAGATTCTGTACATTCGGCCTTGTGCTGTATCTGTATTTTAGTAAAGTATCTTGCAAAAATAAAGTTGAAACTCAAGTAGAAATAGAGCAATATTTCTTTTCTTGATGTATTTGATCAGGGCATTCATGCGCACAGAAATTTTCCATAAAGTACACTGAAATAAATTTGGATGAACATACCAAGATCCTTTCTTCTTTCTTCTCTCCCTCCCTCCCTCTCTCCCTCATTCACATCTCTTCCTCCTTCCTTCTATACTTCCTCCTCCCTCCCTTCCCTCCTTCCTTCCCTCACTCCCTCTTTCACATCTCTTTCTCTTTCCTTCTTTCCTTTCCTTCTTTCCTCCCTTCTTCCCTTCTTCCCTCCTTGCCTCCCATCTCTTTATCTTCCCTCGATCACTTCCTCCCATCTCTTTCTCCTCCCTCCCTCCCTTCTTCCCTCCTCTTCCTTCCTTCCTCCCTCCCTTCTTCCCTCACTCTTTCACATCTCTTTCTTTTTCCTTCTTTCCTTCTTTCCATTTTTCCTTCTTTCTTTTCTCCCTCCCTCCTTGCCTCCCGACTCTTTATCTTTCTTCCATCATTCCCTCCCATTTCTTTCTCATTCCTCCCTCCTTCCTTCCCTCCCTCCCTCCCTCCCACCCATTCACATTGTCCCACAATCACATAATTGCAATTTACTTTTTGTTGTTGTTGCCCAAAACAGATATTTATTTCCAGTTTCTAGCAAGTAACACCCCTTGCAGACAATGGATTCCCTTAACCACCACTACACACACACATACACATACGTGTGCACAAACACACAAAATATCCTAATATCAGGTGTGGGCCAGGGGTGGGCTCCTGCCAGTTCTAAGCTCTTCTATAGAAGAGGTTCCACAAATCTACTGTGGTTCCAGTTTAGAACCGGTTCCAGCTCCCTCCCCCCCGCCCATCCGCCCATCATCAAGATGAAGCGGGAGAGGAGGAATTCTGGGAGTTGAAGTCCACAAGTCTTAAAGCTGTCAAGTTTGAACACCCCTGGGTTGTTTTTTTTCTAAAGGGTTAGGGGTGCAAGGCTCTTGTAACTTGACAGCTTTAAGACTTGCACACTTCAATGCCAGGGTTCCTGAGCCAACACGACTGGAGGAGGAATTCTGGGAGTTGAAGTCCACAAGTCTTAAAGCTGTCAAGTTTGAACACCCCTGGGGTTTTTTTTTCTAAAGGGTTAGGGGTGCAAGGGTCTTGTAACTTGACAGCTTTAAGACTTACGTGCTTCAATGCCAGAGTTCCTGAGCCAACATTTTGGTTGCTAAGCAAGAGCGTTGTTAAGTGAGTTTCACCACATTTTACAAGTTGGCCATGCCCACCCGGTCACATGACTGCCAAGCCACTCCCACAAAGCAGGCCACACCTACAGAAGAGGTTCTGAAAAATTTTGAAACCCACCACTGGTGTGGTCACAGGGCAACCTGCTTAATGACTGGCATGATTCAGAATTGTAATTCTGGGTTAAATGATGGTTATAGGAGCAGGACTCATCCCCTGTAGCTGCTAGGAGCTGAGCTCCACTAGAGAAAGTTTACATGTTTATACATTATTCAGAGTTCATTGATATTCATTGATAGGTCAGCATCGCAATAGTGTTGACATGATTTGGCATGGCACCAGGCTGTTTCTTACTGCTCCAAACAAAAACATTTTGGCAAGGTTTCTACACCCCTTTCTGAGTAACCAAAGCTGGCACGAAGCCCACTTGGGGTCTCCTTCTAGCCTTAATCTGTGTTCATCGGTTCCCATGAGTGTGGATTCAACTGTATTTACTGCCAGTTCTGTGGGTGTGGCTTGGCAGACATGGCAGGGGAAGGATACTGCAAAATCTCCATTCCCTCCCCACTCCAGAGGAAGGATACTGCAAAATCTCCATTCCCTGCCCACTCCAGGGGAAGGATACTGCAAAATCTCCATTCCCTCCCCACTCCAGGGGAAGGATACTGCAAAATCTCCATTCCCTCCCCACTCCAGAGGAAGGATACTGCAAAATCTCCATTCCCTCCCCACTCCAGGGGAAGGATACTGCAAAATCTCCATTCCCTCCCCACTCCAGGGGAAGGATACTGCAAAATCCCCATTCCATCCCCACTCCAGGGGAAGGATACTGCAAAAGTTCCATTCCCTCCCCACTCCAGGGGAAGGATACTGCAAAATCTCCATTCCCTCCCCACTCCAGGGGAAGGATACTGCAAAATCTCCATTCCCTCCCCACTCCAGGGGAAGGATACTGCAAAATCTCCATTCCCTCCCCACTCTAGGAGAAGGATACTGCAAAAGTTCCATTCCCTCCTTACTCCTGGGGAAGGATACTGTAAAATCTTCATTCTCTCCCCACTCCACGGGAAGGATACTGTAAAATCCCCATTCCCTCCCCACTCCAGGAGAAGGATACTGTAAAATCCCCATTCCCTCCTCACTCCAGGAGAAGGATACTGCAAAATCCCCATTCCCTTCCCACTCCAGGGGAAGGATACTGCAAAATCCCCATTCCCTTCCCACTCCAGGGGAAGGATACTGCAAAATCCTCATTCCCTCCCCACTCCAGGGGAAGGATACTGCAAAAGCTCCATTCCCTCCCCACTCTAGGGGAAGGATACTGCAAAATCCCCATTCCCTCCCCACTCTAGGAGAAGGATACTGCAAAAGTTCCATTCCCTCCTTACTCCTGGGGAAGGATACTGTAAAATCTTCATTCTCTCCCCACTCCAGGGGAAGGATACTGTAAAATCCCCATTCCCTCCCCACTCCAGGAGAAGGATACTGTAAAATCCCCATTCCCTCCCCACTCCAGGAGAAGGATACTGCAAAATCCTCATTCCCTGCCCACTCCAGGGGAAGGTTATTGCAAAATCCCCATTCCCTCCCCACTCCAGGAGAAGGATACTGCAAAATCCCCATTCCCTCCCCACTCCAGGGGAAGGATACTGCAAAATCCTCATTCCCTCCCCACTCCAGGGGAAGGATACTGCAAAATCCCCATTCCCTCCCCACTCCAGGGTAAGGATACTGTAAAATCTCCATTGCCTCCCCACTTCAGGGGAAGGATACTGCAAAATCCTCATTCCCTCCCCACTCCAGGGGAAGGTTATTGCAAAATCCACATTTCTTCCCAATCCGCTGGGATTGGGGGGGGGGAGAGGCAGAGAATAGATGGGAATGGGGCCTGTCAGAAGTACTCAAAATTTCCTCTACCAGTTCACCAGAACCAGTCAGAACCGGCTGAATACCACCTGTGGTGTGGACATAAAGAGAATCCTTTTCTTTCTAATGAAGAGAAAACAACAAGATTGTCTCAAAAACGCTAGCTGCTCCTGACACCAAGCAAATGCCTACAGATTTACAGATAATTGGGCATTTTTGTTATAGGCTCCCAAATGTAAAGCAGAGAATTATTCTGGCCATTACTATTAGGGCAACAAAGTGCCATCATTAGTCATAGGAAAGCGTCTCCTATGTTTGACTTGTCTCTTTTGGGATCACCTTCCACAATAGCTCTTCGGAGCTGCTGATGTGATTTTCAGAGATATTATGAAGGTCTGGAACTCAAGAGAGATCTTCCAGAATTCAGAACTAGATGATGACCAAGTTACAGCTCTTCTTCTTTCACTATGGTGGATTTGTGGTTTTTTTGACTTAGGCTTCCTTATCTCCCTTGAAATGCTACCAGAGAGCTAATTGCCAAATGCTGACAAGGCCAAACTTAGCACAGAATCGAACAGAACTTCTCAAAACGTGAACTAACCAGATGAACGAATTGCTTCCTGCAAAAGTTGGTGTCCCGTCCGCTCCTCTTTTATGTCTTATGGGAGGGGCCAATCCAGAGGTGGGTTGCTCCTGGTTCGGTCCGGATCGAGTGAACCAGTAGTGGCGGTGCCTACCTGCCCAGATGCTTCTGCAAGCGCACACATGAGCACGAGCAAACCAATAGCGTTGGGATCTGCAACCCATCTCTGGGCCAATCATCTCCAGGCCTTACTCCCAAGTTGACCCTGTTTTCTTAATTGTTCTTGCCTTCTGGCAGCTCTGCGCATGAGCATACTGGGAACAGGCTCCCGTTGTTCTTCTGCCTCTCTGATGTCAGACTCCGGAAGCTTCAAATAACTACCACATGACCTTGGTCCCCTCTCTGCGTCCGACGCAGAGCCCTCGTCCAAGCTTTCCCCAGACTCCAGGACTAGCCCATGTTCCTCCCCAACCTCCTCACTGTCTGCTGCCAGCCCCGCAGGCGGACCACAAAAGGTGGCTGTGGCCACCTCCCCAGTGGCTGAGGGCAAAGGTATACATTTATTTATTTTTGCATTGTCCAACAGCCAAGATTCAAGGGAATTTGATTGTGCCCTTGTGGGATTCCTGGAAGGAGAGTGGCTGAAATTCTTGGTCATGGCTTGCCTTCCAAGGAGCTGTTTGCAGCTTAATTCATATGCTGGACTTCAGTTTTGGAAGGAGAGGTCACCCTAGAAAGCCATGCTGATATTTGCAGTTTTGGAAACCAGAAAAAATAAAACCAAGGAAAGTATCCAGTTCTTCCATAATCCGGATAGCTTGCAAAATCTGTTAGATTATATGCAACCTCTTAGGTTTCCTAGAAATGGATTGCAATGATCTATCGAGACTTTTTCAATGGAGCATCAAGACATGCATTCAAGAGAGATGGACAGTCCTTTTGTTCTGACCCAGCTTCAAAAACACGGCAAACTCTCTGTAGTTAAATCAACGATTCCTTTATGAGGAGCGTCAGCAAAAAGTTCCTCTCTCATTGCAGGCTAACAAGTCCATCCAGCTGGGAGATGAATAGTTATCTACCACATCTATTCATCTCTGCCCCCTGCCTTTTATCCCCAGAGCTAGGAGCGGTGGCTCTTCTGTCCCAAGAACCAGCCCATAGATTTCCACTGCTCTCCTCTCCTCTGCCTTCTGCGCATCTGCACATCGGGCACTGGCCCAGCTGTTCATCTTCTTCCTCATCAACCACCTCCAGATGTGGGGGCTGTTGACTCTCCATCTGAGGGCTGATGGACAGCCCAGGCTCTGCCTCTGTCTCTCTCTCTGACAGCTCCATTCCCTCTTCCCCCTGGGAACTCTCAGGTTGCCTTGATGCTAACTCTGACTCTCACTCTGACTCTGATTCGGCTGCTGGAGGGGCTGGCAGCCAAGAGGCCATAACACCTTTGTTTCCTCAGTTTTCTCTTTCCAGGAGAGAGATTCCACAGAAATTCTTAAGAGCCCCAAGCATTAAATAGAAAAATCATATTTGAAGTGGAAGAATCCCTGTGAAATTTTCCAAGCTGGATCTCATGCCAGTAAAATCTTGAGTGTCCATCAGGCCGATTTCCTGCCACAGTAAGTTTGTTGCATAAATCCATGGGTTGGCCTACCCAGGTTTCCCAAAGACTCTTATTTATCTAGGGAGTCAACCTTTCACTTTTGTTAGTTAGTTTACTTTATTGTCATTGCACATGGTACAATGGAATTCAATGCTGCCTTCAACGTGCATTAGAACTGTAAAAATAAAAACACAAACACACATCCTTCACACCCTATACAATTGAAATTGAAAACCTGATATTGCACTATACAGTAGAATTCAATATAGTTACTGCCCTGGGGTAATAGCTGTTTTTCAGCCTATTTGTCCTTGTTTTTATTGCCCTGTACCGGCTGCCAGATGGTAATAGTTCAAAAAAAAAAGGGTGCCCAGGATAAGATGGATCTTTTAAAGATGTTTTGAGCTTCCTTAAGGCAGTGGGGGCTATAAAGCTCTTCCAAAGAGGGGAGAGGGCAACCCAAGATCCTCTGGGCAATGACATTGACCCTCTGGAGCGCTGTCCCATCTGCCCCTGTGCAATTGGCAAACCAGATACAGTTTGTGCAGTGAGTTAAAATACTCTCTCTGGTGCAGCAGTAGAAGGTCACAGCAGTTTTCCATTCAGTTGTTGTTTCCTGAGAAGTCTCAGGTCGTATCATCTCTGCTGGGCCCTGTATCCAATTGCAGGTCTCCTTGATTTGATTCCTTCCACTTCCTTCTTTGAACTCCGGGGACCTTCTTACTTTCTTTTCTACCCCACCAAGATTTACCAAGTCCATTTTTTCTGCGCCCATGACCACCTCAACTTGGTAGTTCTTCAGCATCAAATTGTTGTGGCCCACCAGTGGTCAGCAGAGCACTGTGAGGAGGTTGGGGAGGAGCATGGGCCAGTCCTGGAGTCTGGGGAGGGTCAGACGAGGGCTCTGCATCTGAGGCACAGAGGGGACCAAGGCCATCTGGTAGTTATTTCTTGCTTCCGGAGCCTCTGGAGTCTGACATCAGTGAGGCAGAAGAACAGCAGGAGCCTGTTCCCAGTGTGCAGATGCACAGAGCTGCCAGAAGGCAAGAACAATTAAGAAAACAGAATCGACTTGGGAGTAAGGCTTGGAGATGATTGGCCCCTCCCATAAGCTATAAAAGAGGAGCGAATGGGATGTGAGCTTTTGCAGGAAGCAATTAGTTCATCTGGTCAGTTCAAGCTTTGAGAAGTTCTGTTTGACCCTGTGCTAAGTTTGGCCTTGCTCTGCATTTGGCAATTAGGTCTCTGGCAGCAGTCACAGTGAGATAAGGTGGAGGTTTATCAACATTCCCCTGAAAGACTCTGGCAACTCGAGCAGACATCTGTCGGCACCTTCACAGACTGTTGGTGAAGCCTCACGAGCTGTGAATGACCATAATTTACAGCCGTATCAATAAAAAAGGGTTTTTGGGACTAAGATTGTGATGTATGCTTTCTTGGCAAGCCTAGGTCAGAACACAAATGGACTTTATGGACGAGCCAAGCTCAACTCCTTAGCCGTGGTTGACCTTCAAACCAGCCATCTAAGCTTATTCATCCTTCCCAATTATTTTTATTATTATTTTTTTGCTTAAGGATCCGCACTGTCGGGAAGAAAACCATGATCCCCGGAGGTAAAACAAATTATCTTATAGAACTCCAACAAGCTTTGGGAGCAGGAGAGGCAGAATGTCATGGCTAGCATTCAAAAATGCTTTTAGGACGGAAGAGGGGACTTCATTTCCTTCTAGTCATTGCAATCATGTAGTTGCTACTCTGGGGTCCTGGTGAGCCATTGGTCCAGAGCCAGCAGCTAATGGATGGGTGTTTTTTAGAACGAAACACAACAGAAATAGATACTCTTGTCAGCAGAAATCTAGCCTTTTGCCCACCGGGGCCCTGAGTTTTACC
>NC_138564.1:4376218-4378718 GCF_964273705.1 Natrix helvetica
GGGGAAGCCGACGAAGACAGGGCGAGTATGGAGAGTATTGTCAGCAACAGTGTAAAAATCCCATTGAAATGTCTCTCAACCCTGCCCTGAAGCGGTTAAACAAATTAGCAATCTTGTATCCCCAATTATTGTATTTTTCGGACTATAATATGCACTGGACTATAAGAGGCACCTTTCCTGTAAGAGGAGGAAAACAAGAAAATATAATTTTTGGCCTCCGCCCATCGTGTTTTTGCCCTCCCAGTCTCCCAGAAGCACTCATTTTCACTCCACACGACTCATTTTCGCTAAAACAGGCCATGTGGAGCACTTCTGGGAGCTGGTGAGGGAAAAAACATGAAACACAGAGGGTTCAGGAGGCCAAAAATGCCCCTATTTGGTCTATAAGACCAAAATTTTCACCCACTTTGGGGGGGGGGGGGGGGATGGTGCATCTTATACTCTGAAAAATACGGTATATTTGTAGCTGTCGCATGTGAAAAAGATTGCACAGCCGTCTGGAATGGGTTAGGGCAGCGATGACGAACTATTTTTGGCTCACGTGCCATAAGCGGGGGGAGCACAGGGGGGTTGTGCGTGGGAGTGCCGCACCCATAATGCAATGCGCGACCCCCCCAGTGCGCATGCATGCATGACAGCCCCCACCCCATTTTTTGCATGCTTTTTTCACCCTCCCAAGCCTCCAGAGGCTTTATAGGAGCCTGGGAGGGCGAAAACAGCCTCCCTCGACCCCCCAGAGTCCCTTCGGACGCTTCAGGGACCTTCAGGAGGCTTCCCTGATGCCTCCGGAGGGCTTAAAACGACCCTACGAGCAAACCGGAAGTCCGTTCCTGGACATGCATGACAGCCCCCCCATTTTTGCATGCTTTTTTCACTCTCTCCAGGCTCCAGAGGCTTTATAGGAGCCTGGGGGGGGGGGGCTCTTTTCGCCCTCTCCAGGCTCCTATAAAGCCTCTGGAGCCTGGGGAGGGCGAAAAATGGCTTTAAAAAAGGCATGCACACTGGCCAGCAACCTAGAACTGAGGAGAAATTTCCTAAAAGTTAGAACAATTAATCAGTGGAACAGAAGTTGCCTCCAGAAGTTGTGAATGCCCCAACACTGGAAGTCTTTAAGAAGATGTTGGATAGCCATTTGTCTGAAACGGTATAGGGTTTCCTGCCTAGGCAGGGGGTTGGACTAGAAGACCTCCAAGGTCCCTTCCAACTCTGCTATTGTATTATTGTATTGTACTATACATAATAGAAGATGTAACCCCCCCTTTTATAAACGAAGTGTTGCCCTGGGGGGGGGGGTTATAATAAAGGTAACACATATTTAATTTTACATATTCTAACCGAAGCCTAGGATTGTATACGCACAAGACTGGGAAAATGCAGCAACCCCTACAGATGATAACATAATCAAAAAAAAAATCTGGAATGTGTAGAAATGGATAGGTTAACCTTAAAAATCAAAGAAAAAGAAGATTCTGACTATTTTGTGACATGGGAACTTTTCTACAAATGGTTAGCTGACAGATATGGAGGTTAGATGAGTGGATCTACGTGAAATATGGACTACATATTTTGATGGTAATATAATTGATATTATAATGGAAGATAGTATACTTTTCAATGGCCATTGATATTATCGCATATATGTCTATGTGTACATGATTATAATGATTAAAGGTAAAAATAAAGATTCCCCTTGCACATATATGTGCTAGTCGTTCCTGACTTTAGGGGGCGCTGCTCATCTCCGTTTCAAAGCCAAAGAGCCAGCGCTGTCTGAAGAAGTCTCCGTGGTCATGTGGCCGGCATGACTCAACGCAAAAGGCGCACGGAATGCTGTTGCCTTCCCACCAAAGGTGGTTCCTATTTTTCTACTTGCATTTTTTACATGCTTTTGGACTGCTAGGTTGGCAGGAACTGGGACAAGTAACGGGAGCTCACTCCGTTATGCGGCGCTAGGGATTCAAACCGCTGAACCGCCGACCTTACTGATCAACAAGCTCAGCATCTTAGCCCCTGAGCCACCGTGTCCCTTAGTTATAAATGATTATGATGATGTTTATATTTTAACATGTTGGACACCTAGGAAACACACTGTTCAGCATAATCAATAAGAAGTCCTGGGCATATAAAATCCCAGGTAAAGTCATTGAAAGGACAACAAAAAATACTATGGATTTTAAAAATCCAGGCCGATCAACAGCTGGAAAAAGTTCCAGCTGTCATCCATTCCTGTGATTGAAAAGAGCCACGTTTGGCTTATGGACGTAGCTATTCCAAGAGACAGTAATTCAGGGTGGGAATGGGGGAATCTAAATTTGCAAAAAGAGCAAAAATTTACTCGAAGGTAATGAGCTTCTAGTGGCTCAGTGGCTAAGACGCTGAGTTTGTCGGTCAGAAATGTCGGCAGTTCGGCGGTTCGAATCCCTAGAGCCTCCTAACGGAGTGAGCCCCCGTGACTTGTCCCAGCTTCTGCCAACCTAGCAGTTCGAAAGCACGTAAAAAA
>NC_138564.1:4381218-4498576 GCF_964273705.1 Natrix helvetica
GATGGCAATGTTCCCACAACACTCAAACCTTGGGACTGAATTAAAACATTTGGGGGGATTCACCAAATCACAAAGAATCGAAAGACTAGATTCACCCATTAAGCTGGGCCAACAAGCTAGTCCGATTTAGTGCACTGTGTGAATGGGGAACTAAACAGTAGTTACATCTGACGTCTGGAGAAAGAAGATCAAGGTAGGGTTGACACAAAGGTCTTCTCAACCATCATTCCATGACATCTCAACCTAGATGTAGGCCTAGGCATTTTAAAACCTTGGCATTTTAAATGCAAATAATAAATTCAACAAATTAATGGCTGTGTTTGTCAGGTCAGGATTCACCACAGTTTTGGGACAGGGTTCTCTGTACATTATAGCTAGAACCAGGGCAAACTTTGATTCAAAAGAAAAGGGAAGAATTTGCTAATCTATATACATATAAATCGCTCCCTCCTCCCTCCCTCCGTCCCTCTCTCTCTCTCTCTCTTTCTCTCTCTCTCCAGTTTTGGTCACCACACTATAAAAAAGACGTTGAGACTCTAGAAAGAGTGAAGAGAAGAGCAACCAGGATGAGGAGGGGACTGGAGGCTAAAGCATACATTGAACGGTTGCAGGAACTGGGCATGGCTAGTCTAGTGAAGAAAATGACTAGGGGAGACAGGAGAGCATCTTCCAATATTTGAGGGGCTGCAACAGAGAGGAGGGGATCAAGCTATTTTCCAAAGCACCTGAAGGCCAGACAAGGAAGAATGTATGGAAACTGACCAAGGAGAGATTCAACCTAGAACTAAGGAGAAATTTCCTGACAGTGAGAACAATTAATCAATGGAACAACTTGCCTTAAAAACTTCCAGTATTGGAGCATTCACAACTTCTGGTTGTGAATGCTCCAATACTGGAAGTTTTAAAGAAGATATTGGATAACTGTTTGTCTGAAGTGGCGTAGGGTTTCCTGCCTAAGCAGGGGGTTGGATTAGAAGACCTACAAAGTCCCTTCCAACTCTGTTATATGGAAGTCTCCCTCCCTCTCTCTCTCCCTCCCCCCTCTGTTTTTCCCTCCCTCTCCCTCTCTCCCTCCCCTCTCTCTTCTTTATAAGGACTCCTGTCTTGGATGGTGGGCTGGATGAGAAGACCTTCAAAGTCCCTTCCAGCCCTATGATTGTCAACAACAGATTTCAGATCTGGTAGGATTTTCCCTGAATTAGATCACCCTATGAAGAAATTCTGAAGATGTCACAGAGAAGACAGAAAAAAAATAGAGGATAAGATTGAGAGAGAGAGAGAGAGAGAGAGAGAGAGAGAGAGAGAGAGAGAGAGAGAGAGAGAGAGAGAGAGAGAGAGTGAGAGAGAGAGAGAGAGAGAGAGAGAGAGAGAGCAGAACCTGATATCTTCAGGTCTCAGGAAGCCATGAAAAAGCTGGAGGAAGGAAGAGAGAGAATTTAATTGGAGAATGGAAGAAAAAGAAGGAAACACGACTTCCTATCTTCCATTTGAAGTGGCTCCCCCTGACCTATTCTGCATACATTTGTGCCTAATTAATATTTATGCCAAAGTTGCTGTCTCAATTAAATTCGAAATGCAAGTAATTAGAGGGAAAGGAGATTGTTCGGGGGTGAGAGGAGGGCCAAGAGGTCGATAGGGAAAAAGCATCAAAGTGAATACCTCCTTCTCACTTATAGCCATTTTTTTCCTGGTCAAAGAATGATGTGAGATCAGCTTGATGGACACATTCCCACTCCAATGTCCAGCCATCCAGTTCCGTTCAGGTGCAGAGGTGCAAAGACAAAGGATGACCTTGGCTTTCTAGAAAGAATTTTGTTATGGCTACATATCAGCTAACTCTGTTCAATCCCCCCTCCCATTTTCCCACAATAGAAAATGCACAGTAGAATAATAGAAAGTGTGGCAGGCCAAAGATCCAAAAGGAAAGATGGATGCAGGCCTGACAGCTAAATTCATAATTTTAAATCAAGTAATATGATCTGCCTAATGACCGGCTGGGTGGGCGTGGCAAGGTGATCATGTGACTGAGTGGGCGTGGCCAACTCAATGTCACTCATGTCGAGGGGCGCCTCACCGGTCTCTACTCACCACTCCTCATCTGCATGCCCTAGGCTCCTTATAGCCCCAACAGGAAGCAGTTGTCTCCCATGAAGGCCAACCTGACCCTGGGCAACGAAGTGGTTGCTAAATTACTTGAATCCCGCTACTGTTTGAGACGGTTTAGGGTCTCCTGCTTGAGTGGTGGTGGTGGGGGGGGGGTCAGACTAGAAGACCTCCAAGGTCCCTTCTCCAACTCCGTTCTTCTGTTATTCCATCCCTGAGCTGAACTAGAACACAAAACTCACCACAAATAATAAATGAAATAAAATTCCAAAAGGTGAAAGCAGTGGCGAAATTCAATTTTTTTTACTAGGCGGTTCTGTGGGCATGGCTTGGTGGGCATGGTGTGGCTTGTGGGCGTGGCTTGTGGGCATGGCTTGTGGGCGTGGCAGGGGAAGGATACTGTAAAATCTCCATCCCCTCCCCACTCTGGGGCCAGCCAGAGGTGGCATTTGCCAGTTCCCCGAACTACTCAAAATTTCTGCTACTGGTTCTCCAGAACCTGTCAGAACCTGTTGGATTTCACCCCTGGGTGAAAGCATCTTGGCCCGGAAAGAAACCTTCCCTCCAAGTTTCTCATAAATGTAAATGGTTTTGAATTTTAAAAGAACCGTCTTGAAATCTACAATTCTTGCTTCCTTTTGTGTGTGTGCCTGTCTGTCTCTCTCTCTCTCTCTGTCTCTCTGTCTCTGTCTCTGTCTCTCTGTCTCTCTCTGTCTCTCTGTCTCTCTGTCTCTGTCTCTCTCAGTCTCTCTGTCTCTGTCTCTCTCTGTCTCTCTGTCTCTCTCTGTCTCTCTGTCTCTCTCTCTGTGTGTGTGTGTGTGTGTGTGTGCATGTGTGTGTAAAACTCCCAATCAGCTCCTTTTGTCGAGTTTGTCCTAATTAATTCTTCCTCTCCGTTCCTCGAGATACACTTTCACCCCGGTTGCTCCGAGTTCACCAACGTGGCTTCCTAAACACAATTTACAATAATGAGCGAAGCAGGCCGTGTGGTGGAATTGATTCCCATTGTTGCATTTACACAATGGCTTATCAACAATATTGCTGGTGGAATCGGCTGAATTGGCTTTTCTCAAGAAGAGGCCCACTTGGTTTGGGGAGATTGCATCCAGACAAAAACCCTCCCCAGCCTGGGCTTAATGGCCATGGAAATAAAAGACAGCAATTAAACACGCGGTGCTGAGCGAACATTTGGGGAAGCGTATTTTGCAGCATGTGCGCATCGGAGAAGGTGAGCAAAGGAGGCAAAAGGGGGGGATTAGTTTAGAAGAAAAGAGACCAGAGGTGGTTTGGGACTACCTGTAAATCTATTCCTTGTGATCGCCCAGGACCAGATGGATCCCCCGTTGTCAGTGCAAAACTTTTATAGCTGTAGAGGATGGTGGCAGGGAACGGAGTCAATAAGGATAAGGCTGAGTAAAGATGATGCAGGACAATTTTGGAGGCTGGCAACCTTCATCAGACTCTAAATAGGTAGAGATTAGAGGATAGATAAGGTAGGTAGGTAAATAGGGAGGGAGGGAGGGAGGGAAGGAGGGAGGGAGGGAGGGAGGAAGCAAGGAAAAGAAAGAAGAGAAGATATGATAGATGATAGATAGATAGATAGAGATAGAAAATAGACACAGAAAAATAGATGATAGGCAGATAGATAGATAGATAGATAGATAGATAGATAGATAGATAGATAGATAGATAGATAGATAGATGATAGATAGATAGATAGATATTGAGAGAGAGAGAGAGAGAGAGAGAGAGATCTGATAGACAGACAGACAGATGTAGGTAGGTAGGTAGGTAGGTAGGTAGGTAGGTAGATGATAGATAGATAGATAGATAGATAGATAGATAGATAGATAGATGATAGATAGATAGATAGATAGATAGATAGATAGATAGATAGATAGATATAGACAGAGATAGAGAGACAGAGAGATAGATAAGAGAATGAAGGGGGAGAGAGAGAGAGGGAGGGAGGGAGAGAGAGAGGGAAAGAGAGATATGCTGGTCTCCTTTGTAAGGCTGGGAAGAGATAGATTGCCCCTCCCTGGGTGACTATGTCATCGGCACGCATGTACTGCTGGCACTTGGGGCTGTGTTAATTCCTCTGGGACATGGCTGACACAGCATCTGTATCACGAAAGCACCATCTCCCTCCTGTCCCTCACTAACATCTTCTCTCCCTGCTCCTCCTCCCATGCCAGTGAGTGCATTTCCTTCCCTGCGCACTTCCTCACCCACCCACGCTCCCATCAAACAACGGGCCCTGAGCAAAATGGGCATCATCTTGAGTGAGTCCTCCCCCTCCCCGCTGCCCCCCCCACTTCCCCCCCCCCAGCTCTTCTTTTCTTCCCCTCTGCACAAAAAAAAAGCTTACATCCAACCATATGGAGTTTTAAATTGAAGCTGCTTGACAACTGTAAGCACTTGGAAATGAGCTTTTCACCCGCCGATGAAAAGGACTTTGTTTCGAACACAGCTTCCCTTTCTTCCTTCTGCCACCTTCTCACCCTGGTGGGAGTGGCAGATTCTTTGCTTCCCTCTTGGGGGGGTCTTTCTGGCAGGCCCACGTGGTCGCCGTTGCCATTTCCCAGGCTTGGCTCCGACCCACACATAAGCTGACAAATCCAGAATGTCGTTTCCCCCACTCTTGCTTTCTCTTGGAGATGCCGTGCCATGGCAAAGAAGGGCTGGAAGACCGAGAGGCCCTGGGCCAACCGTGATTCCTCCTCCTGTCTGGAATCCCAGAGGTGCTTTTTCAAAAGGCAACTGGGCTTTCTTTGCCCCTGAAGAGGTTTCGCTTCTCAGCTGAGAAGTGTCTTCAGTTCTGAGTGAATGGTGGAGGATGGAAGGATTTATAGTCCTTTGCAGTCGTCTGGTTATTAGCGCTCTCTCTGAGAGTCATCGAGCGAGGCCACTTGGAGGGCCCTCGGGGTCTCCTGAAACAGAGTGCAAATGGGTGTGAAACAGGGGTGGGTTGCTCCTGGCATTACTGCCTGTTTGCTCCACGCGGGCTTTGCGCACGCACTACTCGCTTCACTCCCATGTGTGCCCAACGTGCATTGCTTGTGCATGCGCAGTTGCCTTTAAATTGTTCTGCAAACGAGCAGAATGACAAAAAAAACACATGCCAGCAGTGGCATGGGCAACCGGAGAACTGGTTCGGGGATGTGGCCAGCCTGCCATCCCTATCGGTTTGGTGACCTGGTCCCAATTGCCAGTACCGGTTGGTCCAAACCATTAGTACCTCGCTTGATCTTGATTGTTAATGCAACTTAGGATTGCATTATGCCCATGTCTTTTCCATCTTACAACGAGTGAATGAAGGTATTTTGAAAGCTAGACGGATGAAAAAGCATCTCCTCTCCATTGATTGAAGCAGTAGGTTCACCTTAGCAAGGATTCGCCAGGTAGTTACGATCTCCCAACTCTTGGTTGTCATCCTCTGGCAGTTACTCCTGAGTCAACAGCTTCATTCTCCATAAAACACTCTCCTTATCGCTACTCGGGGATGCAAGATGAGCAGTGACGTGCGGTGAGGTTTATGGCTGATGAGGCACTGACCCAGTGGTGGGTCAGTATGCTGAATTCTGGGAGCTGACATCCACAACAGCTTGCTGAATTCTGGGAGCTGATGTCCACAACAGCTTAAAATCAGGGGTGAAATCCAGCAGGTTCTGATAGGTTCTGGAGAACCGGTAGCGGAAATTTTGAGTAGTTCGTAGAACCGGCAAATACCACCTCTGGCTGGCCCCAGAGTGGGGAGGGAATGGAGATTTTGCAGTATCCGTCCCCTGGAGTGGGGAGGGAATGGGGATTTTGCAGGATCCTTCCCCTGGAGTGGGGAGGGAATGAGGATTTTGCAGTATCCGTCCCCTGGAGTGGGGAGGGAATGAGGATTTTGCAGTATCCGTCCCCTGGAGTGGGGAGGGAATGGGGATTTTGCAGGATCCTTCCCCTGGAGTGGGGAGGGAATGGAGATTTTGCAGTATCCGTCCCCTGGAGTGGGGAGGGAATGAGGATTTTGCAGTATCCTTCCCCTGGAGTGGGAGGGAATGGAGATTTTGCAATATCCTTCCCCCTGGAGTGGGAGGGAATGGAGATTTTGCACTATCCTTCCCCAGGAATGGGAAGGGAATGGGGATTTTACAGTAGCCTCCCCCTGTCACGCCCACCAAGCCACGACCACAGAACCGGTAGAAGCAAATTTTGAATTTCACCGCTGCTTAAAATGGCTAAGGTTGAGAAACACTTCTCCAAGGGATGAAAGAGTTGAGTTGGAAAAGCGATAGAGACAAGCAGACAAAGGAGAAGTGGACTCAAAGGAAGGTGCTGGTGTCTACAGATCCTTCCTTGGTGTCTGCCAAATCCTTCGTCTCATCAGGCTTAATTTTCTTAAATTAGGAAACAAATGAGAACTTGGCTTGTTGTGAAGCAGAGTCAAATCTGCTAGTTATCGATTTCATTTCCAAGCCTGCCTCTGCGCAGCGGCCAGATGCCAGAAGGAGGTTTGAAAATAAAAACTGGCGAAGAGTTGCCATCCAGCACTCAGTTGGAAAGTGGAAGACAAGCTCAGTTGGGGCATTGTGGGGCAATCGGATGGGCTACGCTGGATCTAAGAAGCCACATGACCTCTGGGACCCTTGCTAGATGACCATGATTTGGAGTAACCATGATGTTACATGTTATGCAAAATCCTGGGATCCTTGGTGCTCTCTGAACTTAGTTGTTTTCTCGCAGATGTTTCACGACCCAACTAGGTAACCTCATTAGTGCTAGAAGGGAGTAGAATGTAGAAGGAAAGTAGAATATTTTATTTGGCCAAGTATGATTAGACACACAAGGAATTTGTCTCCTATGCAGTAGGGTTTGCTCTTACAGTCCTCGTCCTCCTCGTCCTCGTCCTCCTCGTCCTCCTCCTCCTTCGTGCACTGATGATACTAACTAGTTAAGTCATGAAACATCTGCAAGACAACCACCAAGCTCAGAGAGCACCAAGGACTCCATGGTTCAGCCCTGAGCTCCAAAAAGTATCTTCTATCGATCCAAAATTCTGTCTGTTCTGTTTGCTCTCTAAAGTTGTCCGCTCTTGTTTTAGTGCATAGGTTTTAGCTCTTCCATCGAACAGTCCACAGTCCATCCCTTCCTGTTCCTCTGCTTCCTCCCTGAAAACCCCACTGAAAGAAAACCATCAAGCTCAAAGAGCACCAAGTATCACAACATTGTCGTCGTCCTCCTCCTCCTCCTCCTCCTCCTCCTCCTCCTCCTCCTCCTCCTCCTCCTCCTCCTCCTCCTCCTCCTCCTCCTCCTCCTCCTCCTCCTCCTCCTCCTCTCTCTTCTAGTACTGATGAGGTTACCTAGTTGGGCCATGAAGTGTCTGCAAGGAAACAACTACAGTCAGAGAGCACCAAACACCCCACATTCCTCCTCCTCCTCCTCCTCCTCTCCCTTTTGGCGCTGATGATTTTAATTAGTACTAACTAGTTAAGTCATGAAACATCTGCAAGACAACCACTGAGCTCAGAGAGCAGCAAGGACTCCCAGTTCAACCCTGAGCTACAAAAATTCTCTTCTATCGATCCAAAATTCTGTCTGCTCCGTTTCCTCTCTAAGCTTGTCCGCCCTTGTTTTAGGGCAGAGGTTTTTAGCTCTCCCATCTGATTCAGATGACCAATTCAGCAGCAGCCGTGCGCGGAAGACACTTTCCAATTGCCACCTGCACGCAGAAGGAAGAAACAGTACGAAACCAGTTGAACGCACCGCGGTGTATTAGATTTTCGTTGTAATGGAGCCTCTGAACAATCAGATAAGCCATAAAAGAGACACCCTTTCCCACCAGGAGGTGATGAAAAGAACAGGTAAGATCAATTGTACCTTGTACAACGCTGACCAAGAAACCTATAAACAGCTTGGCGGTCCCAGAATTGGACCATAAACCATATTTACGGCTCCTAAGGAGCCTCCGCTCTGCACATGGATATTGGTGTCCATGCCACCAACATTAGAAGAGAGAATTACGCTCCGTGGATGGGCTGCATGGCTTTCTTAATTCTTTACATCCTCGCGTTGGTGTTTATCAAAAGCACTTGACCCTCGGATGCACCGATGCTAACTGCATTTCAATGCGAGCCCGTCCCATTTCCCCACGCGTACCCCGCCGCCCTCATTTCCATATTGCATTAGGGCTGATTCCTTATTCTCCCCGAGCATCTTGCGAGCTCGGCAGCTGCAATTTCCATATGATCCTTGGCCCCAAATTTCAAAGCATACGTTTGCTCTAATGGAGTTTGAATGCTGAGAGGCGGCCGTTGGGTGACGCGTGGGGCAAATTGCAAAGTGAGGCGGCTGATCAAGATGCAGTTCGCGCGGCATCCTTCGGCCCTCTAAACACCGGGGTTAGGGGAAGGCGGGCGTCCCCCCTTGTCCCCCATTCTCCGTCTATCAGCTTCGGTGTCTCATAGCATACCCGATAACTATTATTTATAAGGAAATATCATTTGCCCGGGCACTTAACGTTCTACAGGGCTGTTTAAGAAACAAGAAGGTAAATCAGAAGTTTAAATCTTCACGGGCATTTGCTATGCTATTTCTTCAGTCGCAGGAAGAGTCTAACAGAGTTGGAAGGGACTTTGGAGGTCTTCTAGTCCAGCCCCCTGCTGAAGCAGGAGGACACCCCCCCACACACACACCCCATTTTTGGTCCCAGGAGGCTTTAGTGAGCCTGCTAGGCCCAAAATGGGCAATGTGTGGGGTGTCACATGTGCATGCACGGGGGGGGGGGGCAGGATGCACCGGTGGTTGTTGTTGTGCACACATTGAATTATGGGTGTGGGCACGTGTAAATGCGCAGACGCATGCTTTTGGCACATGAGGACAAATAATGAAAATAATCTTACACTTAACACCCCAAAAAACTAAAGAACTTACAACTGACTTCAGGAGGAAGAGAGACGTACATTTACCATTGTACATAAATGGCGAGGAGATGGGAGAGTGTTGGTAGTTTTAAACCCCCTGCTCAAGCAGGAAAGCCTGCACCATTTCTGATAAATGGCAGTCCAATCTCTTCTTGAAAACGTCCAGGGACGAAGCTCCCATAACTTCCCAAGGCAACTTCTGTACCGTGGATTGATTGCTCTTACTTTCAGGAAATCACTCCTTCGTTCTAGGTTGGGTCTCCCCTTGATAATTTTCCATCCGTTACTTCTTGCTCTGCCCTGTTTTGCTTTGGAGAATAGGTTGATTCTTTCTTCTCTGTGACAGTCCCACAAATATTGGAAGATCGCCATCATGTCACACCTCATCCTTCATTTTGATCTAGGTAAATATACCCAGTGCTTCACTAGAGTGATGTAACAAAAATGTATATCCTTGGTATTTTCTTTTTAAAAAGGGATGGTTATGGGTTGACTTACAATTGACTTCAGGAGGAAGAGAGACATACATTTACCATTGTACATAAATGGCGAGGAGATGGGAGAGGGTTGGTAGTTTTAAATTTCTGGGCATTTATATCTCAGAGGACCTCTCATGGACCATGAATGCTAACGTGCTTGCGAAGAAGGCCCAGAAGAGGCTGTACTTTGTGAGAATGCTCAGGAAGATAAATCCATCTCAGCAACTACTTCTGTCCTACTATCGCAGCAGTATTGAGAGTGTCCTGACATAAGGCATTCTTGCATGGTACGGGAGCAGCTCTGCAGCCAACAAAAAAGTTCTACAGAGAATCATTAAAACTGTTCGGAATATCACCGGGCTCCAGCTACCGTCCCCTGGACAACATCTTCGCATCTCGCTGTTTGAGAAAGTTGCATAGCATTCTCAGAGACTCTTCCCATCCTGCTTACAATCATTTTGATCTGTTGCCTTCTGGCAGAAGATACAGAACCATTGAACAATTCCAGCAAGCCGGCCTGGCCTGTTAATTTTATTTAATTTTTAAAATGTGAGTGTTATATAAATTGGGTTTGTTTTTTTGGACTGTTTCTAATTTCCTTTTAACTCTTGTACTATGTGTTTTTTTAATGCTGTACGCCGCCCTGAGTCCTTGGGAGAAGGGCAGCATATAAATCTAATAAATCCAATCCAATCCAATCCAAAACTCGGACCACACGTCTTCTGAATAGCTTTTATCCCAGAGCTATAATGGCACTCAACAATGAACTAAAGGGCCACCATCAATAAGCTATTGGACAGCACAACTTGGTCTGTTGTGTGGATGTTTGGGTGGTTTAGGGGCAGGGAACTTTTTGGGTGGGTGGGTGGGTGGGTGTGTTTGGGGATTGTCATATGTGTTGGACCTGGTCTCTGGGGGTTATGTGAATTTTATTGTATGTGTAAACCGTGTATATACGTACAATGGCAATAAAGTAAAATTAAATAAAAAAGCTACCCATCACTGCTCTATGCCATTCTGGACAAATAGCTGTCCAAACACTTCTTAAATGCCTTCAGAGATGGAACATTCACAGTTTTGGGGAGTCAAGCCATTCCACTGATTGTTGTCACTGCTAGGAAATTTCTTCTTAGTTCTAGATTGGACTTTTCTTTGATAACAGAATAACAGAGTTGGAAGGGACCTTGGAGGTCTTCTAGTCCAACCCCCTGCTCAAGCTGGAGAGCCTGCACCATTTCTGATAAATTGCAGTCCAGTCTCTTCTTGAAAACGTCCAGGGATGAAGCTCCCATAACTTCCCAAGGCAACTTCTGTTCCGTGGATTGATTGCTCTTACTTTCAGGAAATCACTCCTTAGTTCTAGGCTGGGTCTCCCCTTGATAATTTTCCATCCGTTACTTCTTGCTCTGCCCTGTTTTGCTTTGGAGAATAGGTTGATTCTTTCTTCTCTGTGACAGCCCCTCAAATATTGGAAGATTGGCATCATGTCACAACTCAACCTTCATTTTGATCTAGGTAAATATACCCAGTGCTTCACTAGAGTGATGTAACAAAAATGTATATCCTTGGTATTTTCTTTTTTAAAAAGGGATGGTAATGGGTTGACTCTTTCTTCTAGGAAAAATTCACCTGATAAGTCAAGTAACTTGAAGGGGTTTTATGTTTCATTACAGTTATCACGCTTTCTTTTTTATAAGGCAATACACAAAGGTGTATCAAAAGAAAGATCTGAATAGAAATAACATCAGCACTAAGTGCATTTTATATGAAGGGCATTTATTGATTCCGACCGATGTACGGTCATTGCTCACTATGGAAATGTTGTTTTGGGATCATCTCAAAGCTCGTATCGACTGGAATGAAGGTGAGCCGCAGGTTTGCAGACAAAATCGTGCTGACGGAATTTGGTTTAAACAGTAACAGGAGTTGCAAGGGACATGGGAGGTCATCTAGTCCAACCCGCTGCCCACGCAGCAGAACTGTACTAGGGATTTGAACCACGGAACGGCCGACCTTTCTGATCGACATGCTCGAATGACATTCGACAGATTTATAATGCTTTTAGCCTTTGGAGAGAGCCGGTGGATCAGCAGTGGCTCAGTGGCTAAGACGCTGAGCTTGTCGATAAGAAAGGCCGACAGTTCGGTGGTTCAAATCCCTAGCGCTGCGTAATGGAGTGAGCTCCCGTTACTTGTCCGAACCTCTGCCAACTTAGCATGTAAAAAAATGCAAGTAGAAAAACAGGAACCACCTTTGGTGCTTCGGAAGGTAACAGCGTTCTGTGCTCCTTTGGAGTTTAGTCATGCCAGCCACATGACCATGGAGACATCTTCGGCTTTGGAACGGAGATGAGCACCACCCCCAAGAGTCAGGAATGACTAACACATATGTGTGAGGGGAACCTTTACCTGTACCTTTAGAGAGCTGGTTGGTGTAGGGGTTAAACGGCCAGTGCTATAAAACGGAAGATGGTTTCGTGTCACTTTAGACACAAAGCTAGCTGGGTGACCTTGGGCCAGTCCTTCTCTCTCAGCCCTAGGAAGAAGAAGGTGTGAGCAAACCACTTCCAAAAATGTTGCCAAAATAACTTCAGGGGCTTATCCAGGCAGTCACCAGGAACCAAAATTGGCTCGAAGACACAAGCACATATGCTAGTGGGTTTCCATGTCTACAACAGGATTCAAGTATTATTGGGTTAGTAATTCACCCATGACTCCAGGATGTAGTATCTCAGAAAGCTTTGGTTACATCCAGCAGTGGGATCCACCAGTTTAACAACTGGTTCGGCGATCGCGTGCTCCGTGCGTGTCACCAGTTTTTAAAAAAACGTACCTTCCACGTTACTTCTGGGGTGTAACACAGCTGGGGTGCAGCAATCCGCTCTGCCGCGTGAATCAGCAGAGAGGATATAGATAAGTGTTCTGACACCCCCCCCCATGCCTGTGAATAAACCAGAGCACAGGCTTGGCTGTTTGCCACTGTTTAATTACTGAGATAATGAATCCTTTGGCTGAGGGCCCAGACAACTCACGTTCAATAGAGTAGCTGTACAGCAACCCAGATAATTCAAATGAAGCAACGCAGATCGTCCAAACGAACAGACACGGCTGGAATATACAGATAGATTTTCTTAACAACTAATTCGAACGGTTGTTTCCTGCAAATGTCCCCTCCCAATGCCTCACCTATAATCTCTCTTGGGAGGGACCAATCCACAACCACCTGTGCTTAATCATCTTCTGTGAATCTGCCTACGGAGTTGCTGCTTCTGTTTCTCAGCCCTTCTCAATCTAGCATCAGGGACAAACTGCCTTTGATCCTCCCCACTGCTCCATGCCTCAGGCGCCTCCTGGTGGCCAACCAGCCTCTCTGGTCCCTGCTCTGAGTCTGAACCCTGCACAGGGTCCTCCACATCGTCCAGGACAGACTCATATGGTTCCTCGCTATCTGAGCCCATCAGCAGCTCAACCGGATCCTGCTGGGCCACAACAGATAAGTAAAGCACAGGGGCAGGTGGGTGGGGCCAACCTGATCATCGGAGCGAACCTGTTCGCTCTCCAGCTGATGGTTGGAGCTACCAGTTTGCCTGAACCAGTTCGAACCGGCTAAATTCCACCCCTGGTTCCATCAGCTAAGGTCATTGCAGGACAGAGGTCCTCATACAAACTCACCTTCACTTAATTCTTATAAATCCACAGTAGTATGGTCTCCACTGTCAGGGTTCTAAGTAACACACCCAACGGAATCAAAACCCCAAGACATGCATGGTCCTCAAAGCATAGATTTACTAGGCATGTCATATTGGCACATCTGGGGAAACCTGACTCTAAATTCAAAAATTTCAGCAACGGGTTCTGTGCCCGATTGCTGGGTAGGCGTGGCCATGGTGGGTATGGCCAAATTCGCCTCCCGCACCCCGTTTTTGGAGCCTTTCCTTGAGCCTCTGGGAGAGCGAAAACTGCTCACCCAGGAGGGGTGGGTTCCGTTGCAACCAGTATGGTGCAACGGGGACAGACATCCCCCACATGCATGCATGCTGCACGCACTCACACATGTGCAGGGCGCACATGTGTCCTTACCTCCACAACACCTCCGCAATGCCTCTGCAATGTTCCAGCTGCTCGGTGGAGCATCACACAGGTGCTGTATGCTGTGTGTGCGGAAGCGCCGAAGAGCTCAAATACAGGTAAGGAGCTCGGGTGGATGGGCCCTCCGGAGCACCGTATCGGAACGATACCTGTACCGGGGCGTTCTGCCTGCAACCCACCACTGTCTCCCAGGCTCCTCCAGAGGCCCTCTAGAGGCCCGTTTCTGGCATTCTGGAACTTCTTTGAGGCCCATTCCCCGCCCCCCACCAAGCCTCTGTGTGGGCCCTGCACTTACCTCGCATCCAAAAGGGCTGCATGGAGACTCCTGGGAGGGATGGGAGGGCAGGGAGGGATGGGTGAGGCCAGCCAGGGGTGGGATTTGGAGGTTCTCCAAACTGGCCATAACGCTAGCTATGGTTTCTACTGAACCCGGGCAAACCCGTAGCATCCCTCCCCTGCTTCCCCTCGGGTTTTCTCCTAGTTAAAACTATACCATACCATACAATACAGTACAGTACAGTACAATGCAATGCAATGCAATACAATACAATACAATACAATACAATACAATACAATAAATACAATAGTAGAGTTGGAAGGGACCTTGGAGGTCTTCTAATCCAACCCCCTGCCTAGGCAGGGAACCCTATACCACTTCAGACAAATGGCTATCCAACATCTTCTTAAAGACTTCCAATGTTGGGGCATTCACAACTTCTGGTGGCAAGTTGTTCCATTGGTTAATTGTTCTCGCTGTCAGGAAATTTCTCCTCAGTTCTAAGTTGCTTCTCTCCTTGATTAGTTTCCATCCATTGCTTCTTGTTTTACCCTCAGGTGCCTCGGAGAATAGTTTGACTCCCTCTTCTTTGTGGCAACCCCTGAGATATTGGAATTTTCTTTCCTCTGCCCATGCAATCCATCGCATGGTTCACAGGCCACCATCCAAGGGTTGCTTGGTCTCAGGCCCCACCTCCTTGCTCCTGATGGGAAAGTTATTGGTTCTTAGAAGAAATAATTTTGTTATGGCTACAATCCCCTAGCTATCTCTTCCTCCTTCCCTCCCATTCCCACAGCTCGACTCGCTTCGCCCTGAAAGTGCCAGGGAGGAAAAAATGGCTCCAGGGCTGACATCCACATTTGTCCTCCCCCCCCCACTTGACCAAGGTCTGCATAAATGTTATTGTTCATTCATTCTGCTCCTCCTATTATTTTTTTGCAAGGGTGGGCTATACCAGGGAAGGGATGTAGTGGCTTATTGGCTAAGATGCTGAGTTTATTGATCAGAAGGTCAACAGTTTGAATCCCTAGCGCCGCGTAACGGAGTGAGCTCCCGTTACTTTTCCCAGCTTCTGCCAACCTAGCAGTTCAAAAGCACGTAAAAAATGCAAGTAGAAATAGGGACCACCTTTGGTGGGAAGGTAAGAGCATTCCAGGCGCCTTCGGCATTGAGTCATGCCGGCCACATGACCATGGAGACATCTTCGGACAGCGCTGGCTCTTCAGCTTTGAAACGGAGATGAGCACCACCCCCTAGAGTCAGGAACGACTAGCACATATGTGCGAGGGGAACCTTTACCTTTACTATACCAGGGAAAGAGGTCTCACTTCTCAAAACATTTTAGAATGAACCTACATCAGCGGTGGTATTCAGCCGGTTCTGAACAGTTCTGGAGAACCAGAACTTTTGAGTAGTTCGGAGAACCGGCAAATACAACCTCTGACTAGCCCCACCTCTATCTATTCCCTGCCTCCCGAGTCCCAGCTGATCAGGAAGGAATGGATATTTTTCAGTATCCTTCCCCTGGAGTGGGGAGGGAATAGGGATTTTTGCAGTATCCTTCCCCTGGAGTGGGGAGGGGATGGACGTTTTGCAGTATCCTTCCCCTGAAGTGTGGAGGGAATGGAGATTTTGCAGTATCCTTCCCCTGGAGTGGGGAGGGAATGGGGATTTTGCAGTAACCTTCCCCTGGAGTGGGGAGGGGATGGAAGTTTTGCAGTATCCTTTCCCTGGAGTGGAGAGGAAATGGGGATTTTGCAGTATCCTTCCCCTGGAGTGGGAAGGGAATGGGAATTTTGCAGTATCCTTCCCCTGGAGTGGGGAGAGAATGGGGATTTTTCAGTATCCTTCCCCTGGAGTGGAGAACGCCCACCCTGCCATGCCCACAGAACCGGTAGTAAAAAAAATTAAATCCCACCACTGACCTACACAATATGTCAATAGCCAACATGGCTATTTTTTGCTTTTAGAGTAAGTCACTAGACAATTGTCAGAGAACAATCTACTCATTTCTACTTCAGCATCTTCTCCACTGAGGTTCTACTTTTGTCGTTCACTCATCTTCCCGTTTCTACTCACAGATTGCCCTGCTCTGTCTCCTCCATCCCCATTACGGGTCCTGTTGAGGGGATAGCTCTTTTGAAATCCAAAATTAGCGATTCTATTTCATCGCCGTTTCTTAATCTGTTTTTTCCCTCCCTTTCTTCTTCTTTTATGGGAATTAGTTGGCGAAGGTAGTTGTGAACACAGCTGAGATGTACAAAATGTAAATAGCAGTTTGCAGCAGCTGCACAAGAGAAATGAAAGAAAGCCCCCCCCGCCCCCCAGAAAGAGGGTGGGTGGGGAGAGGGAGACTGTGGCTTTTATCAGCAGCGTCTTTCTTTTTTTTGAAGTGTCAAAAGAAAACGCCATCCTCTATAGGAATGGAGTAGAAAGACAATTGGCCCAGATTGCCGAGCAGAGTAAAATGACATTCCTAAATATGCGGCAAAACTATTCACTAAAGTAATTTTTCTTTTTAATCAAAAGCAGATCCCTTCAGAATTTAGTTTAATAGAAAAAACAGTGTTGCTTCAGATGCCCCATTGATATGTCTCTTGCATGAAAATAACTGCCAAAAATCCTAACAAAGATGTCAGAATTTTTTTTAAAAAAGAAAAACATTCTCCAAAATTCACGTTTCCCCCAGTTTTTTAAAAAAATAGGATATGAGAAAGAAATGTTCTTGACTTGTCCTCATTTTCTTGCAAACAGGCGCCCAAGGAAGATGCCAACCAGGTCACCTTATGAGTGTTTGGGGCTTATTGAGGTATTCAACTCTTTTCTTTAGAAGGTCCTCAGAACGCTTTGGACCTTTCCTTGTTCTATCTGGTCATATCTGCCAGGGTTCATAGTTCCATACTGTGACCTGCCAGTGGCCAGTGGAGCTGGTGGCAAATTCAGAGAGTGAGGAGGTTGGGGAGGAACCTGGGCCAGTCCTGGAGTCTGGGGAAGGCTCTGATGAGGGCTCTACGTTGGAGGCAGAGAGGGGGCCAGGGCCGTCCGACAGTTATCAGCTGCCTTCGGAGTCGGAGATCAATGGGGCAAAAGAACAGCTGGAGCCTGTTCCCGATGTGCACATGCGCAGAGCTGCCAGGAGAAGGGAACAGCTAAGAAACAACTGCCAACTCGGGAGTAAAGCCACAGATGGAGGCATGTTCAAGGGTGCGGCCATCTGTTCGAACCTACAGATTTCAGATCTCGTAATTAAAGGCTACTATGCCAGAAATTTTGCCTCGGTGTTAAGAAAGCTCTGTTGCTGTTAACATAATGTTCTCAACCTCAGGACATATTCATCTCCTCTTACAGACCTCAATCATTGTGTGTGTGTGTGTGTGTGTGTGTGTGTACACAACAGGAATTCTAAGTGTGAATAACAGCTGTGAAGTTACACAGAACAGCTGTTATTCTAAATAATTTACCGTTAATTGGTTCCGTGGGCTTTGGGAGGATTGGCATGCCCAGAAGTTGTGTAATAGGATGACAATGGCAAAGATAGTGACTGGCAAATGAAAGCATTTTCTCCATTCTTTTCTTCTTTTTCTAAAGACTTCCTGGTGCCTCTGAACTTCATCTGAAGCTCTGCAGCTGCCAGTCTCCAGGATACTCAACATGCCAACCCGACTCAGATAACTCAGAAGGGGAAAAAGAAGAGACGGGGGTTTCTGTCGCAGGCCACTTTTTTCCCCACCCCTGTTGTAACTTGAACAGTCACTAAATGAATGTGTCAGACCCGGAAGCCATTGGGCCTTCATTTATGCCACATTTAATGCTGTGGGAAACTGGGAGGGGGGGTTGTATGGTGTATGGGAGATATATAGTCAAAATAACGTTCCTTTCTCAGACAGTCAAGGACATCCTGCGCTGCAGCTGGAGTGGCGTGACTGGGAGGCATCTCCAGTTGGGATGGTGCTTGATTGGACCATGTAATGGATGTCAACTCACAAAGCAATCATGGTCTGCTCTAGAGTTGCCATGGGCAGGAAGGAGAGAGGATTGATGGAGCAATTCAGCAGCCACATTCAGAAGCACATTCCACGCATACGTTTCCTCAAGATTGGAGCTCAGATTACCGGAAAGGCATGGTTTTTACAGCCTGCCAAGCGCCTTGTTGGACAATGTGATTTATGACACACTCTGGGAGGAGTGGGGGCAAACAGGGTCATAGTTGAACCATAAATCACATGCAGCAGAGTTGACTTCACTCGGGAACAGTGCTGCCATGTTGCTCCTAATAAATAACTGGATTTCTTTTGAAATTTGGCTTGAGGCTCATGAGTTAATTAGGTCATCCATCGGAATCCTGACAATGGACATGTGGGTGCTCGGCAGGGACTTGGACTTTCATTTGGGTGGGGAAAACCTGGAAACTTTCATATTCCCGTTTTCCCAGATGCACCAATATGACATCTCTTATAAAAAGGAACTTTGAGGAAACTCAAGCCTTGGAGTCTTCTTTCATTGGTGTTAGGCATGTAACCCTAGGCTTGGCTTGGCAATGTATATAAGCTATGATTACTTTACTGTTACTTTAAATGTTAGAGAAATGTAATTGGCTTGTTACCTCAAGCAGCTATAAGAGGGAGCCAGAATGGCTGTTAGTTCTCTCTCTCTGTTTGTTAGATGCTGATTGTGGACACTGTTTGATACAGCTCGTGAGTTACTGAGTCTTGCTACTGTTTAGCTGTTTTGTGTGTTAAACTGAGAATATTGATAACTGAATTACTGAACCGTGTATGACTTGGACTGATAACCGGACTCTGAATACTTCTATATTTCTACATACTAAGCTACTACATTTTTATACTATTCAGTGTCTCTGTATGCTGGTTTGTGCGTGTTATTCCATATCACTCTCATTACGCTTCTCTGCATACACGCTCTCCTAACGAGGAGCTTAATTACTTAACAATTGGGGGTGTTACTTGGAACCCTGACAGAATATTTGTAAGTCAAGGACTTACCCATTCAACATAAGTCACAACCCAACCCAATGACGACAAAATCATTCAAACATATTCAAACAATTGACCCCAAACAGAAAAGCACAAGAAAGTGATGACGTACAACTCATGGACGATACGTGGACATTACAACTACTGTTGTGGCCCGCTAGCAGCTAGCAGATCTGGCAGCAGAGTCAGACAGTGAGGAGGTTGGGGAGGAACATGGGCCAGCCCTGGAGTCTGGGGAGGGCTCTGATGAGGGCTTTGCATCAGAGGCAGAGAGGGATCTAGACAGCAGCGAGGCAGAGGAACAGCTGGAGCCTGTTCCCAGTGTACGCATGCACAGAGCTGCCAAAAGACAAGAACAACAACTTCTTGCTTGTTAAGGAAGCCTGGGTCAGAACAACTACCTCTGATGCAATCTACATCAATTTATCATTGACTAGCTGATATATTGCCCAGGTATTTATTTATCTCAGTCCTGTATTAGGAAAAGGAATGAATTATAAGTGGCAACGTAAGTGCGGAATGGGCTGTCCTCCCTCCTTCCATTAATGTCGCCGCAATTCCTGGAGAGGCAATGGCAAGAGCAACTTTTCCCTGCGCCCTGATTTTGGCGACAATTAAATTAGCTAAAAATGTTTGTGCCTCCAGAAGCGTCAAGAAAAATGATACAGTTGTGTTGAAAATGTCCAGACCAAACGTAATTTCTAATGTTGGATTTTCCCCCTTATCAGAAGGAGCCCCCTTGTAGAGTACTGTGAAGCCGTTACCATGGCAACTCCAGCGCTCTGTACAGCAGAAGCCATTTTATGGCAGTACAGTAGAAGCCATTTTAAGGCACAACAGGCTGTATCTTAACAGAACACATACCCTGAGGGGTGTTAGGGTTGTCTTAACCCACAGTATTTGTTTGCAGAGAGTAAGTCATCGGTGTACCAAGTTTGGTGGAAATTGCTCGAGGTGTTCCAGAGTTATGCTGAAACACACACACACACACACACACAGACACACACACATCAAACCCGCCATCCTGGGCCCAACGTTTGGGAAGCCAAGTTCTGCCTGTCACAAGCCAGGACAAAGGGTGAGTGATGGAGGAGTAACACCTCCTTAAAAAAACCTTGGTCCAGCTGGCCCGGCTGGTAGCACCTCATAAGGGCCCCTTTCCAGGGTTACAGGAGAAGATGGTCAACGGTTTTGAAGGCGGAAGAGGGCTCTATGCCCCAATGGCAGATCAAGCGGCAGGACCATCTTCTAGAAGAAGAGAGACTCCGATTACAAACCTCCACTGCCTTGTGGCTGCATCCACTCCTGGAAAAGGCTTTAGGAGTCAACCTCCAGGCAAAATCCAGACCCGGAGTCCCGGAATCAGTTCATGACTGTGTACAACCACGTTCTGGTAACTCCTGCGACGCAGCTGGAACAAATTGTATCGGCTCTGCCGTTCCATTGGACTATTTCAGCCACGTGGAAAGGGGGGGATCTGCTGCTTGGGTAACAGTCTATCCTCCATATTAATTTTCCCAGGCCTCATGCTCTGGAGAGGACACTCCAGTTTTGATCTTTCCAGAGCACAATACCATCGTCTTTTGAGACTGAAGGATGCCCATGATATATATCTTGCCAGAATATTCTTCTCTGGGAAAAGTTCCGTTATGTTATTGCTCAGTGGCTAAATATCTTTCTGATGTAAATTTAGCTTCGTGATGAAGTTTTGCTAGTCAGAGGAAAAATCTCACTTGGGAGAGCAACACCGAAGAAAAAATGACCGAATGGCTGAAAATATCCTTCTCTTTGTCCCCTCCTCCCACTCAATTACTTTGATTTTCAACCCCTGTTATTGTGAAGCTGAGGTCTGGAACACTCTTCTTTCCATTTATAACTTCCAACGGAAGATGCTCATCAGGAACAATGGTGGTTTGTTCTGAAGTGGGGCAGGTGATAGATTTCACAGGAGTGACACAAGTTTCCCCTTGATCCTTAGAAGTGCCTATAGATCTTGATGGAAAGCGAGTGCTGAATTTTCACTTCAGCAGAAGGAAAACACGATTACATTCAGAAGCCATCAAGTGATGCCGGCTATATTTAACAAAACGAACCAGGGTGATCGTTAGGCTAAATTGCACGCCCCCGGAATATGCAACTGATTGATCTTAACGCAACCCTACGGGTATATCTTTAGAAAGCCAAGTCTTGTTATTTTCAATTGAACTTACACAGAGATAAGCGTGTCGGTCTGCTTTCTAAACTTGTATTTTTAGAGACTACCCTTCAGTCTTTCCATTTTAAGAAGCCGTTGGCCTGCCTTTCAGCTTCTATTTTTAGAAATTATATTTGATTTTAAACTTTCCTCTTTTTTTAAATAAATTTTTAAAATAAGTTTTACAGTTATCACCCCCCCTTACCCTTCCCTCTTCCCACCCTCCCTCCCCCCGACCTCCCAGAGCAAGATACAGGGTATAAACATTTAACAACCATACGCTAACATAAGCTAACTAGTTTTAACATATTACTATTCTTGTGCTTTAGCTCCCCCTTTATTATTAAACTTTCCTCTTGAAGGCGCTGTAGACTTGACAGCAAAGTTTCCATCAAAGATTGTTTCATCCCCGTCATGCCGGTAAATTTCATCGCTCTATAAAAACTTCATTCAGGATTTGCTAATTAAGCAATCACTATTTTTAGGAAGTGGCTCAGTGGCTAAGATGCTGAGTTTGTCGATCAGAAAGGTCAGCAGTTCGGCGGTTCGAATCCCTAGCTCCACATAAAGGAGTGAGCTCCCGTGACTTGTCTCAGCTTCTGCCAACCCAGCAGTTTGAAAGCAGGTAAAAATGCAAGTAGAAAAATAGGAACCACCTTTGGTGGGAAGGTAACAGCGTTCCGTGCCCCTTCAGCGGTTTAGTCCTGCTGGCCACATGACCATGGAGACATCTTCGGACAGCGCTGGCTCTTTGGCTTTGAAACAGAGATGAGCACTGCCCCCTAGAGTCAGGAACGACTAACACACATGTGCAAGGGGAATCTTTACCGATTTTTAGGAAAAGACCCTTTTCAATCTTTTCTCTTATGGAGGCAAAATTAAAGTCGTCTTTATTGCTGCACGCCCGTGCTGAATATTCATAAAACTTTTTTTTCCCCCAAAGTCTAACCTTGTCTATTATTTGGACTCTTCAAACATGTCACGCCGGATTCCCTTCAGGCTTGTGATATTTGAGAGACTTTCTTGTAAAAAAAAAAATCTGCATGCATAAAACACCTGTTTAAAGGCTTGAAATCCTGTGATGCACAGGGGGCCCATGAGAGAACAGACAGACATGCGTGCACAGAAGCATCTGCAGCGTTTATTTGAAAGAATTATTAATACTGTGTTTTCTAGCCATGCTTTTTTTTTCCTTCAGGAAAGAACAGGTGAGGGAGAGAGAGCTATGGAGAAAATCTATCTATGTGGTCGCTAAGAGTTGAAAATGTCATCGATCAATCAATCAATCAAATAATCAATTCAAGCTGTGTTAATTGTTGTAGTACCAGGAACCCAAATGGATCTTCCTACCAGTGTTCAAAAACAAGGAAGGTACATAATGATTCATTATTGTGTTACTTTTTAAATTTTATTCTTCCCTGTTGGTATGTTTGTTCTCATTTTTAAAGAAAGCTATCCGGAGTTATCAACGGCCTTGAAGTTTGAAAGAAATAAAGAAGGGAAGGAAGGAGAGAAGGAGGGTAAGAAGGAGGGAAGGAAGGAAAAAGAAAGAGAAAAGGAAGGAGGAAGGGAAGGAAAGAAAGAAAAAAGAAAGAAAGAAGGAAAAAAGGAAGGAAGGAAGAGGGAAAAGGGAGGGAAGAAGGAAAAATAGAGAGAAGGGAGGGAGAATGGAAAGAAGGGAGCAAGAGAGAAAAAAGGAAAGAAGGAAGGAAAAAGAAAGAGAAAAGAAAGGAGGAAGGGAAAAAGGGACAGAAAGAAAGAAAAAGAAAGAAAGAAGAAGGGAAGGAAGGGGAAGGAAGGGAGAATGAGAAGGGAGGGAAGAAGGAAAAAATAGAGAGAAGGGAGAGGGATAATGAAAAGAAGGAAGGGAGAGAGAAAAAAGGAAGCAAGAAAGGAAAAAGAAAGAGAAAAGAAAGGAGGAAGGGAAGGAGGGGGGAAAAGAGAAAGAAAGGAAGGAAGAGGAAGGCAAGGAAAGAGAAGAGAAAGAAAGAAGGAAAGAAGAAGGGGAGAAAAAAAGAAAGAAAGAAAGAAAGAAAGAAGAAGGAATGGAGAATGAGAAGGGAAGGAAGAATAAAAAATAGAGAGAAGGGAGAGAGGGATAATGGAAAGAAGGAGGGGAGAGAGAAAAAAGGAAGGAAGGAAGGAAGGAAGGAAGGAAGGAAGGAAGGAAGGAGAGGGGAGGAAGGACACGGCTTTGCTGTCCAATTTTGCAACTGAACAAGCTGAGAGAGTTGACTGCCATTCTCTATTTATCGGATGCACGTCGGTCCAACAAGGTGAGCTAATCAACCCCGTGCAACAAAACTGGCCAGAAATTATTCAATTCTGGAATGAATTATTTTTCTAATCTGACTTGGTGGGTGACCTACTTTCTTCCTGTTGTTGTTTTTTTGCATACATTTCACATGTCGTCGCTTGCAAATCTACACGAGGCCCAAATTCCATGTGTTGGAGGGCTGTTTATTTAGGAAACCGTAGTTCCACCTCCGGTGGGGCTGACTCTTTTTCTATCGGGACCAGGGAGCAATTAACTCTTTCCAAAACCGTCCAGGTTCCAATTATTTTATTTGCAAAAGAGCGCCAAGCTCCAGGGATGGAGAAACAAGGAAGCATCTGCTGATTGACCATGGATTATTGGCCAATTTCATTTTAATTGGCTCAAAGGGGTCACATTTTTTTAAAAAAAAAATTCAGGAGCTTTGGACAGCTTTTGGGCAATAATTCTAAATTAGGCCAAGCGGGGTGATGTGGTCCTTGACAGCACATCATTGTAGGAAAACAACCCATTTAAGGAGCCTTGGTCTTGTCGACCTGACAACAACTTGTCACACCCAATAGAGGTGGCTGCCATCATCTCCGAAAGAGTTGGAAATAACTCCATGAGAACAATATCTGGGCATTTTTGCCTGGAAATAGCATATTTATCCATTCTCAAATTAAGGAGAAACTTCCTAACAGTGAGGACAATTAAACCAGTGGAACAGAAGTTGACTTCGGACATTGTGGGTACTCCATCATTGGGGTTTTTCAAGAAGAGACTAGAGAGTCACTTATCTAAAATGGTATAGGGTCGCCTGCTTGAGCAGGGGGCTGGACTAGAAGGTCTTCAAGGTTAAGCTCTATTCTATTCTATTCTATTCTATCCTACTTTCTATTCTAGAGAACAAAATATTGATATTGATACCTCCAAGGTCCCTTCCAGCTCTCCTCCTCCTCCTCCTCCTCCTCCTCCTCCTCCTCCTCCTCCTCCTCCTCCTCCTCCTCCTCCTCCTCCTCCTCCTCCTCCTCCTCCTCCTCCCTCCTCCTCCTCTTCTTCTTCTTCTTCTTCTTCTTCTTCTTCTTCTTCTTCTTCCTCTTCCTCCTCCTCCTCCTCCTCCTCCACCTCCACCTCCACAACCACCACCTCCTCCTCCTCTTCCTCCTCCTCTTCCTCCTCGTCCTCCTTGTCCTCCTCTTCCTCCTCGTCCTCGTCCTCGTCCTCCTCGTCCTCCTCCTCCTCCTCCTCCTCCTCCTCCTCCTCCTCCTCCTCCTCCTCCTCCTCCTCCTCCTCCTCCTCCTCCTCCTCCTCCTCCTCTTCTTCTTCTTCTTCTTCTTCTTCTTCTTCTTCTTCTTCTTCTTCTTCTTCTTCTTCTTCTTCCTCTTCCTCCTCTCCTCCTCCTCCTCCACCTCCACCTCCACAACCACCACCTCCTCCTCCTCTTCCTCCTCCTCTTCCTCCTCGTCCTCCTTGTCCTCCTCTTCCTCCTCGTCCTCGTCCTCGTCCTCCTCGTCCTCGTCCTCGTCCTCCTCCTCCTCCTCCTCCTCCTCCTCCTCCTCCTATTCCTATTCCTATTCCTATTCTTTATTCTTTCAACCAGTCAAGTGGCAGTCAGCTAACTCATTAACACTGAGTTTAGGACCTTCATATCTTGAAGACCAATGCAGGCTAGTTTCCATCAATAATATCTGGAATGTAGGAGGTCTCTCTTCAAGTTATTTAGGAGACTACCAGAATAACAGAGTTAGAAGGGACTTTGGAGGTCTTCTAGTCCAACCTCCTGCTCAGGCAGGAGACCCTATACCATTTCAGACAAAGGGTTGTCCCATTTCTTCTTCAAAACCTCTCTGTGATGAAGCACCCACAACCTCTGGAGGCAAATCGTTCCACTGGTTGATTGTTCTCACTGTTACGAAATTTCTCCTTAGTTCTAGGTTGCTTCTCTCCTTGATTAGTTTCCATCTGTTGCTTCTTGTCCTGCCCTCAGGTGCTTTGGAGAATAGATTGACTCCCTCTTCTTTGGGGCAGCCCCTGAGATGTTGGAAGACTGCTATCACGTCATTCTATATCTTCTACAGGGACCCCAGGGATGAACCTTTTTAATCCTGGCACCCCATCTTTGGAGCATTGCCCCAAGATCACCCCCAACATGAGACTAGCTCCCTCCCAGTTTACAATCGCCAAAGCTCTTCAAATTCACCTTAAAAAAATAGGGGATTAAATTCTACTGTGCAATGTTTTACTGGCTCCCTTTGGGTGGTTCTGGATAGGATCAACAACACGCCTTCTCAAGCTGTTCTAGGAAGGACATTTGATGTCCAGGATCTCAGATCTTATCTGGACAGCAGTGGCTCATCGGGGGTTTAAAAGAGGGTTATTTTTGAGAGGGAGGGGAACACTAGTTCAGAGAGAGGACAGGGCAGGACACCGTTCTTATTTGTCCTGATGTGATAAAAGCTTCCTTTTCATTGTTTCAGCCAAATGACAGACTATGATTTGTTACATGTGAATTGGCTGGTGAGCAGGAATCAGTTCCGCCTTTCAAGCCCAACATTCTCATTGCCTGTGCCAAATTGCTAGTCTCTCTCTCTCTCTCTCTCTCTCTCTCTCTCTCTCTCTCTCTCCACCCCTCTCTCTCTTTCTCATTCTCTCTTTCCCTGTCTTATTCTCTCTCTCCACCTTTCTCTCTCTTTCTCATTCTCTCTTTCCCTGTCTTATTCTCTCTCTCCACCTCTCTCTCTTTCTCATTCTCTCTTTCCCTGTCTTATTCTCTCTCTCCACCTCTCTCTCTTTCTCATTCTCTCTTTCCCTGTCTTATTCTCTCTCTCCACCTCTCTCTCTCTTTCTCATTCTCTCTTTCCCTGTCTTATTCTCTCTCTCCACCTCTCTCTCTCTTTCTCATTCTCTCTTTCCCTGTCTTATTGTCTCTCTCCACCTCTCTCTCTTTCTCATTCTCTCTTTCCCTGTCTTATTCTCTCTCCACCTCTCTCTCTTTCTCATTCTCTCTTTCCCTGTCTTATTCTCTCTCTCCACCTCTCTCTCTTTCTCATTCTCTCTTTCCCTGTCTTATTCTCTCTCTCCACCTCTCTCTCTTTCTCATTCTCTCTTTCCGTCTTATTCTCTCTCTCCACTTCTCTTTCTCATTCTCTCTTTCCCTGTCTTATTCTCTCTCTCCACCTCTCTCTCTCTTTCTCATTCTCTCTTTCCCTGTCTTATTCTCTCTCTCCACCTCTCTCTCTTTCTCATTCTCTCTTTCCCTGTCTTATTGTCTCTCTCCACCTCTCTCTCTCTTTCTCATTCTCTCTTTCCCTGTCTTATTCTCTCTCTCCACTTCTCTTTCTCATTCTCTCTTTCCCTGTCTTATTCTCTCTCTCTACCTCTCTCTCTCTCTCTCTCTCTCTTTCTCATTCTCTCTTTCCCTGTCTTATTCTCTCTCTCCACCTCTCTCTCTCTTTCTCATTCTCTCTTTCTCTGTCTTATTCTCTCTCTCCACCTCTCTCTTTCTCATTCTCTCTTTCCCTGTCTTATTCTCTCTCTCTCTCATTCTCTCTCTCTTTTTCTCTCTCTTTTTCTCTCTCCCCACCTCTCTCTCTCTCTCCCTCTCTCATTCCCCCTTTTTCTTTGTTTTAGATTCATGCCATCCATATAGAGAATTGACCCTGGATTTATGTTTGAGTTGCTTTGATAATTTATATTGTCACCTTTGTAATAACCTCATCTAAAGGAAGGCATTTGCAAGCTATCTGGCCCCAGCACATAATTCAGAGTCGGCCCATTCATTACCAGTTGTACCATTTGCAATACCGAGGTCGGGGGAAATTAAAAACGAATTGAAATAAATCACTGCTCTTCCAAAGTCAATAAATATCCGGAGTGGGGAACTCTTAATAGGAAATGCACATTAGAAAGAAGACAAAAATATTTCCAATAGAGTCGGGACAAACTGTTTAGAGTTTGTAGCAACCGTGTTTGAGTTATGTTGCCAAGCCTTTGCCATCTGCAATTAAAAATAAGTAAATAAGGATAACATTGTCCATTTGCAGGAAAAGTGCCTTTAGGGGGGAACAATATAGCTTACGTTCCTATTGAAACCAGGATAACAATGCCAAGCCTTTAAACATGTATTTTAACATTATCTTAATTGCTTTGGAGTTCAGTTTGTAAGCAAACCATAGAGACATGCTGTATGATAGATGTTGTAGGAAGAGGGGAATAAATTAATTATTTTGCAGATCCTGGACTAATATATTGTTAGAAAGCAATTATTCTTTGAAACGAATGTGTCTCTAAATCTCGAGATGTTATCCTGAATTGTGTAGTAGTGTCTGAAGGCTGTGTGAAGTTGTCTGAAGGTTCAATCATTGCGAATGAGCTAATTTCCCTCCCACCCAAAAGGTGCTTTTTCTCCCCCTGCTCAAAAGGCAACTGGACTTCGTTTTTCCTTGAAGAGGTTTCACTACTCATCCAAGAAGCTTCTTTGGTTCTGACTGAATAGCAGAGGATGGAGAGATTTCTATTTCTTGAAGTCATCTGGTCGTTAGTGCTCTTTCTGTGAGAAGTTGAGGCCACTTGGAGGTTCTCCGCCATTCAATCAGAACCGAAGAATCTTCTTGGATGAGAAGCAAAATGTCTTTGAGGAAAAACAGTCGGCTTTGGGGGTGGGGGGTGGGTGGGGAAACACCATTGGGACAACCTGGATGACTGAGAATCTCAGTAGACATTTATTGTTGTTAGTTTGAGAGATACTTCACTGCCCATCCAGGCAACTTCCTCACTCAGAGCTAGTGTTGTGGCCTGTCCAGCAGCCAAATCAGATGAGGAGGAGGCGTGGGAGTCAGGGTCAGCATCAAGGCAACCTGGGAGCTCCCAGAGGGCAGAGGGAGTGGAGCTGGCAGAGAGAGAGAGAGAGAGAGAGAGAGAGAGAGAGACAGAGAGACAGAGAGACAGAGAGACAGAGAGACAGAGAGGGAGCCTGAGCCGTCCGTCAGCCCTCAGATGGAGTGTCAACAGCCCCCAAGTTTGGAGGCAACTGATGAGGAAGAGGAGGAACAGCTGGGTCCAGTGCCTGATGCATGGATGCGCAGAAGGCAGAGGAGAGGAGAGCAATGGAAATCTATGGGCCGGTCCTTGGGACGGAAGAGCGACCCTTGCTAGCAAGGCCCCATTTTAGCTCTGGGGATAAAAGGCAGGGGGCAGAGATGAATAGATGTGGTAGACAACTTGTCAGGCCTGCAGTTATATTCCTTTTAGGATTTTTGGTCTGCCACACTCTCTATTATTTCATCATGCTGTTTCATGAGTGTAGTAATTGGGAGGGGGAATAGAAAGGAGTAGAAGTATGGAATGTGTTGTTGTCATTCCTTTCTAGAAACCCAAGGTCATCTTTTGTCTCTGCCCCTCTGCGCCTGACCGGAACCAGCTGGGTGGAGATGCCAGCATGACCGAAGAAGATTGGACCATGTGATGGATTTATGGGTGTGGGGATAAGATCATGAACTTTCAACCGGGTGGAATCCCCGGAAGCTTTTAGATTTGGAATTCCACAGTTTGTGCCAACATGTCTGTCTTATTAAATTGGAACTTTAAGGATAGCTCTGCCTTGGACTCTGATTTAATTCTTCATGATATTTGGAACGCTGACACAACTATTCATCTACCATGCCGGACAGACTTGTTAGCCTCCGGTGAGAGAGAAACTTTTTGCCGGGTATGCTGACGCTCCTCATAAAGGAATCATTGCTTCAACTACAGAGGGTTTGTCATGTTTTGCGCACTGGATCAGAACAGCTTGGCAGAGAATCATTGGACTATACCAGCTCCTGCCACATCAACCTCCCATGTTTCCTCCTCAAAGTGAATGTCTCTCAAACAAAACATGAATCCACTTGCCATGATTCAACCGTCAGGCAACTTTGGACAAGTCTAACTGAATGATTGAGAAACTCCCATGACATAGCGCAGTGGTGACTGCTCAGGATCAGAATGCCCATAGGGGAAAGCCATGGCAAGGTTTATGCAACAACAACAAAAATCATTGTAGACGGCTGTAGAAAATCCGGACAGGATAAATTTATGAATGAGTAGATTGGGGAGAAAAAAAATCCCATCTCAAAGTGGATTGAACATGCTGGTCTACTTCACTCAATATTAACTCTTTTGCCTCACCATTGTATTCACTGGTCATTATTTTGACTGACTCAAAACAGCATTTCCAAATATCTAAGCAGAAAAAGATGTTGGGAAATGAAAAAAAAAGGGTCAAGTGATGAAGGCACCAGGCTAAAAACCGGGAGATGGTGAGTTCTAGTTGTTCCATAGGCATGAAACCCAACTGGGTGACTTTGGGACAATCACCAGGAGACAGTGAGTTCTAGTCCCACGTTCGGCATGAAAGTCAGCTGGGTGACTTGGGGCCGATCACCAGGAGTTGGGGAGTTCTAGTCTTGTCTTAGGCATCAAAGTAGGGAGTGACTTGGGGCCGATCACCAGGAGGTGGGGAGTTCTAGTCTTGCCTTAGGCTTCAAAGTCAGGTGGGTGACATTGGGCCGATCACCAGGAGACGGTGAGTTCTAGTCCCACTTTTGGCATGAAAGCCAATTGGGTGACTTTGGGTGAACTACCAGGAGACTGTGAGTTCTAGTCCTGCCTTAGCCATCAAAATCAGTTGGGTGACTAGGCCAATCACCAGGAGACAGGGAATTCTAGTCTCAAACTCTCAATTACTTTGTGCAATTGACGTAAGAGAAAGAAATCTCACCTCAGCCCAAAGAATTTCTATTTCTCTCTCTCTCTCTCTCTCTCTCTCTCTCTCTCTCTCTCTCCCTCCCTCCCTCCCTCCCTCCCTCCCTCCCTCTCCCTCCCCCCTCTCTCTCACACCCATTTTCTTCTTTTTAGTGATGGATCATTTAGAGCAGTGTTTCTCAAACTTGGCGACTTTAAGTCCTGTGGACTTCAACTCCCAGAATCCCCCAGCCAGCATAGCTGGCTGGGGAATTCTGGGAGTTGAAGTCCACAGGACTTAAAGTCGCCAAGTTTGAGAAACACTGATTTAGAGGGATCATTTCCCATCCAATTAAATGGGGGAGAAGAAAAGGAAAATTCAACAGAATAATTCAACATTGTGTTAACCCACCTCTTCTCTGTTATGCCAACGTAGGGCATCTTAGCCAACAGTGGATCTCTTGCAGGGCACTTTGCAGAGTTTTAATAGCTTCTAGCCTGAAGGATAACGATTGCTGGGAGAATATGACCTGATAGTGCAGGTCCAACAGCAGAAAAATATTAATAATGTTAAGATTGTTCCCTTGATGCACTTTGGCTTGTATATAATCACTTCCTGGGCTTCTATCTTTTGCGAGTTCTTGTGCGCCTTAATGTTATCTTAATAAAGTCCTTGTGTGCCATTCCCCCCCTCCCTCCTCGTGTTGTTTGCAGTTCAACAGTGAATTTGTTCTGGATTATCACCATTTAATGTAGATATAATGCTGTTGCCAAAGAGAAAAACAATTGTTGATCCCATTAGCTGATTTCTTCCAGTAGAGAGACTCAAGGATTTACTCGTGAAAAGGTTGAAAAGAAGATTTGGAATATTTTTAAGGCAGCCTTCAAGAACAGAACAGGGCATGGGCTTCTGGGAGGTTGTACCCAGTGGTGGGATTCAGACGGTTCAGGACTGTTTGGGTGAACTGGTTGTTAAATTGCTGGCTGGCCCCACCCCTTCCAGGAGTCCCCCCCATGCCCTGTTTTGGCTTCCAGGTAAGTGCAGGGAGGCCTACTAGACCCAAAATGGGGCGTGGAGGTGTGTGCAGTGCCCCCCCCCGGCAGTCCATGTTTGCTCCCAGGGGGATTCAGAAGGGGACGACAGAGAATGAGGTGGCTGGATGGAGTAATACAATACAATACAATACAATAGCAGAGTTGGAAGGGACCTTGGAGGTCTTCTAGTCCAACCCCCTGCCTAGGCAGGAAACCCTATACCATTTCAGGCAAATGGCTATCCAACATCTTCTTAAAGACTTCCAGTGTTGGGGCATTCACAATTTCTGGAGGCAACTTCTGTTCCACTGATTCATTGTTCTAACTGTCAGGAAGTTTCTCCTCCGTTCTAAGTTGCTTCTCTCCTTGATTAGTTTCCACCCATTGCTTCTTGTTCTGTCCTCAGGTGCCTTGGAAAATAGTTTGACTCCCTCTTCTTTGTGGCAACCCCTGAGATATTGGAACACTGCTATCATGTCTCCCCTAGTCCTTCTTTCTCTTAAGCTAAACATACTCAGTTCCTGCAACTGTTCTTCATATGTTTTAGTCTCCAGTCCCCTAATCATCTTTGTTGCTCTTCTCTGCACTCTTTCTAGAGTCTCCACATCTTTTCTACATCATGGTGACCAAAACTGAATGCAGTATTCCAAGTGTGGCCTTATTAAGGCATTATAAAGTGGTATTAATACTTCATGTGATCTTGATTCTATCCCTCTGTTGATGCAGCCTAGGACTGTGTTGGCTTTTTTGGCAGCTGCTGCACACTGCTGGCTCATATTTAAATGGTTGTCCATTAGGACTCCAAGATCCCACAGAAGTCACAGAAGCAGTCGGCGTGAGCTTCAATGGACTCCAGAGGCTGGTAGAGGCTTGCAGGAAGACCTGGAGGAACGTCTTCCATGGGACCACAATGGGTCAGACATGACTTTGCAACTAACAACAACAATTAAAATCCACCCGTGTTGGACTTAATTTCACTTGAGGCAAAGAAACTTGCCCAACAAATGAGGAGAAGGTAGAATCTGGATCTTTCGTGGTGTAAAAGAAGAAGAAAAATCGGCCGGTGCTGGAATTTGTAGAGGTGGAACTTTTCAAATGAACCTGAAATTGGTTTTCTGTGTCCTTTGGGGAAATGAGACAGCGAGCCTGAATGTTGATGGATTATGGGATGTCACTTAGCATTAAGGATCAAGGGGACCTCACCCATAAAAGGTGTCCAGATATGTTCAAACAAGGTGACCTTCCTCTCTTTGAAGGGAACCAAGTCCGTCTCCGAGTAAGTCTATCAGAATGCGCAGTCCGTAACATCACCAATCCTTGTTTATGAAATTGTTAAGCCTGGCAGATGATAGATAGATAGAGAAATCGTTAGATAGCAATAACGGTATAAAATAAAATAAAAAAGGAAGGAAGGAAGTAGCGGGAATGAACGAGGTAAGATTTTTTTTCATGGTGCTCCTTCCCCATCTGAATTTGGGACTTCTTCGTCTCCAGTTTGAAGTTACAAAATGAAACCGATGTTCTGTTTTATTTTCTCATTTCGTGGAGCTCCCTCGGAACAAAAGGCTTACTCTTGGTTTCTGTTGTTTGCACACAAAAAACCCCCCACAGAATCAAACCCATTGACAGATCTTCAGGCAGCTGAGAAGAAGAAAGCATCTCAACAGAAGCTTTGAAGACCAGAGCCAACTTCATTGGAAGCCCGGCATGTCATGAATGAGGTTATGTGTTAGCTAGGCAATTATGGGTGAGTCAACTAACCAGCATTAAGCACATCTGTGTCGGCCATCAGCCCAGCCATTGTGCTCGCTCAGAGATCCGACTGTTCGATTTGTGGAAATCAACCCCTGTCCCGTGACAGTTAGGACAAAAAACTTGGTGGAAGATAGAGAGGGCATCTTAAGTTTTCCCTGAATTTTCCTATATGCGCGGGGAATTTTTTTTGGGTGGGGGGGAGGGCAAAGGAAGAGATTTGTTATTGTCTCCCCTTCTTTGCCTTGTAATTCAAGAAGTCGTAAATCTCTTTTAATCTCCCCTCGGGGAGAAAGCAACCAATTGAGAAAAACAAATCCCATCTAATTCGCTTGGCAAGGAACACCCATTTAATGTTGGTGCTCTAAGCATCAGAGCCACGCTATTCTTTCTTTGCTATTAAGAGTTTTAGCATCCACTTTCACCTACCCCTGAAGATTTTTTTTAAAATTGCCTGCCTGTATTCCAATGTGCTCTTTTTAAAATCGATAATAGCTAGTTTCTGGGCTTTAGTTGGTCTTAGTTAGACCAAAACTAAGGGGGTGGGGGAAATCCTTCAAACTGAGCCTGATTTCTGACAAATGCACATGGATTATTACAATAATACAATACAATAGCAGAGTTGGAAGGGACCTTGGAGGTCTTCTAGTCCAACCCCCTGCCTAGGCAGGAAACCCTATACCGTTTCAGACAGATGGCTATCCAACATCTTCTTAAAGACTTCCAGTGTTGGGGCATTCACAACTTCTGGAGGCAATTTCTGTTCCACTGATTAATTGTTCTAACTGTCAGGAAGTTTCTCCTCAGTTCTAACAGTTCCTCTGTTTCGATTAGCCGGCCTGGCCCACGCATAGTTTTATCTTACCTCCTGGCAGATATTTTACTTGGGGAATTTTATGGGTAATTATTTTAAATTTAATTTTGGGGTATTTTTAGGGGTTGTTTTTAAATTTGCTCTTAATACTTTACTTGATGGTACAGTTGTATATAGCCTCCTCTATTTATTTATGAATTTATGTATTTATTGATATGTATCTTATTTGTGTTTTAGCTTGACTGTACACCGCCCAGAGTCCCTTTTGGGAGAGGGGGTGGTCTAGAAATACGAAATAAAGTAAAGTAAAGTAAGTAAAGTAAATTGCTTCTCTCCTTGATTAGTTTCCACCCATTGCTTCTTGTTCTACCCTCAAGTGCCTTGGAGAATAGTTTGACTCCCTCTTCTTTGGGGCAACCCCTGAGATATTGGAACAATGCTATCATGTCTCCCCTAGTCCTTCTTTCTCTTCTTTCTTCTTATTATGGGTGGTTAGTCAGCCAGATATTTAGACTGGTGTGGGAAGTTAAAACCCACCCCTCTCCTAGAAAAAAATGAAATATCCTGGGGAATATTGAAAAGGCAGAATATTATATTTCCCGGGATAAGAAATGGAGAAACACGTTTTTGGGCAGGAAACAGACTCACTCTGAATAGCCCCCACCTTTGTCAGTGGGCCATTTAAAAAACAAAAACCTGAACTAGTCTACTCTACATAACAAAGGTAGGGTTAGCCTTCTACAGAAACTCACCACATGGCATCTGGGAACTCAACCCAGCTTGGGACTCAAAGGACACACAACCTACAAACTTAGCTAAGATCCTCCACCCCTAGGAGTCTGACAACCAATCAGAATACATGTCTTACACAGGAACAGGAAACAGAGAGGTGGGACCGAACAGAGTATAAAAACCCCAGGAACTCTCAGCAAGCCCCCCCTTTCCCTCTTTTCTTCTTCACCCAACATCTGGAAGCATGGGATCCCCCTTTTCCGTTCAGGAGCTCAAGCTATGGGATCCTGTCCACCATTAAACCGTCTTTCCAAGCAGCCTCCACGTTTCCAGTGTATTTTCCCCCCACTTGGAACTGAACCCAGAAGGACGTTTCTGGATTTGACAGTTTTAACCAGCTGTGAGTTTCACATTTTGTTACCACCGGTTCACCTTCCATGAATACGCTTTGCATGTGCGGCTTCCACACATGTGCCCGGCCTCAAAAACATGCCTAAATAGAGGCATAGAGCCAAGCCCGCCCACAATTTCTGCTATCGGTGCAAGAAACCGGTCCAAACTGGCTGAATACGACCTCTGATTTTAACCACCTATCGAGCCCTTCCTGAGGACTGGGGAAAGACAGGTGCTGTTTTTTGATGGGGTTAAAGGTTAGGGTGACAGTTTGTAAGCTGTTCTAAGCAAGGCTGCCTTTTGCAATTGACTAACAATTGCAATTTGTCGATGCCAATAGTGTTCAAGCGGTCCTTTAATTGTTTGATTATTTATTATCGATCCACCGCAGAGTTGGCAGATGTTCAGACTGGATTTGGCCTGTTGAGCCTGCGGGAAGCTCCTTCTCCTTTGTTCTTTATTCTTCATATTAAAAAGAGGCAGGATAGAACATGTCCCCCAAGGAGAAATGGAGAAACACGTTCTTAAAGGCAGAAAGCAGCTCCCGTCTTCCTGCCGTAGGAAAACAGCCTCAAACAAATGAAATGTGTTGTGTTTTCTCTCTCTCCCCCTCTTCCCTCTTCCCTCTCATATTGTTATGGACATGGGTGCAGGCGGTGGGTTTCACATTTAGCTCTCACCGGTTGGCCGTGCATGCATGCACTCAGCCTTCCGTGCCTATGCTTCACTTCCGTTCCCACGTTCTGCCCATGCACCCGGGCTCAAAAACGTGCTTAAATAGGATGGGCATAGAGCCGGGGGCAGTTGGGCAGGCCCAACCACGATTTCCGATACCAGTTTGACCAAACCAGTCCGAATCAGCTGAATACCACCTGTGCTTGGGTACCCATCTAGAAGACCAGTGCCAGGAGTCAACAATTTCACTAAGATAAAGACTTTGGAAAAAGACATGAATAGGAAGAGACTAAACAACAAATAGGAAGATGCTCCAAAACTTGCAACTCTATCTTACTAGAGTTTAAATATGTATCATATCTAACTTCCCCCCTCTCTCCATTCACTCAATCCAGAGTCCATTATTATCTGATTGTTCAGAGACCACAAAGCCTTTAGGATAGCAAATCAATGGGTCCATCTGGAAGGTATAGGTGAGGTCATTAAAAAGGCAAGATTAAAAGCTCGCTGCCCTGATAGGTTTCTTGTCATTTTTCTTCGGGAGAAAAATCATGTGTTTTCAGGGAGGTGAAGAGAAAAAAAAAAAGAACCATCCCATTCCTCTCCATAAGGCTGCCGCTGTCAAAAACATGGAAGAATGAATCATATCCAGGATCTAATTAAACCAATGCAGGGATTGGCTAGCAAAGGTGGTTCATGTGAAATGCGTTGCCTTTAAGTTGATTATTTCGGTGGCGTTGCGGTGGATGGAACAGCTGCAGTCATTTTCTTTAAAACAAAACAAAAAGTATTTCAAGGATACAGCCTGTTAATGAGATCCTAATTGTTAGCTAAGCCTTAATACAAAGGGGGGGTCAGGGAGTCAGTGGCTTAATTGATTCCCCCCCCTTTCCACAAAATAAAACTTGCATGCAAAGAGGCTGCTATGACCGCAGCGGGAACAGTCATTAAAAGCTGATTAGCGCACTTGGCCTCAGCAATAAGACATAAAAACAGAACATTAAAGCATATAATAGTTTGCTTGCATGAACCAGCTCTGCTTTTAGTTTCTTGCGCCCGCAAAGTTTCTCCCGCATTTAAATAAGAGGAAGCTTAATTATCCCAGCCTTGAAAGAATGGGGAAGTTTGCAAGAAGATCTCTTGGAGAAGGAAAAGAGGAAAGAGCCACAGGAATCTGGCAGAGACCTCTGCCATCCAAACAGAAAACCCTGCTGCAAATTGGAACTGGAAGTGAGCCTGAGCCAAAGAAGGGGAAAAAATGGAGCCTTTGGAGAGCTGGATTGAAAGGAAAAAAAGTCTTATTATTTACAGAATTGCCCTACGTCCCTTTATAAAAATGGAGGAGACAAAGACCATCTGAAGCTAACAAGCCAGAATCTCCACAGAGCAGACATGTCAAACTTAAGGCCCGTGGGCCACATCCGGCCCACAATGTGTTTAGATCTGGCCCACGGGCCGGCCCCATGCCTCCCCGTCAAAGAATCTGCATTTACTTTGCTGGCTTGTCCATTGTCTGTTGACTGCATTATAGGCACCTCACAAAGGCTGGAATTGATGCTCAGAATTAGACTACCATATTTTCCAGAGTATAAGATGCACCTTTCCCACCACTAAAAGAGGGTGAAAATTTGGGCGTGTCTTATACACCAAATGCAGCCCTGCTCACCCACCAGCCCCCGCCCTTTGGCCTCTGCCTCCCAGCAATTTACCTTCTTGCAGCAAACGGAGAAAAATGGGTGTTGCAGAGGCGGCAATAGGGTATAGCAATCCCTGCAGCCTGAAACAGCTGATCATCTGGAGGCCCATGCTGAAATTGAAAGTGAAACTTGCTGTTTGCTGCAAGGAGGCAAATTGCTGGGAGGCAGAGGCAGATTTTTTTCCCCCTTCTAATCAGGTTAAACTGAAACAAGCTGTTTGCTGCAAGGAGGTAAGTCAATAACTATAAATGCCTATAGAATGTTCAAATTATTAGACTTGTTTTTTTAAAGACTGCTTTATTAGGGTTCTAGACAACTTAACAAAACGAAGACGCTTTTTAAAATAAATGCTTGCTCTGAAGAGGCCCAGTGCTATTGTATCTTATTTTAAATAGCAGATAATAATGTATACTTCCAGAAAGCCACATCAGTTTGAACAGCATTTGTACAAGTATGGTCTGAAATGTATCACTACAAACAGCATAGGTCTTCTGTACTGTTTGCTGTTTGGTGCAAGGAGGCAAATTGCTGGGAGGGAGATTTCTCTCCCCCCCCCCCGCCCCTGTTTTCCTCCCCAAAAGCTAGGTGCGTCTTATACTTCGGAGTGTCTTATACGCCGAAAAATACTGTATCTCTCACAGAGAATGTGTTTATTGTACAAAACAAAATAAAAAAATTAAAATGTCAGGCTGTTTATAAACACAGCTAGCATAGATAATCATAAGACATCCAGGAGATAACTCCTGGCCCATTGTCATCTTAGTCCCTCACAAAATAGTCAAACAAGTACATTTGAAAGAATCATGTCATGTCAACAAATAATTTGCTTTTTAATCTAGCTATTTTCATGATATACAAGGTTCTATTTTCATAAATACTAGCTAAAAGATGAATATTTAGCTCTAGCGCCTGTAGCTTGCACCTACGTATTATTTTTAAATTTCTAATTCCATATCAGTCACTCTTTTTTTCTTTGCATTAATCTGCATTCTTTTTTAAAAAAAAACACCCTTTAAAATACTTATAATAACATGCATTTAAACGCGTACTTTGTCACAAAACAGTATTGGAAATATCGACTTGGATAGGTTCCAGAATTTCCTTACAGCTTCGAAGAAGTGCTGCATTCACCCGCTAGCGGAGATTTCATCACATTTGGGGAATAAAATCTATTACGAAGAAACAAGTTCTTGTGAAAAAAATATGGTTTTAAAAATAAAAGGCTTGCTTTGTTGAGGAAAACTGCGAGAGGGTGAGGAAACAGGAGGCGATGAGGTTGTGAGCGAAGAGAATGTATGAAGACAGGCTGAAGGAACTTGAGATGTTCAACCTGGAGGAATTAAGATGGGAGGGAGTCGTGTCATAAATAGACGTTATATGTTAAATAGAAGATAGAAAATAAGATAATAGAGTTGGAAGGGACCTTGGAGGTCTTCCAGTCTAACCCCCTGCTCAGGCAGAAGGCCCTATATCGTTTCAGACAATGTCTCTTTTTGAAAACCTCCAATGATGGCACACCCACAACTTCTGAACGCAAGCTGCTCCACTGGTTGATTGCTCTCACCATTAGGGAATTTCTCCATAGTTCTAGGTTGCTTCTCTCCTTGGTTAGTTTCCATCCATTGTTTCTTGTCTTGCCTTTTGGTGCTTTGGAAAATAGTTTGCATTCTTTGCAGGAGCCCCTCAAACATTGGAACAATGGTTCTACCAGTTACTACCTTCCATGCCCATAGAAACTGGGACCAGAACTCATTGGCATCAATTCTAACTACCCAGATTTCATTTAAGTTCAAGGAACAACTTCCAGATGGTAAGAATTGTTCGTAGTAGGGTCTCCATCTCTGGAGGCTTTTAAGAACATGCAGGGATGCTGCCTGTTGAGGTTGGTATGGTTGGTTTTCCTGTATGGACCAGAGACATGGAGTAAATGTCCATAGTTCCTTCTAAGGCCACAGTGTTATGCTTCCATGCACAAATAAGAAGGACCATATTTTTCAGAGTATAAGACGCACCTTTTTCCACCCAGAAGAACGTGGAAATGTTGGTGCGTCTTATACACTGAATATAGCCATTTTTGGCCTCCAGAAGCCCCACCTTTACATCTCATTTTTGCAAAAAAACGCCCGTTTTTTGCAAAAATGGAGGCATTTTTGCCTCCTCCCATCTCCCAGCAGCACTCTGCAGGCTTCAGCAGGGCTGGGAGAAGGGAAAATGCTCCCGTTCCTGCAAAAAATGGGCCACCTTTTGCAAAAGCGGAGGCGTTTTTGCTTTCCCTCAGCCCCCATCATCGCTCTGCAGGCTTCAGCAGGGCTGGGGGAAGACAAAAACGCCTGTTTTTGTGAAAAATGGGGGCATTTTTGCCTTTCCCCAGCTGTGCTGAAGCCTGTAGAGTGCTTCTGGGGCCGGGGAGGACGAAAACTTTCTTTCTTCCTTACCTCTTCGAAATCTTGGTGCGTCTTATACACCTGTGCGTCTTATCGTCCGAAAAATACTGTAGGTAGGTTTAAGGTAGACATTATTGGAAATTTTTCAAATATTGATAGACTGCTATCAAGTCCTGTCAACTTTGAAAGTGGCCTGACTGAGCCCATCTTGGAGGCTTTGGTGCTGCCACAATGGTGTTGAGAGATAGGGAGGGGGGAATAGAGATAGCTGGGGTTTTGTAGCCAAAGCAAAATAGTTTCCCCTGAGAACCAAGGACATTCCCACAGGTGGCTGAAAAGAGGAAGGGTGAAGTTTCCAAACAACCTTGATTGGACCATGTGACTGATTGTTTGGGAAAGGGAGAAAAACTTTACTTGTAATTCGGTGAAAACAGTGGGAACATTCACAGTTGATTTTCACCAGCCGGTGCCAATCTGATCTATCCAATAAAATTGTTCTTTGAGGAACCTGCTTGCCTCGGAATTCTGTTTGCTGTGGGTGTATTACCTGGAACCCTGACATTAAATCAACTCTGAGTCACCCCTAGTCCTTCTCATCATTAAATTAGACCTTTCCAGTTCTTGCAACCGGTCGAGGTGCATTTTAGCCTCCAGATCCTTTATCGTCTTCGTTGCTTTTCGTTCTTCTTCTGTTTGCATACAGATCTTTGAACAGGTGCTCCACAAGCTCATTATTTCAAGATGGCTTCTTTTACCTCTCTTTGTTTCTACAGGCAAACAATGGGGGAGTTTACGGAGGGAAGGGGGGGGCAGGAGGAATAGAATGTCTTTATTGTTCCATGTTCTGGGTAATGCAACAGCTGGTGTTTATGCTTATTTTTGCTTAACTTGCAAATAGACCCAGGCTGAGTTTGAACCAGGCCAGCTGTCATCCAATCCATTTCAAGATGCCTGCAGAGACTTTGAAGAATTGCTACCATCCGACCGAAGCCAGGCTGGATTTCTTCGTTCCCAGCTGTAATGGAGGGACAAAAGCTGGGCCAGACACACAAAGGACCCCAACGAGCAGCAGAAGATTGAGGATGATTGAGGTTGATTGGAGAGAGCCTCTCCCGACACAGATATTCAGAGTAGATCAGATGCTTGAATGTCGACAGTTCCTTCCGACTTTCCTTATTTGTATTGGACTGACCTTCTGGCAAGGAATGCTGGCAGGGAACAATTTGCATATGAATATAGGAACGCAAGTATTCAATTGCCTCTGATGACTGCAGGGCTTATGGTGGTTCACAATCAAAATTTAAACCAGAGAGATACTTTTTTTTTTTTAAAGAAACGAATTGAAAAGAACCATTAAACAACAGTCCAGTGGTGAGATCTATTTTTTTTCCTACCTGTTCTGTGGGCTTGGCTTGGTGGGCATGGCTTGGTGGGGTCATGTGACTGGGTGGGCGTGGCTGTGTAGTCATGTGACTGGACGGATCAAAAGACAGAAACTCACTTTAACCATGTCCTGCTGGAGCAGGGTTGGACTAGATGGCCTCCAGATCCCTTCCAGCCCTGGATTTGAAGTTGCTGATTTATTATTCCTGATCTGGCCTTTGGAGAAGAGCTTGACCCCCCCTCCTCTCTGTGGCAGCCCCCCAAATATCCTATATGAATATAGGAACCCAAGTATTCAATTGCCTCTGATGACTGCAGGGCTTATGGTGGTTCACAATCAAAATTTAAACCAGAGAGATACTTTTTTTTTTTAAAGAAACAAATTGAAAAGAACCATTAAACAACAGTCCAGTGGTGAGATCTATTTTTTTTCCTACCTGTTCTGTGGGCATGGCTTGGTGGGCATGGCTTGGTGGGGTCATGTGACTGGGTGGGCGTGGCTGTGTAGTCATGTGACTGGACGGATCAAAAGACAGAAACTCACTTTAACCATGTCCTGCTGGAGCAGGGTTGGACTAGATGGCCTCCAGATCCCTTCCAGCCCTGGATTTGAAGTTGCTGATTTATTATTCCTGATCTGGCCTTTGGAGAAGAGCTTGACCCTCCCTCCTCTCTGTGGCAGCCCCCCAAATATTGGAAGACTGCTATCCTGTCTCCCCTGGTCCTTCTCTTCACTAGACTAGCCGTGCCCAGTTCCTGCAACCGTCCATCGTATGTTTTAGCCTCCAAATCATCTTGGTTGCTCTTCTCTGCACTCTTTCTAGAGTCTCAACACCATTTTTATAGTGTGGGGACCAAAGCTGGATGCAGAATTCTAGGTGTGGTCTTACTAAGGCTTTATAGAGTGGGGTCAGTACCTCCCTTGATTCAAAGAGCTGGACTAGCACTCTCCGAAAGAGATGCCAACTTCAGGAAGTTCTAATATTCCCCTCTGTCAGCATGTATCCTACTACATGTTGTGTAGTGAATTACTCCTGAAGCCCAATTTCATCACCTCCCAAACATCTGTGCTTCTTCTTTATGAAGTCTCATGATTGAGTTATGATCAGAGGTGCTACTCATGCAGTGCATTGTTCTTCCTTCTCCTGGCTGAAAATCAATATGAGCCATCTTCTCCATGACGGATGGGGAATGCCAACGGGTCAAACGGCAAAGCTTGGTCTCCATCATAAAACACAACAGCTGTCAACTGTTGTGAGAAAGGCTGCTGTGCAAGGTCAGCTTGAAATGTGTTAAAAAGTCATAATGATCCTTAAGTAAATGTTTGGGGAATTCATTATTTGACGATGGAGGGGAGAAGGTCCCAAATGCCTTCCCTACCAAGAAAGTCAATGACTTTACATATCCTTGCAATGCAGGGTTGCAAATTGGTTGGGGATGGAACTCTGGAAGCTTCAGATTTGTTCACAAAGAGCAACAACAGCACCCGAAATATTCCAGGGTTTGCTGTGAATAGCCAACACTCCAGAAGATAGGCTTAAGATACAGAAGGATCTTGACAAACTTGAACATCGGGCACTATCTAACAAAATGAAATTCAATGGTGAAAAAGTAAGGTTCTACATTTAGGCAAGAAAAATGAAATGCACAGGTACAGTATAGGTACCTATAGTAGTAACTGTGAGAGGGATCTTGGAGTCCTAGTGGAGAACCATTTAAATAGGAGCCAGCCGTGTGCAGCAGCTGCCAAAAAAGCCAACACAGTTCTAGGCTGCATCAACAGAAGGATAGAATCAAGATCCCATGAAGGGTTAATACCACTTTATAATGCCTTGGTAAGACCACACTTGGAATGCCGCATTCAGTTTTGGTCATCACGATGTAAAAAAGATGCGGAGACTTTAGAAAGAATGCAGAGAAGAGCAACAAGGATGATTAGGGGACTGGAGGCTAAAATATACGATGAACAGTTGCAGGAACTGGGTATGTCTAGTTTAATGAAAAGAAGGACTAAGGGAGACATGATATCAGTGTTCCAATATCTCAGGGGTTGCCACAAAGAAGAGAGAGTCAAACTATTCTCCAAAGCACCTGAAGGCAGAACAAGAAGCAATGGGTGGAAACTAATCAAGGAGAGAAGCAACTTAGAACTGAGGAGAAATTTCCTGACAGTCAGAACAATCAATCAGTGGAACAGAAGTTGCCTCCAGAAGTTGTGAATGCCCCAACACTGGAAGTCTTTAAGAAGATGTTGGAGAGCCATTTGTCTGAAACGGTATAGGGTTTCCTGCCTAGGCAGGAGGTTGGTCTAGAAGACCTCCAAGGTCCCTTCCAACTCTGCTATTGTATTGTATTGTGATGCAATCATTTAGGAAATTGAAATGGTTTCTCCGCCTCTTTGCCCCACTTTAAAAAACCTGGTGGCAAGCAGCCAAGTTAAATGTTCTGTAAAAAGTATCCTCAGTGCATTATTGGATTCCTACCCATTTGGCTGCACTGGTGGTAGCTTGGTGGCCTGGGCTGCTGGAACCAGCAGTGACCCAGGCCTGCCACATTCATGAACCGGTTATCCTGGCAGCGCCTATGCTGCCCAGGGGATATTCAGATAAGAGACAATATAGTCCAGAGCTGTATAATCAGGGGTGAGGTTCAGCCAGATCGAACCAGTTCGAATTTGCATCTGGTTCGCCAAATCAGTTGTTGCAAGCATCAGCTGGTGCCACTCATCCCTCCCCTCCCAGGAGTCTCCACGCGGCCCGTTCATCATGCCAGGTAAGTACAGGGTGTTAGATATTAGCATATACCGCTGTAAGTCTCCACTCAGGTCCGCCACTAGGGCGGGAACAAGGGGTTGTTCTGATTGGACAGGAGGTGTACCCGATCCCTATAAAAGGGGAGCGATTAGACCCCAAGCCAAGCTGGATCACTACTACTACTAAATAAAGAGCTGTTGTTGTCACTATCATCCGGAGTCTGTTCTCTCGTTGCCCGAATCTAACACAGGGCCCACACAGAGGCTCTGGAAGGGCGAACAATGATCCTACTGGAAGTCCCAGAAGTCCAGAAACTGCCCAGTTTGTTGCCTCCAGAGCCCAGGGAGGCTGTTTTCGCCCTCCTGGAGGATCGAGAAGAGCCTCTGGAACCTGGAGAGGGTAAAAATGCTACACCCTCCCACCGTGAGGAGGCCAAGGAAGCCATACACCCCCATGATGCAACTGGACAGAGAACCAGTTGCTAAAACTTTTCAATCCCATCCCTGTAATGGATGGAGAAAGAAGGTCAGAAGGGACCCTCCCTAGTTTCTCAGACTGTATAAGAGATGGGGGAAGATTTGTACTTTCACTCTTGCACAATTCAGTCAATGTAGCTTTAGAACAAAGTAGAAATAACTCATCCGATGGAGATTCCTATTTGGTTTACCAGCTAGGCTGGCAAAGATTGATCATAGTTAGAACTCTGCACTTTTTGAGTTCAAGGAGATCGTTTTGTATCTCAAATATGGGCAATTCATTCCCCTCCCTGTGGGAAAAGGGAGACCAAAGAGAAGCATGGATGGAAGGGAAGAAGACTTGTTCATTCATTCTGACATAGATGTTTTCCAGATCAAGCAGCTGTTAAACAGAACAGGGAAAAGGCTACAGACTGGTTTATTTATCTGAATATCTCTTTGAAAGGATGCAATACTTTCTCTTCTGATGCTACAATATTTGGGGGGGGGGTTGGGGTTTTTTGGGGAGGGGGAGGATATTTGCATGTGCAAACAATTTTGAAAGGATGTTGCAAAAGGCACAACAATCCTCCAGGAAAAAAAAAACATATCCACATACATAATTCAGAGCAAAATTAATAAGCTTCAAGGAACTAGCTTCTGATAATTAACTTTCCAGTCTCTTTCGAAGGCTACCCAACAGCTGGCATAAAGCAACAGTACTAATAATCTAGCAGTCTTTCATTGCTATTTCTCCACTCTTCTCCTCCAATTATGATTATTTTAAAAAACAAAAAAACCCCACTCTTTTTGAAAATGCAATCCCATCTTAACTACTTTGAAGCTCAGTTTAAATTTAGATGCAAAGTAGCCCCAATGTTTTCACAGTCTCGCTAGCACAAATGCCTGCAGCACTCCCCAATTATGATGCAATGCTGTGGTCAGAATTTATTAAGGTAGTTTCTTTGTAGTTGAGCCTTGGACAGAGAGAGGGAGGGAGGGAGGGAGGGAGAGGGAGGGAGAGAGAGAGGGAGGGAGGGAGAGGAAGAGCGGGAGAGCAGGAGGGAAGGAGGGAGGGAGAGAGATGAAGAGAGAGAGTGGGAGGGAGAGACTCTCAGCAACTTTGTCTGTATGTCCATCCGTTGTGGCTTCTGTTAGCTCTTTGAGGTAAGTCTAATGAAGAAGCACATCAATGAACACTGGCTCACCACATGATGTGGTGAGCTCTCATTTCCTGGAGATACAGATTAACAGAGGTGGAAAAGTTAGGGCTAGGATACCTCTCGGAACTGGTCTTTCTAAGACTTTCTCCCTTTCTTCTAACCCCACACTTCTTCCTCCTTTAATCGGTTGAACTTTATTGCATCCAGTTCTGATCACCACGATACAGATAGCAGATTAAGAGGGTTGGAAGGGGCCTTGTAGGTCAAGCAGGAGACCCTACACCATTTTTAACAGAGGGCAATCCAATCTCTTCTTGAAAGCCTCCAGTGATGAAGCTCCCACAGCTTCTGAAGGCAACATCTGTTCCACGGGTTGATTGCTCTCACCTTTCTCCTCCTCCTCCTCCTCCTCCTCCTCCTCCTCCTCCTCCTCCTCCTCCTCCTCCTCCTCCTCCTCCTCCTCCTCCTCCTCCTCCTCCTCCTCCTCCTCCTCCTCCTCCTCCTCCTCCTCCTTTTTCTCCTCCTCCTCCTCCTCTTCCTTCTCCTCCTCTTCCTTTTTCTTCTTCTTCTCCTCCTCCTCCTTCTCTTCTCCCTCCTCTCCACAAATCCCTCTTCCTTCTATCGCTAAGGACCTCCCCCCATTGGGTGACCCTCAGGGTCACTTACATTTTGATGATGCTGGGCCTTTGACTCTTAGCTTTCAGCTCTGCTCTCTTAAGACCTCCGCCCTTCCCATTTCCTAGCAGACCCCAGAGGATGGGTTAAACTTTCAGACTGTCTCTCTCTCTCACTCACACACACACACACACACATCTCACGTTGAGCTCTCTTGCGCGTGCCACAAGGACAGAGCTCAGGAAGGGCAAAGAGGAAAGCAGAGGAGAAATGGGGGACTCCATTAAATGGCAAACTATCCATTATCCGTTTCCTCTCTACTCACTCCACCGAAAGGCAATCTTAATGGAGGAAGCGGTAGGCAAGCAAATGACCTGTCAGCTGCTAGACTTCCCTAATGAAGAAAGATTCCAAAGAGAGAGAAAATGGAGCTGGGAAGCCATTCTCACATCTGCAAGTAAATGCAAAATGGATGGATGTGCCTGGCAGAGGTGCACAGGGATGGTTCTTTATATGTGTGTGTGTGTGTTTGTGGAGGCAATTTTATCATTTCAGTAAACGGTTTGCGCCACTAAGTCTTTTCTTTCAAACCCGCTTTGCTATGTTGCCTGATTATGTTCCTCCTTGAAAACCAGGCTAAGACATAAAGTGGGTTTTATGCCGATTATGGGCTGCATTGGACAATTGCAAATCATGAGGGTGTACAAGGAAAAGTCCTTGTTGACAACTCCAGTTTTATTTCCATAACTGTATAATGCGTGGGCCTAGCAAATTTTCACCTTTCTTTCTTTCTTTCTTTCTTTCTTTCTTTCTTTCTTTCTTTCTTTCTTCCTTCTTTTCCTTCTTTTTCTTTCTTTTTCTTCCTCCTCCTCTTCCTTCCTTGTATCCATCCATCAATCCATCCATCCATTCTTCCTTCCTTCCTTCCTTTTCTTTTTCTTCTTCCTCCTCCTCTTCCTCCTCCTCTTTTTCCTTCCAACCTTCTTTCCCTCCTTCTTCCTTCCTTTCTCCCTTTCTTTCTATCCTACTCCTCCCTCCCCTCCCTCCTTTCTTTCTTTTTCTTCCTCCTCCTCTTCCTTCCTTCCTTCCTTCTTCTTTCTTTCCTTCCTTCCTTTCTTCTTCCTTCCTTCCCTCCTCCTCTTCCTTCCAACCTTCTTTTCTTCCTTCTTCCCACCTTCCTTCCTTCCTCCCTTTCTTTCTGTCCTACTCCTCCCTCCCTCCCCTCCCTCCTTCTTTCTTTCTTTCTTTTTCTTCTTCCTCCTCTTCCTTCCATCCATCCATCCATCCATCCTTCCTTCTTCTTTCCTTCCTTCCTTCCCTCCTCCCCTCCCTCTCCTTCCTTCCTTTCTTCTTTCTTTCTTCTTTTCTTCCTTTCTTCTTCCTGCCTTCCCTCCTCCTCTCCCTCTCCTTTCTTCCTTTTTTCTTTCTTTCTTTCCTCCTTCTCCTTCCTTCCTTCCTTCTTTCTTTTTCCTCCTCCTCCTCCTTCTCCTTCTCTTCCTTTTTGCTAAGACAAATAGCGAGAAACAGAGAAATACATGAGCGACATTTCCTCACCTCAGATGGGTTTTGTCTAACAATGTTGTTTTCCAGATGTTGTAAAGATCTGAGACCATAACAGAAAACAAATACATGTAAAAGGGACATGTATCATCTCTCTTCAGGAGAGGAGAACCGCTCGACTGACAAGAGTATATTAATTGCTCATGGAAATCAATGTAGACCATCGAGACTTTTCAAATGAGATACAGCATTCAAACTAAATGAAATCTGATAATTCCTTCTTGGAACTCCAGAGCATTCTTGGTGAAGCAGCAAGAGATACCAAGGTCACTCTGCAGTCCTCACAGTTTCTCAAAACCAGAGGCTCATTCGTTAAAGAATTGAATTGCAACTTATCGAGTGAATAGCTAAGTTATCAAGTGCAATGCATAGATCATGATCTTTGTTATTAAGTGCAATGGAGATCGCCTAATCTTGCAAAGCTTCTTCTCCAGTAATATTGTACTGCAAACTAAGGCATACAAAACCTTTGCTAGACCAATCCTCGAATACAGCTTGTCTGTCTGGAATCCTCACTATATATCGGACATTAACACAGTTGAGCATGTCCAGAGGTATTTTACGAGATGAGTACTCCACTCCTCTACTTGCAACAGAATACCTTGTGGCACCAGGCTCAAAATTTTGGGCTTGGACTACCTAGAACTACGCCACCTATGGTCTAATCTAACCATAGTACACAAAATTATCTGCTACAATGTCATACCTGTCAATGACTACTTCAGCTTCAGCCGCAATAATTAGGGCATCTTTTGGAAACCTGATAACACAAGCACACAATTGATACAAACTCAAGGTAAACCGCTCCAAACTCGATGGCAGAAAATATGACTTCAGCAACAGAGCGGTCAATGCCTGGAATGCTCTACCTGACTCCGTTCTTACATCCTCAAACCCCCAAAACTTGAACCTTAAACTGTCTATTGTTGACCTCACCCCATTCCTAAGAGGTCAGTAGGGACATGCATAAGTCCACCAGCATGCCTAACATCCCTGTCCTACTGTCCCTATTTATTTGTACCCATTTCCTGTATTCTTATTCATGTTATCTTGTACACAAGAGGCAAACTAAATAAATAAACAAAATAAATCATGAGCATAAACTCCCTCTGTTATTCATAAGAATCTATCTCTTCCGGAAATGATACAACAGCGTATTGAGCTGAAGCCAGAAACATTTATAATAAAGAGAATGTGTATTTAATCGCTCATGTATTAACTGTAGCTAGAATTGTATTTGCACAACATTGAGAAAGTGTAGAGATCCCTATTGATGAGGAGGTGATAAGGAAAATCTTAGAAGGTGCAGACATGAATAGGCTAACATTAGCAGTTAAAGAGAAAGAGCAAACTGAATATTATTTGATTTGGGAAGTATTTTACCAATGGTTGGAAGGGAAAAAAGGAGCTTGGAAATGAAGAAAACTAAAAAACAATACACTTAGATAAAGATATAAAACGGTTAGTATGCGTAAGTTAAGAATAATGATGTTTAATGTTGATATATTATTACTAGAAGAGAGTAAGAAGAAAAATTGGAGAGCTTTATAATGTTTAAATGCTTCATATATTATAATGCTAAAGTTAGGGAAATAATGTTAATATGAACAGGAAAGATGTGGCAAAAGAGGAACGATGTTGCATAGAGATGTTTGCATCCAGACGGCACATGGCATAAGGAAAAATGGAATGCTTACTTTTGTAATTGAAAAACAATAACACTTTAAAAAAAGAATCTATCTCTTCCACAAGATCATGTTGTTGATGGGAGCTCCATCCATGGAAGCTCCACAAGATGTTATGGGAGCTTCATCCCTGGAAGCTTTCAAGAGGAAACTGGACTGCCATCTGTCAAACATGTTGTAGGGTCTGCTTGGGCGGGCGGTAGGACTAGATGACCTCAAAGGTCCCTTCCAACTTTGTCAATCTGTCATCCGTAAAGTTCAGTGGGCCTGCTCCTAGATTGGACTCAGTCGGGTTTTGCAACACAACCGTTTTCAGGCTCCTGTCTTAAGGTCAGAGGTCAAAAGAATTGCCCACCTAGTGGCTTTGGCCTGCTCAAGAGTCCCTTTGATTTATTATCTCGTCGTGTTATTGCAATAATGAATAGCACATTGGTTGATTACATTTAACGCGGCATACAGAGAGGCAAGGTACATCTGCTAGCTATTAATCAAATACCCAGGAACAAAAGATTGATTGACAGTGTTTTGCTTATTTACAGGAAGTGTAATAAAGTTATAGCAAGATAAGTTATGGAAATGCATGTATACAACAAAAGAGAGCGCCCGGGAGACAGGGCAGGCGTACAATTGGCTTATTATGCAAAATTTGCATATTGATCCAGACAAGGCAATCTGTAGCCATCTTGAGATAAGTGTGTGGATATGTGCTTGTATGAATTTGCGGAGGGCGGTGTTTGTTTCTAATGGCAGGGAGATTAATTTAAAAAATCAGTTCCATTCTACACTAGTTATCTAACGGCTTAAGATTCTTTGCTTCTCCATCTTTCGAATGGATATGAAAAAAAGGCAAAGATAGAATCCACCCCACCCCCCCCAGCTTTAATCTAATGTGAGTGGCGTTGTTTTGGCCAAGGCACCCAGAGTTTTCAATTAGGCTGACCTTCAGGAGTTTTGCAGATTTGGCTAAAGAATAGAACCTCCCGGAGACGAGGCACAGGGGTGCCTGCTTATCAGACAGGACAGATGAGAGAGGACAGTCATCGGCAGAAGTTGGGTTTTCAAAAGGAGGAAGCAAACTAACTGGTGGGAACATCTGGAGGATGATCAATACTGTAGATAGGGAGCAAGAAATATTGGAGGAGTTGGCTGTGGAAACCACCACACCAATGGTGGGGCCAATATGACTTCTTATTTCAAAGTGTGAGACCCACACCTATAGGGGAAATGAATAGATTTAGGGAAAGGTTCCTGTTGGAGTAAGATAGTCAACAGTGGAATAGTTGCTGCCTTCTCCACCTCCACCACCACCATCACCACCACCACCACCACCTCCTCCTCCTCCTCCTCCTCCTCCTCCTCCTCCTCCTCCTCCTCCTCCTCCTCCTCCTCCTCCTCCTCTTCTTCTTCTCCTTCACCACCTCCTCCTCCTCCTCCTCCTCCTCCCTCCTCCTCCTCCTCCTTCCTCCTCCTCCTCCTCCTCCTCCTCCTCCTCCTCCTCCTCCTCCTCCTCCTCCTCCTCCTCCTCCTCCTGTTCCCCCTCCTGCTCCTGCTCCTCCTTCTTATTCTTCCTGAAGAGGTTTCTTGGCTGAGAAGTGAATGCTTTCAAGGAAAAACCTAAGAAAGTCCATCTTTCTCCTCCTCCTCTTCCTCTTCCCCTCCCCATCCTCCTCCTCCTCCTCCTCCTCTTTCTTCCCCTCCTCCCTGAAGAAGCTTCTTGGATTAGAAGTGAAATGCTTTAAAAAAAAAACCCCTAAGAAAGTCCATCTTTCTCCTCCTCTTCCTCCCCTTCCCCTTCTCTCATCCTTCTGTTCTTTCTCCTCTTTCTCCTCCTCCTCCTCCTCCTCCTCCTTCCTGAAGAAGCTTCTTGGATAAGAAGCAAAATGCTTTCAAGGAAAAAAAAACTAAGAACGTCCACCTTTCTCCTCCTCCTCCTCCACCTCCTCTTCCTCCTCTTCCCCCTCCTCCTCCCCCTCCTCCTCCTCCTCCCTGAAGAAACTTCTTGTGTGAGAAATGAAATGCTTTCACGGAAAAAAAACGAAGAAAGCCCATCTTTCTCCTCCTTCTCCTTTTCCTCCTTTTCCTTTTCTCCTCTTCCTCCTCCTCTTCCTCCTCCTTCTCCCCCTCCCCTCCCCCTCTCCCTCCTCCTCCCTGAAGAAACTTCTTGGATGGGAAGCAAAATGCTTTCAAGTGAAAAAACTAAGAAAGTCCACCTTTCTCCTCCTCCTCCCTCCTCCTCCCCGAAGACTTTTCCCAGAGCAATCTATGTTTTAAGGTGTTCTCTAATTGATACCTCCCTTGCAGTAATAATCATTCTCCTTCTTCCTTCTAATTTCCCTTCTGAATTATTCTTTGCACAGCTTGCTTCTTAAAATATGCAGTGCAGCAAAGGTGTGGAGCCTCTTTTTAACCCCCTCCCCCTCTAGCAGCCCTGGCCCAAAACAATGCTGCAAATGAAGGGGGGGAAATTAAGATACTGGAATGTGAATAGCCTTGCCAAAAGACAGGCATGAAAAATGGCAAGGCTCACTCTGGAGCTGGGCAGAGCTGCCAACAAATTCGTCCAGCCCTGTTACAGGAATGAAAAAGCAAAACAAAACTCAACACCGACATATGGGTCATTTCAGTGAAGAGGCAGCAAAGGGGTTGATGTAATAATTCAATGGCTTCAATAAGGAGCGACGTGAGATGTTCGCCCTTTTCGCTAGGGTTAGAAGTTCTGCTAGGAAAACAGTTTTCAAAAAGAGATTGATTTTTTGGGGACTTCTCAAGTTATTACAGAATAACTGACTTGGAAGGGACCTTGGAGGTCTTCTAGTCCAACCCACTGCTGAGACAGGAAACCCGTTTCCATCTCTTAAAAACCTCCAGTGATGGGGCACCCACAACGTCTGGAGGCAAGTTGTTCCAACTGCCAGGAAATTTGTCCTTATATCTACGTTGTGTCTCTCCTTGATTAGTTCCCGTCCATCGTTTCCCTCTGGCGCTTTGGGGAAATAGCTTGACTCCCTCTTCTTTGTGGGCCGTCCCTGAGATATTGGAACACTGCTATCCTATCAACCCTGGTCCTTCTTTTCTCTAGGCTAGCCAAACCTAATTCCTGCAACTGTTCTTTGTATATTTTAGCCTCCAGTCCCATAATCATCTTTGCTGCTCTTCTCTGCACTTTTTCCAGAGTCTCAACCAGAGGTGGTATTCAGCCAGTTCTGACCGGTTCTGGCAAACTAGTAGCGGAACTTTGAGTAGTTCGGAGAACCGGAAAATTGGCTGGCACCATTCCCACTGCCTCCCAGCCTCCCAGCTGATCGGCAGGGTCACTCTATTGCTTCCTCCCAGCTCCCATGTTAAGTCTTTTTCCATTGTCCTGCACAGGAGAATGGAGCTGGACAGCAGGTTAGTAGGGTGTGGAGGGAATGAGGATTTTGCAGTATCCTTCCCCTGCCACGCCCACCGAGCCACACCCACAGAACCGGTAGTACAAATGTTTGAATTCCACCCATGGTCTCAACGTTTTTTTTTAATATTGTGGTGACCAAAACCGGATGCAATAGTGTGGTCAAATTATGTCCACAATTAGGTCCAGATCAGTGGTGAAATTCTTTTTTTTTTTTTTTACTATTGGTTCTGTGAGCATGGCGTGGCGGGCGTGGCAAGGGAAGGATATTGCAAAATCTCCTTTCCCTCCCCACTCTGGGGCCAGCCAGAGGTGGTATTGCCGGTTCTCCGAACTACTCAAAATTTCTGTTACTGGTTCTCCAGAACTTGTCAGAACCTGCTGGATTTCACCCCTGGTCCAGATCTCTTTTCAGGTCTCCTAATGGGGAACGAGCGTGGAAAAGAGCTTGCATGAAGAGATGCTGCCAAATTGAATGGTCAGAGAGGAGACTGTTTAGCCTACTGAAATATGTATGTATGTATGTATCATCTATCTATCTATCTATCTATCTATCTATCTATCTATCTATCTATCTATCTATCTATCTATCTATCTATCTATCTATGTATCTATCTATCATCTATCTATCATCTATCTATCTATCTATCTATCTATCTATCTATCTATCATCTATCTATCATCTATCTATCTATCTATCTATCTATCTATCTATCTATCTATCTATGTATCTATCTATCTATCTATCTATCTATCTATCTATCTATCTATCTATCTATCTATCTATCATCTATCTATCTATCATTTATCTATCTATCATCTATCTATCTATCTATCTATCTATCTATCTATCTATCTATCTATCTATCTATCTATCTATCTATCTATCTATCTATCTATGTTTGTATGTACTGTATGTATGTTCCAGCATAACTCTTGAGTGCCTTGAGCTATTTCAACCAAACTTGGTACGCAGATGTGTGTTCGTGTTCCATCATAACTCTGGAATGCCTGGCCCATTAAGGAGAGCGAGTGCAGCATCCTAGAGCAGCAACTGTTTGTGATGTCAGTTCCTTCGCAGCTTCCTCTGGAAAGCCAGCTGTGACATTCACCCCCTCCCCAAGCGGACCAATGGGGAAGCGCCTGATGGATTTGGGGCAAAGTGCCAGGATCGTAGACAGAGCGGGAAAGAGGAGCGCACGGGAGGGGGAAGGGAGAGGGCAGGGATCATGGGCATGGGAGTAGGGGGAAGACAGGCCCCTCTCAATGTCTCCCTGTCAGACAAACGCTTCGACGTCTATAAATACCCGGTCAACAGCGAGTTATCAGCTAGTTTGCAATAGATTAGCATTAGCTTGTCTCGGGATGTCCCCTGCTTAGTTTGCCTCATGTGGCCAACACTTTGCTTGAGAACTTCCAAATGGGCTTCGGAAGAAGCAAGCGGTGGGGGGAGGGGGGCAGCAGAATTCTGTTGCTAGGAAGGACGTGTCTGCAATTCTGGTTCAGCAATCAACGTAATGTAGGCCACATCAAAAGAGAGAATTGTTTTCAGGCTGCCTTCCAAGGCAGTTGATAGCTATTTCATGTTGTCTTGAGAAGAATAGACTGCTTGACAATGTTGAATAACCCACTTATTGTTACGGGACAAAAACAGAATAAATGCATAGCCAATAAAAGCGAGGGAGTCGTACGAGACCTTGTAAAAAAAATCACCCGCTGTTTCGAGCCTGGGAATAATGATCACTCCACGCTCATATCCATTTTGCCCCCCCCCTCCCCAGCTCTGTCAAAAGGAAATGCTGCACAGGGAATGGATTGTGGAAATCAAGCAAAGCCCTGGGACAATAATCCTTCTCCAGGGACAAGGAACAAGCCGATACAATAAATTTGTATTGCTTTGGTAAGATGTGTGGATGGAAAATGATATGAATGTCCTAGGCTGGGGCGACGAAGTAGCATAGCCTAGGACTGTGATGGTGAACCTATGGCACGCATACCACAGGTGGCACATGGAGTCATTTGTTAGGGGATGCAAGGCATTCCCCTGTCAGCTCCAGTGTGCGTGCCAGCTGACGGGTCTTCATTTTCGGCCATTTTTCTCCTTCTGGAGGCTTCAGGGAAGCCTCCTAAAGCCTCCGGAGGGAGAAAAACGGCCCAATGCACAAATCGGAAGTCCGTTCCTGAACTTCTGGCTTGCACGTTGGGTTGTTTTTTGCCCTCCGGAGGGCAAAAAACAGCCGAAAAATGAAGGCTGAAGTCAGCTGGCCAGCGGCGCATGCGCGCTGGAGCTAACAGGGCAACGCCTTGCGTGCCCTGATAAATGGATCCGTGTGCCACCTGTGTGTCCTAGCAAATGGCTCTGCATGCCACGGTGCCACCTCCACCTTCCTCTGGCCATGTGTGGTTCTCAAAAGAAACTATTTTAGTTTGACTACACAGCCCCAGCTATCTCTAATCCCCCCCTCCCTATCAGTGGTGGGATTCAACATTTTTTATTATTGGTTCTGTGGGCGTGGCTTGGTGGGCATGGTGTGGCTTGGTGGGCGTGGCTTGGTGGGCGTGGCAGGGGAAGGATATACTGCCAAATCCCCATTCCTACATGGGGCTGCCCTTGGGACGCGCCCGGAGACTGCAGTTAGTTCAGAACGCAGCCGCGCGGGCTGTGATGGGGAGTACAAGGTACTCCCACGTAACACCTCTCCTGCGCGAGCTGCACTGGCTACCTGTGGTTTTTCGGGTGCGTTTCAAGGTGCTGATTACCATCTTTAAAGCGCTCCATGGCACGGGACCTAGTTACTTGCGGGATCGCATCCTCCCACATACATCCCTGCGGCCAATTCGCTCACACAGAGAGGGACTTCTCCTGGTGCCGTCCACTAGGCAATGCCAACGGGCGACACCAAGGAGTAGGGCCTTCTCTGTGATGGGCCCAACCCTCTGGAATGACCTCCCCCCCGACATTAGAACCACTACTGACCTCCGCTCCTTCCGGCAAAAATTGAAGACTCACCTGTTCCGATTAGCAGGCCTGGCATAATTACAACTGTCCCCCCTGGCAAATGTATTAACTGGTTATTTTAGGGGTATTGTTTTTAACTTATTGTGTGTGTTTTAGGGGTTCAAAATCCTATATTTATATATATTGCTTTGTACAGTTCTTTTAATTCCATTTTTAACCTCCTCCATTCCAACTGTACATATTCAATTTTTATTGTATTTTGATATATTTTGCATGGACTGTACACCGCCCCGAGTCCCTTTTGGGAGAGGGGGCGGTCTAGAAGCATGAATAATAAATAAATAAATAAATAAATAAATTCCCTCCCCACCCCACTAATCTGCTTTCCAGCTCTGTTCTCCTGTGTCAAAGGAAGGGCAGTGGGGGGGCGAGGCCAGCCTATTTGCCGGTTCTCTGAAATACTCAGAATTTCCGCTACCGGTTCTCCAGAACCGGTCAGAACTGGCTGAAGAGAACCTCTGAAGACAACCTATACTATTTCAGAGAAGTGACTGTCTAGCCTCTTCTTGAAAACCTCCAGTGATGGAACCCCCACGATTTCTGGTGGCAAGCTTTTCCACTGGTTAATTCTCCTCACTGTTAGGGAGTTTCTCCTTAATTCCAGGTTGCTTCTCTCCTTGATTAGTTTCCATCCATTGCTTCTTGTTCTGGTGCTTTGGAGAATAATTTGACCCCCCCTCTTCTTTGTGGCGGTCCCTCAAATGCTGGAAGACTGCTACCATGTCGCCCCTAAATCTTCTTTTCTTTAGACTAGCCTTAAAAAAAATCACATCACATCCTAAACATAAGATGCATCACATTCAGAGGTAAAATGATAGTCATCCCATAATGATTGTAATTTAATCTGTGTACGATAAGAAATAAATACAATTTAAATCCCTAGGATACGCTGTAAAACCATAACACCATTGCTATTAATATTATAATATTAAAATAAAAGTAAGTGCTGTTGTGTTATATACAATAACTTGGGAACAAATTCTTAAGTTTATTTGGTTTCCATATATTTGCAAAACCATAGATGGGAAAGTCGTCAATACTTAAAATCTTGATTTTGGGTGGGGGGGGGCTTTGTGGAGGTCTTCAGCCACAAAATTCTTGAGTAAAGGAATGAGAGTAGAAACTAGAAACGTCAGAATTAATTAACGGCTTTGTTGCTGCCTCACAAACTCAGATTCCTCTTCTAATCAGGTTGTTGCCTCTGTAAGTGTCAGACATGGCAAATCAAATAGCTTCGTGATGATGTTTTGTAGGGCATGTAGAAATGGCGAGTGTAACGAGTCTGGCAGACTGGAAACAATTTATGGAGGTAACAACTTGTGGAGGATGACTCAGAAGTCATAGTGAGCTTTGGGTCTCTGTTTTTAGTTGGGTCAAATGAACGCTCTCCGCCAATGGTGAAGTTCTTATGGATGAAGGAAGTGTCTTGAGTGGTGGAGAAGTAGTGGAAGTCCTCATGTGTGATGGATCAAAAGAATGAAGGAGGCAACTGAAGTTCTTCTTCAACAGAGCGACCTGCTACTTACATGTGGACAATTTGAGGTTCAAGAAGTTATAGTGAGCTTTGGGTTTCTGTTTTTAGTTGGGTCAAATGAACACTGTCCATCAATAGTGGTGGAGAAGTAGTGGAAGTCCTCATGTGTGTTGGATCAAAAGAATGAAGGAGGCAACTGAAGTTCTTCTTCAACAGAGCAACCTGCTACTTACATGTGGACAATTTGAGGTTCAAGAAGTTATAGTGAGCTTTGGGTTTCTGTTTTTAGTTGGGTCAAATGAACACTGTCCATCAATAGTGGTGGAGAAGTAGTGGAAGTCCTCATGTGTGATGGATCAAAAGAATGAAGGAGGCAACTGAAGTTCTTCTTCAACAGAGCGACTTGCTACTTACATGTGGACAATTTGAGGTTCAAGAAGTTATAGTGAGCTTTGGGTCTCTGTTTTTAGTTGGGTCAAATGAACACTCTCCGCCAATAGTGGTGGAGAAGTAGTGGAAGTCCTCATGTGTGATGGATCAAAAGAATGAAGGAGGCAACTGAAGTTCTTCTTCAACAGAGCGACCTGCTACTTACATGTGGACAATTTGAGGTTCAAACCCCTGCTGTCTTGTCAGGGCTGCGACAGATGCACTAATTAAACCATGAGCCTCGAGCCAAGCTTCAAAAGAAGTCCAGTTATTTATCTGGGGTAACATGTCAGCATGTACCTGTTGTGGTCCAGCAGAGGCCGGCTGAGCTGTTGGTGGACTCTGACAGCTCAGACCATTATGGGACTGCTCTGGAGGATAAGGAAGACTCCGGAGGGTGTTTGGAGTCAGAGCAGGAACTAGAGAAGCCTGTTGGCCACCAGGTGGCATCTGAGTCAGGGAGCAGTGAGGAGGAACAGAGGGAGGCTGTTCATGATGTGCGTAGACGTCGAATTGATAGGAGACAGGAACAGCTGTGGAGAAGACGTCATATAAGGAAGTAGTTACAAAGAGTTTATAAGTGGAGCGAAGGGAGGGGGATCTTTGCAGGAGACAACAGTCCATATTCAAGCCATTGCGAAAGCCTTCTGTAAGTGTTATCTTGTGTTTGTGAAGAGAACTTTCTAGGCTCCCAGCCAAGGGGTGGCTTTATCTGTGCAATTTAGTCGTGGCAGACAGCCAAGCCTGGGTCTGCATATTCCTTGGATTCATGGGACACAACAGTACCCAAGTGAGGCCAGCTCTGCCCCTACGTAATTTATGGCCCAACTATGATCCTATTTCCCCGCTTCTCCCAGGGTGTGTCATAAATCGCGTTCTCCAACAGAATGCTTTTGTGGGTTGTAGAGGTTACGCCCCTTGCAGGTATCCTGGGATACATCCTTGAGAAAGGTATGGTTGGAATGTGCTTCTGGTGGTGACTGCTGTGCTGCTCTGACAGTCCCCCCCCCCTCTCCTCCTGCCTATGGCAACTCGAGAGCAGGCCAGGAGTGCTTTGCGACTTGACACATCTATTGTTAGAATGATCTCTACAAGATGATAGACTTGGAAAAGATAGACTTTTGAAGACTATGTGGAACTGCTGCCCAGAGTACTTCAGTAGATGACTGGACTACCTTAGGAGAAGCCAAAGCTTCATTCTTTGGAGTACTCTTCCAGAAAACTGCCTTATGTGCAATTAAATAAATCCTTCCATCAGATGTTCAGCCATGGAATGAGGATATACGTGTCTCTGTTTTCTGCTTCAACAACACTTAGCAGCCAATTTCCAGTGACAGAAATGAGTCATGTCCCCTACAGCAGATGGAAAAGAGCAAGCACAGAGAGAGGTTCTCCCTTGCTATGTACTTTGAGGAGTTTCTGGGGATACCGAAGATCAGGAAAAAGAAGAATTCCGATGCAACATTGTGGCTTCTAACTTTACGAGAAGGTGTCTGTCGAGGTTCTCAATCATCCAGGTCATGGTTATCCCAAAGGCGCTTCTTTCAAATGGCAACTTTCTTGTTTTTTGTTTTCTTTGAAAATGTTTTGCTCCTCATCCAAGAAGCTTCTTTAGTTGTAACAGAAGGTGACGGCGGAGGCAGAGGTGGAGGTGAAGGAGGAGGTGGAAGGAAAGAAGGAAGAAGAAAGAAAGAAGAAGGAAGAAGAAGAGGAGGAGGAGGAGAGGAAAGAGGAGGAGGAGGAGGAGGAGAAGGAAGGAAAGGAGGAGGAGGAGGAGGAGGAGGAGGAGGAGGAGGAGGAGAAGAAGAAGAAGAAGAAGAAGAAGAAGAAGAAGAAGAAGAAGAAGAAGAAGAAGAAGAAGAAGAAGAAGAAGAAGAAGAAGAAGAAGAAGAAGAAGAAGTAGTTTTGAAGGAGGGTGTAGAACCTTGAAGGTCAAGATTGGGCAGTCTGTGGCCTGCATTATCTTTTGTGATCTTCAGCACCAATTCAAAGGCTTTTTATAAAGGGTTAAAAGTTCCTCTCTCTTCTGTAGACCATGCATGGATCACCCCGTATTGTCCACACTGGTTGTAGCACCTCTTCCTTGAGATCTGCATGTTTATCATGTATATTTATTTTTGAGTGATCCTGGGGATCAAATCCAGGGTGTTCTTGCTTGCCTAGGAAGTGCTCTACCACGAAACTGATCCCCACAGTCGCCAGAGTTCGAACAAGACCATTGGTTCAAGTAACTTGACAATAACAGCTTCTCTCCAAGGGTTTAAAGCAGGATATTATTTTTTAAAAAGCGGGTCTACCTCAGGGGTGGGCTTCAAAAATTTCACCAATGGGTTCTTTGTTCTGGTGGCTGGGTGGGTGTGGCTATGGTGGGTGTGGCCTCATCAGCTGCCTGCACCATTGGGGGCGGGCGCTTTCACCTTCCCCAGGCTCTGGAGGTTTTCCCCGAGCCTCCGCACGGGCCCTGCTCTAACCTCTCATCCAAAAATGGCTGCGTGGAGACTCCTGGGAGGGGTGGGGATGGGCGAGGCATGGTGGGCGGGGCCAGCCAGCGGTGGGGTTCTCCAAACCGGCCATAATGTTAGAAACGGGTTATCCCAAACCTGAGCGAACCTGTAGCAGCTCACCCCTGGTCTACCTGGAGATGCCAGGAAGCCAACTTATGTGGAGCAACTCAAGTCTGACTACATTGAATAAAGAACAAACTAATACGCTCTTCTTCCTATTTTCTCCCCTTGCCCATTGACAGCTGGAGAGATTCCATTCAAAAGCCTTTTCTTTTAAAAGTTTGGAAACGCTGCCAGGGTTAACCCATTCTCACGCCACGCATCCCGGCTGCATTATGCGGTCCATTGTCTCCTGAACTGGGCAGAGTGCCCCACTGCACAGTCTCCTGTGCCTCTTTGACAGCTTCCCAGGTGGAGGAGATATGTTATTAAAAGGATTTTGAAGTCACCGACTATAAAAGCCACAAGAAAAGATATGGAATCCTTGGGACCTGGACAGCCATTTAAATAAGTACACACCATCCGTGGAGGATTTGGCATTGATCGGAGAAAGGATGCCAGAATATCACACTGGACTTTGTAGGCGTTTAAACAGAGCAAGGAGAAATTGCTTGGACTTAAATCTAGAGTGATTCACGGATGTTGTTTGGTTTCTATTGTTAAAGCGAACGGATTGTTCCCAATCCTTCTTATTATGCCCATTGAAAATGTTGGAGATCTTTTGAATCACTTAACGACAGTATTACTAGCTTAACAACTGAAGTGATTCACTGAACGACTGTGGCCAGGAAGGTCACACAACAGAGCAAACCTCACTGAACAAATGAGTCTCACTTAACAACAGGAATTAGCAACAGGCTCGGTTGTGATTGTAAGTCGAGGACTAGCCATACTGACTTTTCACAAATAAGGGAATACAACTGGGTTTTATGGACCAAATGCATCCTTAGACGAGAAGTAAAACAGTAAAATCTCTTTTCATAAATCCCGCCACGGGCTCTTAATGATGTTTGCGTTTGTGGTGTGGTGTTTTCTTCTGTTCTTCTAATGTTGGAGAAGAAACAGAACAGCAAATAACTCCGCGACCCTTTTCACCAGCTACAATATTGGTAGAGGAAGACAAAAGGGGTAGGGAATTGTTCCCAGGTTTAGTTGGAGTTGTGATTCAGGCAGGTATTAATGAAATTCCAAATCCTCTCCCCTTCTTGATCAGCGAAGCAAAGCAAGTAAACAAGAGGACAAGCTAATAAATAAAGAAAAGCTTGGGCCCTGGAGAATTCACACCCCCTTTGGGGATTGGAGTCTTCTCTTCCTCTGTAATCTCGAAGCTGGCTGCAGGAGAAGAGACATTTTTATGGAAGACTAATATGATATCTTTCCCACGGGGATCGCAAGGTGGCAGAAAACCCATCTCCGACTAGGTACTGGCTTAGTCAAACCATGCCTGGTGAATCTTAATTTATCTTCAGGAAGGGAGGGAGGAAAAAGAAGGGACAGAGAAGGGAAGGAGGGAGAGAGGAGGGAAAGAAGGAAGGAAGGAAGGAGAATGACAGGATTGAGAGATAGATGGATGGGCGAGTGGGTGGGTGGGTGGAAGGGAGGAAGAGGGAGGGAGGGGAGGAAGGAAGGAGAAAGGGAGGAGAGAGGAAATGAGAGGGAAAGAAGGAAGGAAGGAAGGAAGGAAGGAAGGAAGGAAGGAAGGAAGGAAGGAAGGAGGAAGGAAGGAGAATGCCAGGATTGAGAGATAGATAGATAGGCAAGTGGGTGGGTGGGTGGGTAGAAGGGAGGAAGAGGGAGGGGAATGAAGGAAGGAGAAAGGGAGGAAAGAGGAAATGAGAGGGAAGGAAGGAGAATGACAGGATTGAGAGATAGATGGATGGGCGAGTGGGTGAATGGAAGGGAGGAAGAGGGAGGGAGGGGGATGAAGGAAGGAGAAAGGGAGAAAAGAGGAAATGGGAGGGAAGGAAGGAGAATTGAGAGATGGTAGATGCATGGAAGGGAGGAAGAGGGAGGGAGGAAAGGACAAGAAATGAGGAAAGAGGGAAGAGGGAAGAAGGCAGGAAGGAAGGAGAAAGAGGATTAAGAGATGGATAGAGGGATGGAAGGGAGGGAGAAGGAGGAGAAAGAGAGGAAGGAAGAAGAAAGAATTGAGAGATGGGTGGATGGATGGAAGGGAGAGAGAGAGGGAAGGAGGGAGGGAGGGCAACAGGCAGGGAAGGAAGGAAGGAAGGAAGGAAGGAAGGAAGGAAGGAAGGAAGGAAGGAAGGAAGGAAGGAAAAAAAACAGTGGGACATGTTTTCTGGTAAAAGATCATATGTTCTGTTCTCTATATGAAGATTTCTGGAAGATATTCAGGGAAGGCAGATTATTCTACCCTAAGCTATTTTACAGAGAATTTGTGAATCTCAAACAGGAGGAAAAGGCAGAAAAGGAATATAGAACATTTTGAATTCCTTGTTAAAAGAAAAAAGAAAAAGAGTAGGAGAGAACGATCACATCTACTCTTGCAACTACCAGTTTGGGAATTACAGATCTCCCAAAAATTAACTTATTTTTTTTCCTTTCCAAAGCCTAGATCTCAAATTGGACACCTAGCATCCCCCATATCTTCCCCATAGCTCCTCCCCATTGTGCTCATCCCCCATAGCTTCCCCATAGCTCCTCCCCATTGTGCTCATCCCCCATAGCTTCCCCATAGCTCCTCCCCATTGTGCTCATCCCCCATAGCTTCCCCATAGCTCCTCCCCATAAGGAGTTGCAATAAGGTGGCTGAACTGAACCATCACTGGAATAAATTTGACGGCCATTTCTCTGGAATGGGTTAGGGTCTTCTGCTCGGGCAGGGGGTTGCATTAGAAGACCTCCAAGGTGCCATCCAACTCTGTTCTTCTGTAATAACAGAATCCATCTACACTTGGAGACAAATAACAGCAACAGCAATAACAGCAAATGGTGGCTCAGTGGCTAAGATGCAGAGCTTGTCGATCAGAAGGTCGGCAGTTTGGCGGTTCGAATCCCTAGCGCCACGTAATGGAGTGAGCTCCCATGACTTGTCCCAGCTTCTGCCAACCTAGCAGTCTGAAAGCAGGTTAAAAAATGCAAGTAGAAAAACAGGAACCACCTTTGGTGGGAAGGGAATAGCGTTCTGTGCACCTTTGGTGTTTAGTCATGCCATCCACATGACCACAGAGACGTCTTCGGACAGTGCTGGCTCTTCGGCTTTGAAACGGGGATGAGCACCGCCCTCTAGAGTCGGGAACGACTAGCACAGATGTGCAAGGGGAACCTTTACTTTTACTAACAGCAACTTTGGTGCTGTTACTTCAAGTATCTTCCTGACGGAGAACTTATCCTTCTTTCCAGGATCAGCAAAAATAAAAATAAAACTCCAGCTTGCTGTAGGACTTCCCACTGTGTCCAGAAAACCATTCCTAAAATCGCAGTTGTAATGCACTCTTAATGGTTCCCCAAATGAAAAAAGAAAAAAAAAAGACGACTATAAAGGAATATACATGCCGGGACATAATGATCGTGGCTAATTAATTTTCGTTTCTTTGCACACCGTTTGAACGAAGGAAGAGGAAGTGACTTGAAAGCTAAGCTAGGAAAGTTTCCTCGAGGAGATAAATTAATCAACTTGATAAACCATAGTAGCTAAGATTTATTTTTTTAAAAAAAAAACGCATGATGGAAATAACATCTCGATTGAAGTTGTAACTTCGTTATACCTAATATAAACCAAACTCCTTTCGGTTTAATTTCAAGGGAACGATATCAAAGTTCCTTTGAAATTGGTGAATTGTTCTCATCTTCTCCAACGGTCATTAAAAAGTGGGCCTAGGAAACCGATTTCCCTTATTTGGGTGGAGATTAAATTTCTTTATTTACGATCGAGTTTCCACAGGCTTCATGTGCCCGTGAAGCCAATGACAGTGAAGGACAGGGCAAACGACAAGTGGGTGGATCAGAAGGAATCAAAAGGATCCCTTATCCCTCTTGGATTTTCTAAAGTCTAATAATAAGGAGAGGCTTCCATGTCTTGAAAAAATGCAGGCAGTAGAACATTGTCCCCTGGTTGTCAGGGTTGCGAGTAAGACCCCCAACGAAAGAAGACTCTGAGGCTTGAGGTTCCTCAAAGTTCCACTTCATTAGAGATGTCATGTTGGCACACCTGGGAAAGCCTGAATCTAAAAGCTTCCCGGTTTTCCCTACCCAAAAGAAAGTCCCTGCCCAGCACCCACATGTCCATCAAACACTGACCCAATTGGAGATGCCTCCCAGTCACACCACTCCAGGTGCAGGGCAAAGTGTCCTTGACTCTCTAAGGAAAGAATGTTATTTTGACTACATGCCTCCCGTACTTCATATAATCCTCCCCTCCCATTTTCCCACTGCAGAAAGTTAGCACCCACCCTTCTCCTAGAAAAATGAAATATCCTGGGAAATATTGAAAAGGCAGAATATTATATTTCCCTGGACCAGAAATGGAGAAATATGTTTCTAGGCAGGAAACAGGCTCACTCTTAATAGCCCCCACCTTGGTCAATGGTCCATTAAAAAGTCTGAGACAGTCTATTCTACATAACAAAGACCTCCCCTTCAGCTCCAGGGTGATGGGATGGTAGTATTAGCCGTTTACCCATCTCACCACGGGGCACCTGGGAAGAAGCGATGCTCAACCCAATGTGGACTCACAGCCTAGAGAGTTGCCCCTGCATGGCCCCATGGGAGCCTGACAACCAATCAGAATACAAGCTGAAGATCAAAGCCCAGAGAGGGCATAAAACCAGGGACTTTCAGCATCTCTGCCTCTTTTCTTCTTCACCCAACACCTGGAAGCATCTGATCCCCCTTTTCTGTCCAGGAGCTCAAGCCATGGGGTCCTGTCCACCATTAAACCATCTTTCTAAGCAGCCTCCCAGTGTCTTTTTCCCCACTTGGAGCTGAACCCACAGTAGAAAATGTGGCAGGCCTAAAGGCCCAATGTAAAAGATGGCTTCCAGGTCTGACAGTGGTCGCTTTGTCCTGAAGTGGGGTTGAGTTGACACCTGTCTGTGTGACACCTTTCCTTTCTGTCATGAGTCATCCACACATTAAGGGAAGTTGATGTTGATCCTCTATAAAAAAAATTAAAAAAAACCCTGAGCAGCCATCTAAATTCTAAAGCAACCTGATGACGTCGGGAATGAGCTCAAGTGGAAGAACCTCTATAAGGCAGATATATTTATTCGTGATCCAGCAACATTGATGGCAATGTGTCCACGGTTAAAAAGATCCGCTTTCAAAGACCAAGAAGGAAGAAGAGAAAGGAGGAAGGAAGAAACAGGAAGAAGGAGGAAGGAGGAGGAGGAGGAGGAGGAAGAAGAAGAAGAGGAAGAGGAGGAGGAGGAGGAGAAAAAGAGAAACAGAAGAAGAAGAAGAAGAATTTTTCTTAGATTTTTTTTAGATTTTTATTTTCTTAGATTTTTAGACCGCCCCTCTCCCAAAAAGGGACTCGGGGCGGTGTACAGTCAATAATAAAAACATTCACAATAATTAAATACGTTTAAACTGCATTTAAGATACATTGGAGGAGGAAATAGACTGTGCTAAGAAATAAATAATACTAATCTTAAAACATCACAAATAAAACCCCAACCCTAAAATAAAATAAATCCCTGGGAGGTACAACTAAGAAAGTGCCAGGCCAGCTGATTGAAACAGGTGAGTCTTTAACTTTTGCCGGAAGGAACGGAGGTCGGTGGTAGTTCGAATGTCTGGGGGGAGGTCATTCCAGAGGGTTGGGCCCATCACAGAGAAGGATCTACTCCTAGGTGTCGCCCGCTGGCATTGACTAGCAGACGGCACCAGGAGGAGCCCCTCTCTGTGTGAGCGAATAGGTCGCAGGGACGTGTGTGGTAGGATGCGATCCTGCAGGTAACTAGGTCCACTGCCATGGAGCGCTTTAAAGATGGTAATCAATACCTTGAAACGCACCCGAAAGGCCACAGGTAGCCAGTGCAGCTCGCGCAGGAGAGGTGTTACGTGGGAGTAACATGTACGTCCCATAATAGCCCGCGCGGCTGCGTTCTGAACTAGCTGCAGTCTCCGGATGCGTCCCAAGGGAAGCCCCATGTAGAGAGCATTGCAGTAGTCCAGGCGAGACGTCACCAGCGCATGAGTGACCGTGCGCAGGGCACTCCGGTCCAGTAGGGGGCGCAATTGGCGCACCAGGCGAACCTGGTGGAACGCCCCCCTTGCCACGGCTGCCACATGGTCCTCCATTGACAGCCGGGCATCAAGGAGGACGCCCAAATTGCGCGCCCGCTCCACAGGGGACAATTGTTCGCCCCCTATGGCCAGCGATGGAGTCAGCTGGCTGAACCGAGGTGCCGGTAACCACAGCCACTCGGTCTTGGAGGGGTTGAGTTTGAGTCTGTTGTCCCCCATCCAGACCCCGACGGCTTCCAAACACCGGGACATCACTTCGACAGCCTCGTTGGGGTGGTTTGGGGTTGAAATATACAGCTGAGTATCATCAGCGTAAAGATGGTACTCAACCCCAAAACCACGGATGATCTCACCCAGCGGCTTCACATATGCGTTGAACAGGAGAGGCGAGAGGACCGACCCCTGTGGCACCCCACAAGTGAGTGGCCTCAGGGGCGATCTCTGCCCCCCTGTCAACACACATTGCTTCCGGTCGGAGAGGTAGGAGCCGAACCACCGCAAAACGGTGCCTCCGACTCCCATCCCCTCCAACCGGCGCAATAGGATACCATGGTCGATGGTATCAAAAGCCGCCGAGAGGTCTAATAGGACCAGGATAGAGGAGCAACCCCTATCTCTGGCCCTCCAGAGATCATCAACCAACGCGACCAAGGCTGTCTCAGTGCTGTGCCCGGGTCGGAAGCCGGACTGGCGCGGGTCTAGATAGTCGGATTCGTCTAGGTGTCGTGGGAGCTGCTGCGCCACCACATTCTCAACAACCTTCGCCAAGAAGGGGAGGTTGGAGACTGGACGATAGTTAGCTAGCTCCATTGGGTCGAGCGCAGGCCTCTTGAGCAAGGGTCTCACCACCGCCTCTTTCAAGGCGGTTGGTAAGTATCCCTCACTCAGTGAGGCGCTCACCAGGCCCAGGAGCCAGCCTCGTGTCACCTCCCAGGCTGCCAGTACCAGCCAGGAGGGGCACGGGTCCGTTAAACAAGTGGTGGGTCGCAGCCGTCCACGCAGCCTGTCCAAATCCTCGGGGGCAACAGAGTCAAACTCCTCCCAGAATGGTCTCTCAAGACTCGCTGTTGGCGGCTCGTCTGGTCCACTGACGGAGGTCCACCCGCTCCGGATCTGATCGATTTTGTCCTGAAGATATTCCCCAAACTCCTCTGCTCTACCCTGTAAGGGTGTCTCCCGCGCCCCCTGCGATAAGAGGGAGCGAGTCACCCTAAACAGGGCGGCAGGGCGGTTATCCGCGGACGCAATAAGAGCAGCACAATGTCTACGTTTGGCTGCTCTTATTGCCACAAGGTAAGTCTGCAAATAGGCTCTTACCTGTGTTCGGTCAGATTCGGAGCGCGAGGATCTCCATCTGCTCTCTAGACGTCTCCTGTGGCGCTTCATCACCCTGAGCTCCTCAGTAAACCAAGGAGCCCGGGTGGGTCGGTGCCGCAGGAGAGGTCGCAACGGCGCAACCCGGTCCAAGGCCCCAGTCGTCGCCCTATTCCAGGCAGTCACTAGGTCCTCGGAACGGGAGCGGGACAAGGCTACAGGTATTGGCCCAAGCTCCGTCAGGAATCTATCAGATTCCATCAGGTGCCTGGGGCGGTACCAGTTTATAGAGTCTGGTTCCGCCTCCTCGCGGTGGGGGATAGCGCCAGGGAAGTCCAGCCGGAGGGATGAGTGGTCTGACCATGACAAGGGCGTGATAACTAAATCCCCTATTCCCAGATCACTCGTCCACTGTTCAGATACAAAAATGAGGTCCAGTGTGTGGCCCCCTTCGTGAGTGGGGCCCTGCACTAATTGGGTCAGGTCCATGGCCGTCATGGAAGCCATGAACTCCCGAGCCGCCTCGGAAGCCGCTCCCGTTGACGGCAAGTTGAAATCCCCCATGACCAAAAGTCTGGGAGTCTCAACTGCCGTCGCTGAGATTAGCTCGAGGAGCTCGGGCAGGGCTGCTGATGCATAGCGAGGAGCCAAGTATACAATCAGCAAGCCCCACTGCCTCCCTGGGCCCCAACTCACACCAAGGGACTCACACCCGGGTATCTGAGGAACAGTGAACTCCCTCGGCTTTAAACATTCCCGCATAACCACCGCCACCCCACCACCCTTACCCAGGGCCCGAGGCTGATGGAATGCTCGGAAACCCGGTGGGCACATTTCCACGAGGGGTAAACCACCCTCGTGGCCCAACCAGGTCTCCGTTATCCCTGCAAGGTCTAGCTCCCCCTCTGAGATCAACTCATTGATGAGGGGGGCCTTGTTGGTGACAGACCTTGCGTTGCAAAGCATCAGCCGCAGGCCCTGGCTCTGTAGCACCTGTCCACCTAGACTGCAGGGGTTGGTACAAGCGACCGGGCGTAACCAGCAGCCGCGGTCTCCCAACCGACCTTGGGATCTTATCCTGTCCTCGCATCCCCTCCTCCCCGCAACCGTTGTAATAGGACAACCCTCTGCTTTCGTGACCTTTGTATTCCCCCCCTCCACCGCGTCCCCGTCCTTCCTGGACTCACCCGTCTGTCCGGCTCTAGCCCTCCTCCCGGTCTGGTTAACCCTCCCCCCCACCCTGGGACCCCCTAAAAAAGATAAAAAACACTTTACTAAAAATCCCCTGAAGAAGAAGAAGAAGAAGAAGAAGAAGAAGAAGAAGAAGAAGAAGAAGAAGAAGAAGAAGAAGAAGAAGAAGAAGAAGAAGAAGACAACAGGAGGAGGAGGAGGAGGAGGAGGAAGGAAGGAAAGAAGGAAGGAAGGAAGGAAGGAAGGAAGGAAGGAAGGAAGGAAGGAAGGAAGGAAAAGGAAATACATGCCCTTTTGATACCTATGTATTTTCTGTTATGGTCTCAGATCTTTACAACATCTGGAAAACATCATTGTTAAACAAAACCCACCTGAGGTGGGGAAATGTCTCTCATGTATTTCTCTGTTTCTCGCTATTTGTCTTAACAAAAAGAAAGAGGAGGAGGAAAAAGAAAGAAGGAAGGAAGGAAAGAAAGAAAGAAGGAAGGAAGGAAAAAAGAAAGAAAGAGAAAGGAAGAAAGGAAGGAAGGCCTGGATTAAATTCACATATTTTGCTAGGTCCATGTATTATACAGTTGTGGAAGCAAAATCAGAATTGTCAACAAAGACCCCATTTTTCTTCACGGCCTCGGGAGAACCCAACCCACCAAGCAGTTGCAAAGGACAAGTGAGGGTGGGAGATCAAATCCATGTTCATTTGTGTCAGCCATAGGAGAAATAACACTTGATCTCAGGAGCGCACTGAAGCAGACGAATTACCTTCCTGAGACCCAATGTGCTGAGGTGGCATTCTACCGTGCCAGCCAGTCCATAAAGTCAAGTAAGATTTCTGATCCTCAAAGGGCAAGTTAAATGCAGCCTGAATAAGAAGCTTCTGATTTATAATAGACGGAGAAGACCCTGGAAGTGATTAAATCAGTGCTTTCCAAACTTTTTCCTTCATTAACCAAACCAAAAAGTCTTTTTATAAAAGAAAAAAGAAAAAATCACAGCCGAAGTATAACACTTTAAGTCAGTTTATATGTCCCTGCTGTGATTGGGTAATAGGTTTCGTGTGTTGTTAACTAAAGAAAAACCACTTTTAGCGTAATTTACCAAGATTTGGGAAGACGGGATTAAATGCACACACAGAAACAAACGTAAGGTGCCTAAAACCAATTTGGGTTTTGTGTGAGTACCTGTATGCATTTTCAACCGTTAAGAAAATATCCTATCTCTATTTCGGTAACCATTTTTTGTATATTTATTGCTGGCAATTCTTCTTTTCTCCAAAAGAACCAGTTGCATTGTAAATTATAAGCATATTGCATGCATTAGAAGGTCTGCATTCAAATTGTGATCAAGCTACACCTAATCTTTGACTTTGGACGACATAGAAACCAGTGGTGGGATTTATTTTTTTTGCTACCGGTTCTGTGGATGTGGCTTGGTGGGCTTGGCAGGGAAAGGATACTGCAAAATCTCCATTCCTTCCCCACTCCAGGGGAAGGATAGTGCAAAATCTCCATTCCTTCCCCACTCCAGGGGAAGGATACTTCAAAATCTCCATTCCCTCCCCACTCCAGGGGAAGGATACTATAAAATCTCCATTCCCTCCCCACTCCAGGGGAAGGATACTTCAAAATCTCCATTCCCTCCCCACTCCAGGGGAAGGATACTGCAAAATCCCCATTCCCTTCCCCACTCCAGGGGAAGGATACTGCAAAATCCCCATTCCCTCCCCACTCCAGGGGAAGGATACTGCAAAATCCCCATTCCTTCCCCACTCCAGGGGAAGGATACTGCAAAATCCCCATTCCCTCCCCACTCCAGGGGAAGGATACTATAAAATCTCCATTCCCTCCCCACTCCAGGGGAAGGATACTATAAAATCTCCATTCCCTCCCCACTCCAGGGGAAGGATACTGCAAAATCCCCATTCCTTCCCCACTCCAGGGGAAGGATACTATAAAATCTCCATTCCCTCCCCACTCCAGGGGAAGGATACTATAAAATCTCCATTCCCTCCCCACTCCAGGGGAAGGATACTGCAAAATCCCCATTCCTTCCCCACTCCAGGGGAAGGATACTGCAAAATCTCCATTCCCTCCCCACTCCAGGGGAAGGATACTGCAAAATCTCCATTCCCTCCCCACTCCAGGGGAAGGATACTGCAAAATCTCCATTCCCTCCCCACTCCAGGGGAAGGATACTATAAAATCTCCATTCCCTCCCCACTCCAGGGGAAGGATACTGCAAAATCTCCATTCCCTCCCCACTCCAGGGGAAGGATACTGCAAAATCCCCATTCCTTCCCCACTCCAGGGGAAGGATACTGCAAAATCTCCATTCCCTCCCCACTCCAGGGGAAGGATACTATAAAATCTCCATTCCCTCCCCACTCCAGGGGAAGGATACTATAAAATCTCCATTCCCTCCCCACTCCAGGGGAAGGATACTGCAAAATCCCCATTCCTTCCCCACTCCAGGGAAAGGATACTGCAAAATCCCCATTCCTTCCCCACTCCAGGGGAAGGATACTATAAAATCTCCATTCCCTCCCCACTCCAGGGGAAGGATACTATAAAATCTCCATTCCCTCCCCACTCCAGGGGAAGGATACTGCAAAATCTCCATTCCCTCCCCACTCCAGGGAAAGAATACTGCAAAATCCCCATTCCTTCCCCACTCCAGGGGAAGGATACTATAAAATCTCCATTCCCTCCCCACTCCAGGGGAAGGATACTATAAAATCTCCATTCCCTCCCCACTCCAGGGGAAGGATACTATAAAATCTCCATTCCCTCCCCACTCCAGGGGAAGGATACTGCAAAATCCCCATTCCTTCCCCACTCCAGGGGAAGGATACTGCAAAATCCCCATTCCTTCCCCACTCCAGGGGAAGGATACTATAAAATCTCCATTCCCTCCCCACTCCAGGGGAAGGATACTATAAAATCTCCATTCCCTCCCCACTCCAGGGGAAGGATACTATAAAATCTCCATTCCTTCCCCACTCCAGGGGAAGGATACTGCAAAATCCCCATTCCTTCCCCACTCCAGGGGAAGGATACTATAAAATCTCCATTCCCTCCCCACTCCAGGGGAAGGATACTATAAAATCTCCATTCCCTCCCCACTCCAGGGGAAGGATACTGCAAAATCCCCATTCCTTCCCCACTCCAGGGGAAGGATACTGCAAAATCTCCATTCCCTCCCCACTCCAGGGGAAGGATACTGCAAAATCTCCATTCCCTCCCCACTCCAGGGGAAGGATACTGCAAAATCTCCATTCCCTCCCCACTCCAGGGGAAGGATACTATAAAATCTCCATTCCCTCCCCACTCCAGGGGAAGGATACTGCAAAATCTCCATTCCCTCCCCACTCCAGGGGAAGGATACTGCAAAATCCCCATTCCTTCCCCACTCCAGGGGAAGGATACTGCAAAATCTCCATTCCCTCCCCACTCCAGGGGAAGGATACTGCAAAATCTCCATTCCCTCCCCACTCCAGGGGAAGGATACTGCAAAATCTCCATTCCCTCCCCACTCCAGGGGAAGGATACTATAAAATCTCCATTCCCTCCCCACTCCAGGGGAAGGATACTGCAAAATCTCCATTCCCTCCCCACTCCAGGGGAAGGATACTGCAAAATCTCCATTCCCTCCCCACTCCAGGGGAAGGATACTGCAAAATCTCCATTCCCTCCCCACTCCAGGGGAAGGATACTGCAAAATCCCCATTCCCTCCCCACTCCAGGGAAAGGATACTGCAAAATCCCCACTCCAGGGGAAGGATACTGCAAAATCTCCATTCCCTCCCCACTCCAGGGGAAGGATACTGCAAAATCTCCATTCCCTCCCCACTCCAGGGGAAGGATACTGCAAAATCTCCATTCCCTCCCCACTCCAGGGGAAGGATACTGCAAAATCCCCATTCCCTCCCCACTCCAGGGAAAGGATACTGCAAAATCCCCACTCCAGGGGGAAGGATACTGTAAAATCTCCAGGGGGAAGGATACTGCAAAATCTCCATTCCCTCCCCACTCCAGGGGAAGGATACTGTAAAATCTCCATTCCCTCCCCACTCCTGGAGAAAGGTTACTGCAAAATCTCCATTCCCTCCCCACTCCAGGGGAAGGATGCTGCAAAATCTCCATTCCCTCCCCACTCCAGGGGAAGGATACTGCAAAATCTCCATTCCCTCCCCACTCCAGGGGAAGGATACTGTAAAATCTCCATTCCCTCCCCACTCCTGGAGAAAGGTTACTGCAAAATCTCCATTCCCTCCCCACTCCAGGGGAAGGATGCTGCAAAATCTCCATTCCCTCCCCACTCCAGGGGAAGGATACTGCAAAATCTCCATTCCCTCCCCACTCCAGGGGAAGGATACTGCAAAATCTCCATTCCCTCCCCACTCCAGGGGAAGGATACTGTAAAATCTCCATTCCCTCCCCACTCCTGGAGAAAGGTTACTGCAAAATCTCCATTCCCTCCCCACTCCAGGGGAAGGATGCTGCAAAATCTCCATTCCCTCCCCACTCCAGGGGAAGGATACTGCAAAATCTCCATTCCCTCCCCACTCCAGGGGAAGGATACTGCAAAATCTCCATTCCTTCCCCACTCCAGGGGAAGGATACTATAAAATCTCCATTCCCTCCCCACTCCAGGGGAAGGATACTGCAAAATCCCCATTCCTTCCTCACTCCAGGGGAAGGATACTGCAAAATCTCCATTCCTTCCCCACTCCAGGGGAAGGATACTGCAAAATCCCCATTCCTTCCCCACTCCAGGGGAAGGATACTATAAAATCTCCATTCCCTCCCCACTCCAGGGGAAGGATAGTGTAAAATCCCCATTCCTTCCCCACTCCAGGGGAAGGATACTTTAAAATCTCAATTCCTTCCCCACTCCAGGGGAAGGATACTGCAAAATCCCCATTCCCTCCCCACTCCCGGGGTAAGGATACTGCAAAATCTCCATTCCCTCCCCACTCCCGGGGTAAGGATACTGCAAAATCTCCATTCCCTCCCCACTCCGGAAGAAGGATACTGCAAAATCCCCATTCCCTCCCCACTCCCGGGGTAAGGATACTGCAAAATTTCCATTCCCTCCCCACTTCAGAGGAAGGTTACTGCAAAATCCCCATTTCCTCCCAATCAGCTGGGACTTGGGAGGCAGAGAATAGATGGGGGCAGGGCTAGTCAGATGGTAGTATTTACCGGTTCTTCGAACTACTCAAAGTTTCCACTACCGGTTCTCCAGAACTGGTCAGAACCTGCTGAATACCACGTCTGATAGAAACGTAGAAACATATTGTCAAAGATGTCAAATGCATTCCTCTGTGTTAACAATCCAACTAGCAAACCAGTAGTGAGTTCCTACTGGTTCGGATCAGTTCGGCCAAGCTGGTAGTGGTTTGGTGGCCCGGGTCACTGGAACCGTCAGCGACCCAGGCCTGCCATGCCCCCGAACCGGTTCTCTCTCTTGGCTTTTGCTTCTGCGCATGCACAGAACACTTTTATAGTATTGTGCATGTGTGCGCAGCGCACATCGAGCATGTGCGCATGGGTGGCGCAGCCACAAGCAAATCAGCAGCAATGACTGCCAGAACCCACCCCTGTAGCAAACCCAAGAAAAGTAGACATTCTCAGGAACTTTGTAATCCAAAAAGCAAAACTTTATGGTACTGAAGGATCAAAACCATCTCTGGTTTTTCTCACGCAATGCTTGTATAGTTAAACCATAGCTTTTCTTTCTCTCCACCCTTGGTTGGTCACATTTCCAATTATGAATTGTCCTTTTGTTTTGAGAACAGTCCACTTCTTTGCCGGACACCTGCATCAGAGGCCTTGGTTCCCACTTGGCTCTCACAGTCCATCTCTGGAGCACCTGCATTCTTTCTACACCCCGCCCCCACATTATTTGACAAGATGAACAGCGGAAAGACCTAAAAGTTTCAAAAACTGTTCAACCTTGACACTCGATTTCACTAAAATTGTCCTTCTTTGACCCAATTTGGGGATTATCACTGATCAAATTATTTGAGGGGAGCTCAGAAAAGGGGGTACACAATTCTTACAGGATTGACTATTACAGGGACTTTCATGGTCAGGCTGAGATTTGAATATGGACCTTTCCGTCCTTGTTTAAAACATTGTTTTGCCCTTTTTTTGGACATCTTACAGAGTTCTCAGCAATTGCTGCAAATCAAAATCTCTTTGTAGAGCGGTTTCTTCCCGCTCTGATTTTTGATCTTGCGTAATATTCTGACTCCAGGAAAGCATCTTGTCAGCTTCTTGTAACCACATCTTCATCTGTTTTCCAGCTTAACAGCAGAAAAACTGTATCAGAGCGGAGGAGGAGGAGGGGAGGAGGAGGAGGAAGACGACTGTGTGGTCCTTGGTGATTTCTGAGCTTGTGGTTTTCTTGCAGACGTTTCATTACCAAACTAAGTAACATCATCAGTTCTAGAAGGAAGTGGGATTTGGAAAAGGAGGAGGAGGAGGAGGAGGAGGAGGAGGAGGAGGAGGAGGAGGAGGAGGAGGAGGAGGAGGAGGAGGAGGAGGAGGAGGAGGAGGAGGAGGAGGAGGAGGAGGAGGAGGAGGAAGATTGTATCAGTGGTTTGGTACAAATAAAGACAGAGAGCAGGTATTTGGCTTGATAAGCTATATGTGTTTATTCAGCCAAATAAAGACAACACCTTCTTTGCAAGAGGGAACCTTGGACACTATTTGACACTCATATTTATATCTTTGCTACATTGCCCACTTCTCCATCCAGAAGGACTGGCATAACCTACCCTCACAAGCTGGCACACTCTAGATAAGATAAAGAATTACATAAATAGTCATCCACCTCCCTTGGAGGTCTTTCAAGGACATTGGGGGTTTCCTGGATAATTTTTTATGACCTTGAAGGCCTGCAGAGGCCATGGTGCCATCAGCACATATGCTCCTTCCATATTGTTGATAGAAATATTAGATTGCTAGTCAACAGGAGGAGGAGGAGGAGGAGGAGGAGGAGGAGGAGGAGGAGGAGGAGGAGGAGGAGGAGGAGGGGGAGGGGGAGGAGGAGGAGGAGGAGGAGGAGGAGGAGGAGGAGGGGAAGGGGAAGGGGAAGGGGAAGAAGAAGAAGGACAAAAAGGAGGAGGAGGAGGAGGAGAAGTAGTTGTAGTAGCAGCAGCAGTAGTAGTTCAGTAGGACAAAGAAGGGGTAGATGAAGTTGTTTGTGTTTCCTACAGGAGGAAGAGAAGAAGAAGGAGAAAAAAAATAAAGACAGACCAACATCTTGTCAAGACCAACATCTATTCTGGTGCCATCTTCTTCCTGCACACCTCTCCATTGGGGCTTAAAAAAATAAAGAACCCCCCCCCCTTCAGTTGGCCATCACTGTTCTTCACTCATTGAAAAAAAAAAGGGTCTTTTGTTTATGCACAAAATCAAAACCCCAAATGGAAAACATTCAAGGTCAGGGCGACGGCAAATAAGAAAAATCGCAAAGCCGACCAAGTCTGACACCAGCTGATAAGTCACTTTTTGCATGCGGAGAGCCTCTCATCCATCATGTTTTCAGGTGGCGGTGTGGAAGATTTGTCCCATTAACTGAAATTCACCAAGTAAGGAGATGCAATGGGAATCCTGCATGTCGGGCAAAGGGAGAATCTCCTCTTCTTTATGAACAGGATTAAAAGAAAGGCGTGGAGAAAGAAAGACAGAAAGAAAGAAAGAAAGAAAGAAAGAAAAAGAAAGAAAGAAAGAAAGGAAGGAAGGAAGGAAGGAAGGAAGGAAGGAAGAAAGAAAGAAAGAAAGAAAGAAAGAAAGAAAGAAAGAAAGAAAGAAAGAAAGAAGAAAGAACTCTGTATTGCCAGCAAAATCTAATGGAGGAACCCACCCTGAGAAAAGCCTTTTGATAAATGCTAGAGCTACTTCTCACTGCAAAATCCAGAAGAGGCGAAGAGTTGAGAAATATCTACCAATGGAAGACAAGTTTTGCAATTTAGGATTGAACTGTGCTGTGCTTGGTGCGCTGTGAGCTTGATGGTTTTCCTTGCAGACATTTCATGACCCAACTAGGCAACATCATCAGTACTAGGAGGGAGAAGGAAGAGGAGGACTTTGGGATCCACGGTACCCTCTGAGCTTGGTGGTTTTCTTGCAGACATTTCATTACCCAACTGGGCAACATCATCAGTGCTAGAAGGAGGAGGGGAGGGGGAGGAGGACTGTGGGGTCCTTGGTGCTCTCTGAGATGAGTACAAAGCTCACTCCCTTCTAACACGGATGATGTGACCCAGTTAGGTGATGAAACCTCTGCAAAAAAACAACCCAGTTTAGAGAGTACCAAGAACTCCACAATGTCGGGTGTAACTTGGATTGTTTGGCATAGCCCAGACCTTGAAGAGGTTTTCTGTCTTCTTCTGTCTGCCTCCGGTCTCCTTACCTTCTGGAGCCCTGTGACTTTCCCAAATCTTGTAAACTCTTTCATCCCCATTAACCTTTGAGCCCTCCGGATTCATCGATCTTCATTTTAAAATTCACCAATGACTTTGGATAATGTTCCAAGCTCTCTTTCTCTTCATTAATGAACTCCGTCTGGTCTCTGCTAGCTACTTAGAGTTTGCCCGACGGGCTCCAGAAAATAATTGTGCATTCTTTTTTTAAAAATAATTTTTTTTATTATTATTTTTAATTTTCAAAACAAACACAACACATCCTTCTTTACATACTGTAGAAAGTGTATCAGTTGGTTACAAAAAGGCTTTGGTACATCTTTCCACAGTCAACAAACATTTCATATTAACTCAAGTGTTTTAACCCAGATATTTATACATGTTACCATCACCATACCTCCATTTTCATTTGACTATAATTGTTTAAACGTCCTTCATCATAAAATATACCAAGATTTAATACATAACCACATACTGGCGTTTCATTTACTATTTCTAAAATCCTCCAATAACACTGAATCCTTATGTCCTATTCTAGCTAAACATTCATAATATTTAATAACAAAGTTTTCTAATCCTCCTTTCCAAATCACTGTTTACAATTTACATCCAGTTTCCTTATGTTGTACCCATACCTGTATATACGTTGTTATCATTATCCCTCCTTTATTTAACTATATCCTGCATCATAACATTTCCCCCTAATAATCAAGACTTAACTGTATCTTAGTTCTTTTTTTATTAACCTTTATATATAATCCAAAAGGATTTCTAATCTTCCTTTCATGGGTACCATTCAATATTCATATCCAATTATTACTTATCATAACACTACACATTGTATATATTATTATCATTATCAATTATTTATTTAACTAGATCTATTGTCACTACATTTCACTAAGTTTAACTAGTTTCAAATTATACTCTTCCATCTATCAACCTGTATCTTTCCAGTAGCAAAAGTGTCTCATATCTTCTGCCATTTGTGGTGTCAGTCCTCTAATCATCTCCTTAATCAACTTTGTATAGACTCCTCTTAGCAACTCCTTGCTTATAAAATCTCTCATGTAATTTCGATGCCCTTCTTCTGTTTCCTTAATCAGCTTATCTTTGATTGTCGGTAGTGTTATCAATGATATTGCTAATAAAATTTCTCTCTTTAAATCCATAAATTCTTTTGTTTTTTCTTCTTCTATATCTTGCCATCTGGGGTAGATTTCCCCTCCATTTAATTCCTCTTTCAGTATTCCACTCTTTCCATTTTCAGAGACAAACCAATCACCATAAATATCAGCAATTTTAATTTCTTTATATTCATTTTCCTCTTTGATTCCACTTGATAAACATCTCCAACTTCTTCATCATATTTTGCTGTTAGATGCTCTAAGTCTTCCAACTTCTTCTCTATCCTCTCATATGTGTTTGATAATTTCTGTATTTCTGAGAATATCTTTGCAGACTTAAATTTTATTTCTGCTGTTGAAATTGTGCCATTATCTCTAGCTAACAAACACTGCTGCTCTAGGTTGGAAGGTTTTAACAAGATTAAGCATAGATTCACAATAACGTTTTATTTTCACCTTTCTCTGGTTAAAGATATACTTCAAAAGGACATTGGTATGCTTTTCTTCTTATCACTCTCTATAAACATGCAGTGAGACCTTGAAGTGCCAAGCCAGGATAATCAGTGAGAAAAGAAAGAGTGTTTCGTTTCCAATACACAAACCTCCAGCCTCCGAGTAGTGGTGTTATTGTTGCAATTTTCTTAGTTTCTTTTTGAATCTTTTTTGTATTTCAAGTTTTTTAAAAAAAGTGCGATTCTTGAAGTAGTTAGAAGAACACCCACAGTAATGAAACAGGAGAATTTTAGTCCATAGGTTACAAAGAATAATAAAAGAAAAAAATAGAAGAAAACTTAATCCATTCGTTTTAAAAGGCTTGCATAAATTCCATCCATGAAGATAGCATTTAAAAAGTAAGATTCCAAACTTAATTCCGCCACTTATTTCTTCTGTTCTCCAATTTAAATTAATTTTAAGTTTTTTATAGGCAGTCTCTTTTAAAACGGTAAAAATTCCTCACCAGCTGGAAACACTTTCTCTTTCTGTATCCTTCCATTTTGGAGCCGCCCGAACTTCATCAGCCTGATGGCTGGATTTTTTGTCGCCGGCTTGAAGAACTTCTCTTGGATCGATCAGGGACTTTGCGATGTCCCTGAGATCAGCAAGATGTATTCTTCCTGTTCACCGTCTCTGCAGGACGGTTTAGGTCTGTTTGGACCACCCAGTGGCAAAAGTATCAACGGCGATCTCAGAGCATTTGGCACCTCCTCCAACAATTGTGCATTCTGAACCTTGAGCTCTTCCATTTTTTTCCTGATGATGCCACTTAGATATGTTATAAGTATCTAAAACCTTTAGGGAGAACTGATGAAATGAAAACATTGTGGTTAGGAGACCATTTTACTATTGTAATGATCCTGGCATGCAGGACAATAAGGCAGTCCTTTGGGAAATCAAAGGCTTCTCTTTGTTTCGGCCGGTAGGAGAACTTCAAATGTCCTTAGGTAAGTCACCCATGAAGGTGTGTCTGTGTATTTGCGTGCGTGCATTTAGCTCTTACCCAATTCAGAATAATAAAGTCGGAATGGATCTTGGAGGTCTTCTAGTCCAGCCCCCTGCTCAAGCAGGACAGCCTAGATCATATCAATCAATCAATCAATCAATCAATCAATCAGAATTGAGCTGGAAGGGACCTGGGAAGTCTTCTAGTCAACCCCCTGCTTAAGCAGGAGAGCCTAGACCATTTCAATCAATCAGAATCGAGCTGGAAGGGATATTGGAGGTCTTCTAGTCAACCCCCTGCTCAAGCAGGAGAGCCTAGACCATTTCAATCAATCAGAATCGAGCTGGAAGGGATATTGGAGGTATTCTAGTCAACCCCTCAAGCAGGAGAGCCTAGACCATTTCAATCAATGAACCAGAATCGAGCTGGAAGGGACCTTGGAGGTCTTCTAGTCAACCCCATGCTCAAGCAGGAGAGCTTAAACCTTTTCAATCAATCAATCAATCAGAATCAAGAAGGGATCTTGGAGGTTTTCTAGTCAACCCCATTCTCAAGCAGGAGAGCCTGGACCATTTCAATCAATCAATCAATCAATCAGAATCAAGCTGGAAGGGATCTTGGAGGTCTTCTAGTCCAACCCCCTGCTCAAGCAGGAGAGTCTAGACCCCGGATGGTGAACCTATGGCACGCGTGCCACAGGGGACACATGTAGCCATTTGTCAGGGCATGCGAGGCGTTGCCCTGTCAGCTGGCCAGCACGCATGCGGAGTGCAAAACAACGGCCCTATGGGCAAACCAGAGGTTCAGGAAAGGAAGTTCGTAGGGCTGGTTTAAGCTCTCCTGAGCCTTCAGGGGCCTTCTGGAGGCTTCCCTGAAGGCTCCGGAGGACAAAAAATGACCCTATGAGCAAACCAGCAGTCTGTCCTAAACTTCCGGTTTGCCCATAGGGCCGCTATTTTGCACTCCGCATGCAGGCTGGCCTGCTGACAGGGCAACACCCTACGATTTTCATCCTCCGGAGCATTCAATGAAGCATCCTGAAGGTCCCCGAAGGCTGCAGAGGGCTTAAACCTGCCCTATGAGCAAACCGGAAGTTTGTTCCTGAACTTCTGGTTTGCCCGTAGGGTTTTTGCACTCTGGAGGCTTCAGGGAAGCCTCCTGAAGCCTCTGGAGGGCCTCTGCAGGGTGGGGGCAGTGGAGGCTGTTTCTGGAGCCTGGGGAGGGCGAAAAAAGCATGCAAAAAATGGGGGGGTCACGCCTGTCATGCGCGCATGTACACTGGGGGAGTCGCGTATTGCATTATGGGTGTGGCATGCCCGCACACGATCCCCCTGCGTTCTCCCCGCTTATGACACTCGAGCCAAAAAAGGTTCGCCATCACTGGCCTAGACCATTTCAATCAATCAATCAATCAATCAATCAGAATCGAGCTTCAAGGGACCTTGGAGGTCTTCTAGTCCAACCCCCTGTTTCAGACAAATCTCTTCCAATCTCTTCTTTAAAACCTCCCGTGATGGAGCACCCACAACTTCAGCAGATAAGCCATTCCACTGATTAATTGTCAGGACCTCCCTTAATTAAAGAGTCAGGGAGCTTTCTCAATGACCAGTTGGTCCTTCCCCTCTATCCTAGGCAGGTGATGTAGGGTTGGAAACCCACCCAAGCATTGCTAGATGTTCTTCTCTGAAGATTTTCTAGGATCTCCCTGGGTTTACTCAACAAAGACACGCAACTGATCCATCCATCCATCCATCAAGAGGGACTCTGGGGACAGAGATGCCCGCTCACCTGTACAAAAGATCTACCTACAACTGTTGTACTTTGGGGACCATTTATGTCCCACTTGAAGCAGCTGCTAACCTGTGTAGGCAGACTTACTCAGTGCTTTATGATTCACCCCACCCACCGGTTGCCAATTCAATGCCGGAGGTTAAGGGATCAACGTTGAGATTGTCTGCGGATGGAAAGATGGGAGGAGTAAACATTGTAAGCAAAGAGCTGAAAGAATGACCGGGATGATGGATATGGAATACCTGGAGTTCTGTTCCTTTCAACTTTTTCAAAAGAAAATCTTCCTTTTGTCCTTCCTTCCTTCCTTCTCTCCCTCCCTTTTCCTTCTTTCCTTCCCCTCTTTTTCCTTCCCCCTTTCTCCTCCCTCGCTCCCATCCATGATCCAACCATTCATCCATTGAGCTTCCTTCTTCCTTCCTTCCTTTTTCCTTCCCTCTTTCCCCCTTCCTTCCCTTTCCCCTCCCTTCCTTCTTCCTTCCTCCCTCCCTCCTTTTCCCCCTTCCAATTTCTTTCATCCCTTCCTCATTTTTCTACCTTTCATCTTTCCGTCCTTGCATCCATCCCTCTATTCATCCTCTCCCCCTCCCTTCTCCCTCCCTCCCTTTCCCCTTCCCATCTCTTTCCTCCCTTCCTTATTTTTATTCCTTCCTTCCTCCCATCCATCCTCTCTCCCCCTTCCCCCTCTTCTTCTTTCCCTTTCCTTCTCTCCCCTTCCCTTCTCTCCTTCCCCCTTCCTTCCTTTCTCCTTTCCTCCCTTCCTTCTTCTTTGTCCCTCCCCCTCTCCCTTTTCCCCTTCCCATCTTTCCTCTCTTCCTCATTTTCCTTCCTTCCATCCTTCCATCCATCCATCCATCTTCTCTCCCCCCTTCCCCTCTCCCTCCCTCCCCTCCTTTGTCTTCTTTTCCCTTCTCTCCTTCCCCCTTCTTTCCCTTCTCCTTTCCTTCCTTCCTTCTTCTTTCTCCCTCCCCTTCTCCTTTTTCCCCTTCCCATCTTTCCTCTCTTTTTCATTTTCCTTCCTTCCATTCACCCTCTCCCCTCCCTTTTCCCTCCCTCCCCTTCCCCTTCTCTTCCCTTGTTTCCTGCAAGGCTCGGAGGGCTGTGGGCAATATATCCTAACATTCAGGATTCAGGAAACCCCTCGGCCTGCTTCAAATCCATATCGGTTTGTAAGCCAAACCCACCTCGGTTGGAGTTTGGAAGTCAAAATCTGGAGCTGTCAAAAAAATGCGGGAGAAGAAAGGAAGGTAAGCAGGCACGTTTATGTAGAATAAATAATGCAAGGCTATCCGAAGTGGGGATGCTGAACCCGTCCCTGGCAGAGCTCGCTTTTGGAATAATAAGGCCCCGGAGATCAGTGAGAAATCAATAGACTCAATCAGCCGGGATCTAGCTGCCTACCAGGAAGACGGGATGAGGAAATGGAGGAACGCTGTGAGGTGAGGAGGGGAAAGTTAAGAGACCAAACTAAATAAATATCCTGAGGTGAACTTAAAAGACACAGCTAAATAAAGACTCTGAGCCATGGCGGATTGAAGGTGAAGTTTCAGGGTTGCTGGATAAATTGGGAAATGCTACTGCAGGTGAAAAATGCTCCTTCCTTCCTCCCTCTTCTTCTCTTTCCTTCCTTCCCATTTCTTTTTCCTTTTTTACTTCTTCCCTCCCTCCCTCCTTTCCTCTATTCCTCCCTCCCTTTCTTCCCACCTGCCTGGTCCCCTCCTCTTCTTTTTCATCCCTTCCTCTCTCCTTCTCTCTTTCCCTTCCTCCCTCCTTTCTTCTCTCTCCATCTCTCTATTCCTCCCTCCCTTTTTTCCTGCCTGCTCCTCTCTTCTCTTTCATCCCTTCCACCCTCCCTCCCTCCTCTTCTCTTTCCTCCCTTCCCCTCCCTTCCTTTTTACTCCCTCCCTCCCTCCTTTCCTCCATTCCTCCCTCCCTTTCTTCCCACCTGCCGGCTGCTCCTCCTCTTCTTTTTATCCTTTCTTCTCCCCTTCCGTCTCTCCCTCCTTTCTTCTCTCTCCATCACTCTATTCCTCCCTCCCTCTCTTCCTGCTTGCCTGCTCCCCACCTCTTTCATCCTTTCCTCTCTCCTTTCCTCCCCCCTCCCTCCCTCTCTCTCTTTCTGCCTTCCCCCTCCTCTTCTCTTTCATCCCCCTCTCCCTCCCTTCCCTAGAAGAAGAAGATGTATCACTATCTTCTTACAAACACAAAAAACACAATTGGGGTCACTTTCTTGCCACCCCGTATCTCCATCTTATTTGGCAACAACGCTACTCCTTCCGTCTTCTCAACTTCCCTTCTCTGCCTTCTTCTTTCCTCCTCGCCTTCCTCTTTTCTTCTTTCGCTCTCTTTCCCCCACTCCTCCTCTCTTCTCCTCTTTCTTACCCTCTCTCTTCTACTTTCCTTCCATTACTTCCTCTACTTTGCCCTTTCTTCCTTTCCCTCTCTTTCCCCCACTCCTCCTCCCTTCTCCTCCTTCTTACCCTCTCTCTTCTACTTTCCTTCCATTACTTCCTCTACTTTGTCCTTTCTTCCTTTCCCTCCTCATCCTCCCTCCCTTCCATTGTTGCCATTCATGTGAAGGTTTCAAAGAGGAAGGGGTGGGTCTTAATATTTATGGGGTTCCCTGGTGAGAAAATGCTCACAGGAACCTAATCTACAGTCGGCCGGCTGAAGAAATCCATTTTTGATAAAGTATTTTAGACTCCAACGTCTTTCAGGATGGATGTTGGGCTGCATTTCCTTCTGAGTAGACTCCAGTCTACTATTGGACTCCAGTCTTAGCTATGGGCTCCTGTCAGCATCTTTTTTAAAAAAGTTTTTTTTTTAAATTTTTAAACAAAGACAAACAAAAACATAAACATATACAACCTTCTGCCATTTCACATAGCGTTTCATTTGGTTACAAAATTTTGTGCGTCCTTTCCATGGTCACCACTTATAATTACATATCAAATCACAAATTGTTCAATAGATAAACATAAGGACCTTATTGTTATAGATCCATTCTTCTATTATAATTATTATTCCTTAATTTTAAATGGAATATTCTAAATATTGAATTCATGCATACAACATCATTCCATTACATCATTCTGTTTAACAATGCTAAACCCTTATAGTATTGCATACATAATTCTATTATTCTTAACATATAAAAAAAACCTCCAATGTTTTCCATTACCATGATTTTTTATCTAACCATTGATAAAACAAATCTCAAACCTTATAAAGTTGTTCATCTTCTTGTTCTCTAATTTCAAATGTCAATTATTTTTTGAATAATTTCCTCCTGCGTTGGTATTGTCTCATTTTTTCCAATTTTTTGCAAATACAATTCTAGCTGCTGTTAAAACATTTACAATCAAATATTTCAAATCTTTGTTGTATATTTCTGGTGTAATTCCCAATAAAAAAGTCTCTGGTTTAAAGTCTATGCGGGTTTTTTTTTTTTGTCATTTTCTCCAACCAGGTGTGGATCTTAGTCCAATATCTCTTAGCTTCTACGCAAGTCCACCACATATGATAATTTGAACCCGGTATCTGATGACATTTCCAACACTTTTCTGATTTGTTCCTGAACATTCTTGCAATTCTCGTCGGGGGTAAATGCCACCTATAAAACATCTTATACAAATTTTCTTTATATGCTGTTGACATTGTCATTTTGTAGTTTTGAGACCACAGTTTCTGCCACTTCTCTAGTTCAGTCCCATGCCCAAAATTTCCCCCCAGGCTATCATAGATCCTTTAACCTGTTCTTCTAATTTAACCTCTAGCAAGTGCCTATAGTGTTTTTGAATTACCTTTTCATCAGTACCCATCAAAAGATACTGCCAGCATCTTAAATTCTGGAAATTGACAGCTAAAGTCATTTCACAAATGGACGGCTTGTGCAATTTATCCGCCAACATAATTCAGGGGAGAAAAAAAAACAGTATTAATCCATATTTTCTCATTTTAATGGCCTCTAAATGGGGGGGGGGGAGAGGTAAATGTTTTCTGAGTTGGTTATCCAGTAATTGGCAATAAAAATCTAAGCTTGTAAGTACACAGGGACTTATAAATTATTGCAATTATAAGGCTTTTTTTTCCTATAAATTTTTGAGATAGGATTTTTATATTCCGCTTGTAATGTAGTGTGTAAACACCCCAGGAGGGGCATAGTCATGATTCCCACCCACCCCTGACTCATTACAATGCATTTTTAAATAATCCTATGTCCTGACATCCCATTGATTCCAATCACAAAAAGCAAACTTTCTCCTGCTTCGCCCATCGACGCCAATGAGATTAGATTTCTGTCGGGCTGGAAGGATTTCAAGCAATGCTAAGAATCCTACTGGTTCACGGCTGGTTAGAAAAGAACATCTCCCCCCCCCCCTCCACCTTTCCTTCTTATTCTTCCTCTCCTCATAATTCTAATTGTTTTTTTTTCCCTTCTTTGGATATTGCCTCGTTGTGATGAGACACGATTTGACAGCTTTGTGATTTCCCCGATCCTATTTTGTGAGCAAACAAACTGGAAGGAAATCAATAGCAATAAGAATAATAAAAAAAACCAGGAGTCACCTATAATGCATTTATAGAAGGGAAAAACGATGAGTTAAATAACTTGGTAATCTTTGTTAAAGAGATGCAGTAGTTGGGATAATGTCTGCTTCTTTTCTTGAGGAAATAAACTAAGATCACGTTATTTCCTCGGTGGCCGAACTTCTGACCTTTCTGATCGACAAGCTCAGTGTCTTAGCCACTGAGCTTGTCGATCAGAAAGGTCAGAAGTTCGGCGGTTTGAATCCCTAGTGCTGCATAATGGAGTGAGCTCCCTTGACTTGCACCAGCTTCTGCCAACCTAGCAGTTCGAAAGCACGTAAAAAAATGCAAGTAGAAAAATAGGGACCACCTTTGGTGGGAAGGTAATGGTGTTCCGTGCACCTTCAGCATTGAGTCATGCTGGCCACATGACCACGGAGACGTCTTTGGACAGCGCTGGTTCTTCGGCTTTGAAACGGAGATGAACACCGCCCCCTAGAGTCAGGAATGACTAGCACATATGTGTGAGGGGAACCTTTACCTTTATATTATTCCTACAGCCAAGGAGCCAGGACATGAAATCCAACTCTGGTTGGCTTACTAGCCTGTTGGACTATCCTATTGATCTCAATTGGCCTATTGACTTCCTCTTTGACTTCAGATAGCTGCGCTTTCTCAGACAGCAGTCCAGCCAAATGATCTGACTTCAGAATAGTTGACTTGAGATAGGAATTTGGCCAGGAGTGGTTAGATTTTAACACCTCTGGAGAGAAATCATGGAATCAGACTCTCAGAACCATAGAATGATGGGATCACGGAATCATGGAATCATAGAATCAGAATCATGGAATTACAGAATCACAGATTAGCAATAGCACTTAAACTTAAATACTGCTTCACAGTGCTTTACAGCCCTCTCTAAGTGGTTTACAGAGTCAGCCTCTTGCCTACAACAATCTGGCTCCTCAATTTAATGATCTCAGAAGGATGGGAGGCTGAGTCAACCTTGAGCCAGACAGGATTGAACTCCTAGAAGTGGGCAGCGTTTGCGTGCAATACTGCATTCTAATCAGTGCAAAGGAAGGAAGAGGAATAGCGATAGCACTTAGACTTATATACCGCTTCACAGTACTTCACAGCCCTCTCTAAGCAGTTTACAGAGTCAGCCTCTTGTCCCCCAACAATCTGGGTCCTCGTTTTACCCACCTTGGAAGGACGGAAAGCTGAGTCAACCTTGAGCCTGGCGAGATCTGAACTGCCAAATTGCAGGCAGCCGGGGATCAGCAGAAGTAGCCAGCAGTTTGTAGGAGACAAGTAGCTTGTTTAATTAGCGTGAAGATTTGTTCGTGACTCTCGGAGACTCCTTGCCAAGTATTTCCTTGCACAAAGTTTGGAAGCTACCGGCCTGGCAGCTCTCCAAGCCTGATAAGGTCTGTGGTTGTATATTCAGCTTTGTTTGTTGGGACTTTGCTGGATGTGAACGAGAAGAATTCACAGTAGCTTCATAAAAAGGGTTTTTTTTGGTCAGGACAAGGAGTCTGCTTCGTGATTTTGGGAAGCCTCAGTCAGAACAGATGGCTACCACCAGATTGTAGATCAGTGCCCAGTTGGCCTGGAGCGGGCCAAGGTGCTGTGGGCCAGTCCTTTGCTGTTTCCAGGGCAGCTCCGCGGGCCAGGTATAACTGGCCCGCGGGCCACGAATTTGACTCCCCTGTTGTAGAGCCTCAGCGTCTTTCAGGGTGTTGCCTCATTACTTTACTTTACTTTACTTTATTTTAAACTTTTAGACCGCCCCCTCTCCCAAAAGGGACTCGGGGCGGTGTACAGTCAGATTAAAACACATAAATACATAGGAATAAATACAAACATAGTTAAATACTAAATACTTAAAAGAGGAGGCTGTAAAAAACTGTACCTAAAGTAAAGCAATTGAAACGATGTTTAAAAATAACCCCTAAAAATACCCAATTAAAAATATCTGCCAGGAGGTAAAATAAGACTATGAATGGGCCAAGCCGGCTAAACGGAACAGGTGAGTCTTCAGTTTTTGTCGGAAGGAGCGGAAGTCGGTGGTGGTTCTGATATCGGGGGGGAGGTCATTCCATAGGGTTGGGCCCATCACAGAGAAGGCTCTACTCCTACTCATTGTTCTCCAGACTTCTCCTGGGTACATTCTACCCATGTTGACCTGTTCCTGAGCTTGCAAAAGTGTCAGTGGCCTCATTTCCTCCTGTTCTGATTTGATTGCACGTCCTATGAGCCCTTTCAGGCTGCAGAACTGCGGGAAAGTGGGGCATACGTATAACCAACGCGTAATGAAATAATATTGATTCCAGCACACTCTATTCAAATCTCTTTTACTCCCCAGAATGAGAGGGGAATAAACAAAATTGGTTAAACAATGAACCTGCCAGCCTTTTCAGCTGACGCTTCTAAACGGTCGTCAGCAATCGCATGTTGCAAGTTTTTTTTTTGGACGTGCGGTGATATATTTATGAAGGGAGAGCGGTTAGAGTTTGTAAGTTTCTCCCCCCCCCCCTTCCTTTGTGCCTATTTTCTTCTGCCTTTGTTCTGTCGTTGTGAAACTTTGAAAAATAAATTGCAACAGAAAGCAGAAAGAAAAAAAAGAACAATGAAAGCAAGGAAGTATAGAGACACGGTGTACCACATGCACGCCACGAGAAGAAGCCGTTGGGGTGGATTTTGCTTATTTGAAATACATTTAATTCCAGGGGAATTTCTTCTCTCTCTGGAGAGCTATTAGCTTTCATGTAAACAAAAGGGGAGAAAAATTCCATTCAGCATCAGTTAAGTGAACATTCCAGAGTGACATAGCCAAAACATAAACAGCTACTGGTCTCTGCTTCAGATTCTTGAAATAAGAACATAGAACAGAATAGGAATAGGGTTGGAAGGGACCTTGAAGGTCTTCCAGTCCAACCCCCTGCTCAAGTAGGAGATCTTAAACCATTCCAGGCAATTGGCTATCCAAGTTCTTCTTAAAAACCCCAGTGATAGATCGAGAGAGGTTCTAATACCACTCTATAAAGCCTTAGTAAGACCACACTTAGAGTACTGCATCCAATTATGGTCACCACACTATAAAAAAAAGATGTTGAAACTCTAGAAAAAGTTCAGAGAAGAGCAACCAAGATGATGAGAGGACTGGAGGCTAAAACATACAATGAACGGTTGCAGGAACTGGGCATGGCTGGTCTAGTGAAGAGAAGGACCAGGGGAGACAGGATAGCAGCCTTCCAATATTTGAAGGGCTGCCACAGAGAGGAAGGTGGTCAAGCTATTCTCCAAAGCACCTGAAGGCCAGACAAGTAATAATGGATGGAAACTGAACAAGGAGAGATTCAACCTAGCAATAAGGAGGAATTTCCCGACAGTGAAAACAATCAACTGATGGAACAGAAGTTGTCTTCAGAAGTTGTGGGAGCTTCATCACTGGAAGCTTTCAAGAAGAGATTGGACTACCATCTGTCAGAAATGATGTAAGGTCTCCTGCTTGGGCAGGAGGAGGTTGGACTAGATGACCTACAAGATCCCTTCCAACTCTGTCAACTCTGTATTGTGGTTACCAGAACTGGATGGAATAAAGTTCTACCAATAAAAGCAGGAATAAGTGTGGGGTTAGAACTAAAGCATGAAAGTCTTAGAAAGACTGGTTCCAGTAGGTATCTTCCATGCTTGCTCATTCTTAGAAATTTAGATTATACTGGTTGTTTTGTCTGGCAATGAGGAACAAAACTTAACAGGATGAAAACAGTCAATTGAAGAATCCAAACAAAAAAAGCAATCAGATTAACAGATTAACAGAGTTGGAAGGGACCTTGTAGGTCATCTGTTCCACACACACACCCCTCAAGCAGGAGACCCTACACCATTTCTGACCGAGGGCAGTCCAGTCTCTTCTTGAAAGTCTCAAGTGATGAAGCTCCCACAACTTCTGAAGGCAACTTGTGTTCCATTGGTTGACTGTTCTCACTGTCAGGAAATTCCTCCTTATTTCCAGGTTGAATCTCTCCTTGGTCAGTTTCCATCCGTTATTCCTTGTGTGACCTTCTGGTGCCTTGGAAAATAGCCTGACCCCCTTATCTCTGTGGCAGCCCCTCAAATATTGGAAGACTGCTATCCTGTCTCCCCTGGTCCTTCTCTTCACCAGACTAGCCATGCCCAGTTCCTGCAAACGTTCATTGTATGTTTTAGCCTCCAGTCCCCTCATCATCCTGGTTGCTCTTCTCTGCACTCTTTCTAGAGTCTCTACATCTTTTGTATAGTGTGGTGACTAAACCAGAGGCTGGTTAGTTGATTTCTCCCGGAAGACCTTTGGATGGAAATGATGCAGATGTTCTCTGCAGGATTGGTTGGCTCCTGGCCTTGCTTGCCAATCCATAGCTCTGAAAAACCTTTGCTTTCCAAAGCAACAGCATCTTGGCATGCTTGATGGCTCCTCTGAGCATCAACAAAGCTCTCCTGGTGGGATCTATGGTTGAGCTGTATCAAATCTCGCTGACTTTCCCTGGCAAATAAAAAACTTTCCAAGTGGGAAATGGCTCTTCTAATCACAACATGACACAGTTAATCTCATTCCTGGCTAAATTATTCACCTTTGGCTGTATTTTAATGTTTAAAGAGTTGAGCTGCTTTTTAATCCTAAATAGACTCCTGTAAATCCATTTAAGAGTCTAATGAAATGAAAATCGAGTTTGCACATTGATTTTTCCCTAGGTTTTTTTTTTCCTCCCAGTGGCAGAAATGAAGCAATTTAGTCTTTCTTCTGCTCAAAGTTGGCACTCCTGGTGCCAGTGCTAATTAAATTCTAATGTGTTCAGCGCAGAGAAATGACACTGCTCCACAGCAACACAACTCATATAAATTACACTCAGAGGTGAGACCTGGTAGCTGCATACGAATCTATAACCTTCCGCTCTAATTCTAAGACAGCTTATGCAAAGACAACGACTTGGGTGAGCTGGTGGAAGGGTGAGGTCCACAACTAGCTCTTCGTTGTGCTTCTTCCACAGCATAATTAATAGCGGTAGCACTTAGACTTATATACCGCTTCACAGTCCTTTCCAGCCCTCTCTAAGCGGTTTATAGAGTCAGCCTCTTGTCGCCAACAATCTGGGTCCTCATTTTACCCACCTCGGAAGGATGGAAGGCTGAATCAACCTTGAGCCTGTCAGGGTCGAACTCCAGGCTGTGGGCAGAGTTAGCCTGCAATACTGCATTCTAACCCCTGCTCTACGATGGATGGATGGATGGATGGATAGATGGAAGGAAGGAAGGAAGGAAGGAAGGAAGGAAGGAAGGAAGGAAGGAAGAGCAATAGTAATAGCACTTATATACTGCTTCACAACGCTTTACAGCCATCTCTAAGCGGTTTACAGAGTCAGCCTCTTGCCCCCAACAATCTGGGTCCTCATTTTACCCACCTTGGAAGGATGGAAGGATGAGTCAACCTTGAGCTTGTTATAATCGAACTATTGTCAGTCAACAGAATTAGTCTGCAATACTGCATTCTAACCACTGCATGCAACCAGGAAGGAAGGAAGGAAGGAAGGAAGGAAGGAAGGAAGGAAGGAAGGAAGGAAGGAAGGAAGGGGAAAAGGTAGAACACTAGCATTAGCCCTTAGGCTTATATACTGCTTCAGAGTGCTTTCCAGCCCTCTCTGAGCGGTTTACAGAGTCAGCCTCTTGCCCCCAACCATCTGGGTCCTCATTTTAGTGACCTCAGAAGGATAAAAGGCTGAGTCAACTTTGAGCCAGTCAGGATTGAACTTCTGGCAGTGGGCAGAGTTTGCCTGCAGTTCTATATTCTAACCACTGTACATCATTGGAGGGAGGGAGGATGGAAGGGGAAAAGGATTAACAATATCACTTAGACTTGTATACCACTTCACAGGGCTGACTTAGACTTATATACCACTTCACAGTGCTTTCCAGCCCTCTCTAAGCAGTTTACAGGGTCAGCCTCTTGCCCCCAACCATCTGGGCCCTCATTTTGCCCACTTCAGAAGGAGGGAAGGCTGAATCAACCTTGAGTCTGCTGAGATTTGAACTGCCGAACTGCAGCCAGCGGTCAGTTGAAGTAGCCTGCAGTACCCCTCTCTAACCACTGTGCCACCTTGGCTCAATTAACTTGTCAGTTTGTAAGTTAGTCGGATCATCTGATTTAAGGTTGCCCCCAAACACATATGTAGTCCCATCATTTGAACCCAAGTCTTCTTCCAAATTAGAAAAGCAACCTGGAATGAAGGAGAAACTTCCTAACAGTGTGGACAATTAATCAGTGGAACAAGTGGCCTCAACGACCCTCTAAAAGGAGGCAAGTGAACAGCTGTCTGCAAGGAGTATCAATCCTTCAATTCCCCACTATCCGGTTAGAGCTGAAGAAGCTTCTTGGATGAGAAGTGAAACGTCTTCAAAAGAAAAAGCAAGAAAGTCCAGCTGCCTCCTGAAAAAGCGCTTTGGGGTTCTTGCTCCTGATTTCTTGCACCTGACAGAAGAAAAAGGAGATATTTTGCCACTTCCCTTCAGAACTGAGATCTCTTCCTCAAGCATCTCGGTTCTACAAATTAAATATAATAATAATTATGGAGCAACGGCTTTTTGTATTCTCTCCTTACCCAAGGAGAGGCAAACATTTAATCTCAGCCCTAGAATGGAGAATGGATCAATCGGGATTCCAGAGAATAAAGTAGGTGTGTGAATTCTTTGAATTCAGGTGGAATACGTTGAGTCCCCTGTGCTGGGGATACATCAGCCTTAACAATCCTAAATGCAGGCACATCGGTAATTAAAACTCTCAAAGTGATGGATGGGGAGCAGCAAGTCTGATTGGATGGCAGGATGTTTCTTATTACTTTTGGATGGCTCCAGATTGCTTTTAGAAATGGAGGGAAGGGGGGGAGAAGAAGAGCAGGAGAGGGGAGAGAAAAGAAAAGAAGGGGAGAGGAAGAGAGGAAAGGGAAAAGGAAAAGGAAAAAATGGAAAAGGAAAAGGAAAAAATGGAAAAGGAAAAGGAAAAAATGGAAAAGGAAAAGGAAAAGGAAAAGGAAAGGAAAGGAAAACAGAAAGAAAAGAGGAAAAGGGAAGAGAGAGAGGGAGGGAGGGAGGAGAGATAAGAAGGAGAGGAAGGAAGGAAGCAGAGGTGGTATTCAGCAGGTTCTGACCAGTTCTGGAGAACCGATAGCAGAAATTTTGAGTAGTTCAGAGAACCACTAAATACCACCTTTGGCTGGCCCCACCCCCATCTAGTCTTTGCCTCCCGAGTCTCAGCTGGTCAGGAGGGAATGGGGATTTTGCAGTATCCTTCCCATGGAGTGGGGAGGGAATGGATATTTTGCAGTATCCTTCCCTAGGAGTGGGGTGGGAATGGAGATTTTACAGTATCCTTCCCCTGCCACTCCCACCAAGCCATGCCCACAGAACTGGTAGTAAATAAAAACGGAATCCCACCACTGGAAGGAAGGGAGGGAGGTAAGGAGGAAGGAGATAAAGAATGAGGAGAGGGAGGAAAGAAGGAGAGATAGGAAGGTAAGGTGAGGGAGGGAAGGAGGAAGAGAGGGAAGAGCTAGAGAAAGGGGAGAGAGGAAGGAAAAGGAGAGATATGAAGGAGAGGATGGAAGGGAGGGAGGATGGGAGGAGAGAGAATGGGGAGAGAGGAAGGAAAGAAGGTGAGATAGGCAGGAGAGGATGGAAGGGAGGGAGGGAGGAAGAAGAGAGAGAATGAGGAGTGAGGGAGGAAGGGAGGAGAGAAAGGAAGGAAGGAAAAAAGGAAGGAAGGAGAGAAAGATGAGGGAAGAGAAGAGAAAGGAAGGGAAGGATGAGGAAGGCAAGAGTTAACTGTGATCACCATCCCTCAGTAAGCCACATTTTATCGTTGGACACATTTCTTTTCTGAAAGCAAAGCAGACAGGAGCACATTTTATGTTATTTTGCACTGGGCCAGGATTGTACGTCCCAGGTATATGTGTGGAATGAGTAACTCAGAACTTGTTTTGAAAGTCTAGGCTTTCCGAGACCCTCCCTGAAGAGTTCAGATTCCGTTCCCCCTCATTACATACGAGAAAAGCTTACCAATGTCCCTGCTTGGCATTCCCAGTCATCCTTCTGCTGCGGCATGTGGCATCGACTGTGGGACCCTTCCTGGCTACCAATCAGGATAGCGCTAAATCACGGCACAGGAGCTGCTAAACGGGGCGGCTGTAAAGCTTACCATCCACGCTCTGTAATGGCGTGGCAGTGGCCAGCCTTGGAAAACACGGTCCGTAGTAGCCATATTCCATCCCAGCCTTCGATTTTGGCCGGTGGGCCACATTGTGGTGGGAAACCTGGAGGTCCGTCAGCCAAAGCCAGCTACAAACTGGTGGTTGAAGAAAACAGAAATTGACCTGTGGGAAAAGGTGCTGCGGATCAGGGGCTGATCTCAGAAATACGTTTCTCAGAGTTCCAAGTAATAGTCCCAAAGCAAACAAAACTCTGATCCTTGTAGATTCCTCAAGGAATAGTTTTATTTGATACCGTGTTTCCCCGAAAATAAGACAGGGTCTTATTTTCTTTTGACCCCCCAAAATAAGCGTTTGGCCTTATTTTTGGGGAGGTCTTATTATTTTTGAGGTGAAGGAGGCGGCGAGCGTGGTCACTTCATGGCTGCAGCTGTGTTGCAATATTTTTGGGGAGGTCTTATTTTCAGGGGAGGTCTTATTTTGGGGAAAACAGGGTACTAGTTGAATACTCATGCTTCATGATGATATTATGTGATCGGGATATGTGATATATATATATATATATATATATATATATATATATATATATATATATATATATATATATGTGTGTGTGTGTGTGTGTGTGTGTGTGTGTGTGTGTGTGTGTGTGTGTGTGTGTTGTAATTGTACTGATAAATAAATAAAGGGAGACTAGTATAGATCTATTTATATCTTAGGCAGGAGTTTTAGCCACTAAGCCACGGGCTCTCTTCCTTATCAGTTGAGCCAGGGAAATAAGTATGTATTTGTGTTACAACCCCTGGTATGACTAAATATGGGAGGAAGGTCACTACTCCCTCTTTCTGTCCTTCGGCTTATCACAGAAGACCATGCAGGCAGAAAACCATATTTTTATTTTTAATGTTGCCTTTTTATATTTGTGTTGTAATTGTACTGATAAATAAATAAAGGGATAAGGAAGAGAGCCCGTGGCTTAGTGGCTAAAACTCCTGCCTAAGATATATACAGCCCAGGTTCGAATCCCAGTAAGGGTATGGCTAGCTGATGAGAGCTAATTAGCTCGAAATAGATCTATACTAGTCTCCCTTTATTTATTTATTTATCAGTACAATTACAACACAAATATAAAAAGGCAACATTAAAAATAAAAATATGGTTTTCTGCCTGCATGGTCTTCTGTGATAAGCCGAAGGACAGAAAGAGAGAGTAGTGACCTTCCTCCCATATTTAGTCATACCAGGGGTTGTAACACAAATACATACATATATATATATATATATATATGTATGTATGTATGTATGTATGTATGTATGTATGTATATATATATATATATATATATATATATATATATATATATACTATGTGAGATCTCTCTCTCTCTCTCTCTCTCTCTCTCTCTCTCTGTGTGTGTGTGTGTGTGTGTGTGTGTGTGTGTGTCTGTCAGTCTCTGTCTATCTATCTATCTATCTATCTATCTATCTATCTATCTATCTATCATCTATCTATCTAAAGTGTTATGTCAAAGCACTTGGTATGTGCTTATCTGATATGTGCTTTTCTGCCTGGAAGGCTCCTAGGGTGGAGCTGAAAGGCAAAAGGGAAGCAGTATGCTCCCTCCCATATTTGGGCATACCAAGTGCTTTGACATAACACTTAATCATTTCCTTGACTCAGCTGATAAGGGAGGAGAGCTTGTGGCTTAGAGGTTAAGATAACTGCCTAATATGTAAAAACAGCCCAGGTTCGAATCCCAGTAAGGGTATGGCTAGCTGATGAGAGCTAAATAGCTTGAAATAGATCTATACTAGTCTCCCTTTATTTATATATTATATAATTATATTATACTAATTATATATTGTACATAATTAATTTCATGTGTTTCGTGATAAATGGACATGTGTGAGCTCAATTCAAAATCTGCTTTTGACTGTATAGAGTTAACATGCAAATCAGAGAGGTTTACCCTAATGTTTGACATGCAGCCTTCAACTTCGAATTACATGTATAAATACTTCATGCTGAGAAGCATTCTCAGCAAACTTGCTAGAAAGAAGTGAAAACAATATCAGAGCGGTAATGGGTTCCAGACCCCGGAGCAGCCAGTATGCTGTACAAGGGGCTGGGAATCCTAGACGGTTGTGCATGCCACCGCCCTGTGACACCCAGCTGCCCAGCGGAGGTTGTGCAGGCGCCTCACGCTGTGCGCGCATGTGCAATGGGCCGGTCGCGGTACTAAACACCCATAGAATGCTCGCTGGCGGCTGTGCCAAATGACCATCATACTGGAACGGTGGTCACTTCTCCCGGCTACTCCTGGTATGGCTGTACTGGGCCGTACTTCCCGGAACTCACCATTGTATCAGAGGAATGGAAAGTAGTATCTATGTTGGATATTTTTCTTCTTTTTCTTTTTTTTTTTTTTTTTGATAAATTGTCATCAGGAATAGTAAACATTCAATAGTCTCCATCACAGCCATTCATTTCCAGCAGGAAGGAAAAAAATCCTCTATTATCCAGCTACTGATTTAAATTTCCATTTCATATCTTAAGAGCATCTTGATTCCTGCAGAAGAAAGACCAGATGTTCAATTAAACCATTGAGAACTATAATGGTTTATCAACCGACAGGAAGAGTGAGATTAGCAATGTGTGGAAATTCTGATCCAATCTATTAAAACTTTCAAAAGTCTTTGTAAAGTGGACGGACCCCCCAACTCAAAAAAATAATAACAATAATTGAACTATGCATAGAGAGAAAAAGACAAGCCAACATGTTTTTGAATTGTGTTTCTGGTTACAGTAGGAAAACCCTCCAGTAAAAAAATTTTCCGTGTGTTGTTTGTGCAATAACAATATTTGTCTGGGCGATGGATAGGATGGAAAGGAAAAATAAACCACAAACAAAAAGTCCCCATTTTGTTATTAAAATCTAATGAAACAAGATTAGCAAAGCAACACGTGAAATGACTGAAGTATTCCAAGCTAGAGATCTATTGACTATCAACTCTAACAATTTTCCTACGCTTAATTGTAATATTGAGCTGTAATTAAACATTACATTTTATTGTCTGCTTTATTGTGTTTTATTGCTATTAACCTGTACTTTTGACCGTGGTTTATTGTTATCGTCGCACTAGTGATAGCTGTGGTTTTATATGCCAGTCAGAGCTGGTTGACTAAATCAATTAATAAATTCATCAATCAATGAATTAATCAATCAATACTAGAACCTAAAGAGGAAGCTAAAATAGGCACCAGTTAACTGTGCTGTAATTCTCAGATTTTGGTAGAAAGTCTAACCCAGTTAATTCCAGGTAGATCCCATTCAGAATCCAAATTGTCTCGTCATTGAGGCACTAGGAGACAGTGAGTTCTAGTTCTGCCTTAGGCATGAAAGCTGTCTGGATGACGTTGGTCCAATCACCAGGAGACTGTGAGTTCTAGTCCCGCCTTAGCCAAGAAAGGCAGGATGAGTGACTTTGGACCAATCACCAGGAGACTGTGAGTTCTAGTCCCGCCTTAGCCAAGAAAGGCATGCTGGATGACTTTGGTCCAATCACCAGGAGACTGTGAGTTCTAGTCCCGCCTTAGACATGAAAGGCATGCTGGATGATGTTGGTCCAATCACCAGGAGACTGTGAGTTCTAGTCCCACCTTAGCCAAGAAAGGCAGGATGAGTGACTTTGGTCCAATCACCAGGAGACTGTGAATTCTAGTCCCACCTTAGCCAAGAAAGGCATGCTGGATGACTTTGGTCCAATCACCAGGAGACTGTGAATTCTAGTCCCACCTTAAACATGAAAGGCAGGATGAGTGACTTTGGTCCAATCACCAGGAGACTGTGAGTTCTAGTCCCACCTTAGACATGAAAGGCATCCTGGATGACTTTGGTCCAATCACCAGGAGACTGTGAGTTCTAGTCCCACCTTAGCCAAGAAAGGCATGCTGGATGACTTTGGTCCAATCACCAGGAGACTGTGAATTCTAGTCCTGCCTTAGGCATGAAAGCCAGCTAAGTGACTTTGGGCCAATCATCAGGATACCGTGAGTTCTATTCCCGCCTTAGGCATGAAAGCCACCTGGGTGACTTTGGGCCAATCACCAGGAGACTGTGAGTTCTAGTCCCGCCTTAGCCAAGAAAGGCATGCTGGATGACTTTGGTCCAATCACCAGGAGACTGTGAGTTCTAGTCCCGCCTTAGACATGAAAGGCATGCTGGATGATGTTGGTCCAATCACCAGGAGACTGTGAGTTCTAGTCCCACCTTAGCCAAGAAAGGCAGGATGAGTGACTTTGGTCCAATCACCAGGAGACTGTGAATTCTAGTCCCACCTTAGCCAAGAAAGGCATGCTGGATGACTTTGGTCCAATCACCAGGAGACTGTGAATTCTAGTCCCACCTTAAACATGAAAGGCAGGATGAGTGACTTTGGTCCAATCACCAGGAGACTGTGAGTTCTAGTCCCACCTTAGACATGAAAGGCATCCTGGATGACTTTGGTCCAATCACCAGGAGACTGTGAGTTCTAGTCCCACCTTAGCCAAGAAAGGCATGCTGGATGACTTTGGTCCAATCACCAGGAGACTGTGAATTCTAGTCCTGCCTTAGGCATGAAAGCCAGCTAAGTGACTTTGGGCCAATCATCAGGATACCGTGAGTTCTATTCCCGCCTTAGGCATGAAAGCCACCTGGGTGACTTTGGGCCAATCACCAGGAGACTGTGAGTTCTAGTCCCACCTTAGCCAAGAAAGGCATGCTGGATGACTTTGGTCCAATCACCAGGAGACTGTGAATTCTAGTCCCACCTTAGCCAAGAAAGGCATGCTGGATGACTTTGGTCCAATCACCAGGAGACTGTGAATTCTAGTCCCACCTTAAACATGAAAGGCAGGATGAGTGACTTTGGTCCAATCACCAGGAGACTGTGAGTTCTAGTCCCACCTTAGACATGAAAGGCATCCTGGATGACTTTGGTCCAATCACCAGGAGACTGTGAGTTCTAGTCCCACCTTAGCCAAGAAAGGCATGCTGGATGACTTTGGTCCAATCACCAGGAGACTGTGAATTCTAGTCCTGCCTTAGGCATGAAAGCCAGCTAAGTGACTTTGGGCCAATCATCAGGATACCGTGAGTTCTATTCCCGCCTTAGGCATGAAAGCCACCTGGGTGACTTTGGGCCAATCACCAGGAGACTGTGAGTTCTAGTCCCGCCTTAGACATGAGAGCTAGTTGAGTGACTTTGGGCCAATCACCAGGAGGCCGTGAATTCTAGAACCGCCTTAGTTATGAAAGCCAGCTACGTGACTTTGGCCCAGTCCCTCTCGCTCAACCCAACCCACCTCCCAGGACTGTTGTAGGAAAAATAGGAGGAATGTGTTGGGTATGTGTAAAATAATAATGGCGGGATATAAATAAACACATTCTAAAGAGGGGAAGCACTTAGGAGAAGGCTGGAGTAGTTTCACACATATAAATTCACGGGGCTGTCAGACTTCATTAGGCCTGTATTTTGCCCCTACAGTAATTTGTCCTGATTGTTAAAACTGCTCATGTTGTCTGTTAGCTCCACTGGCAATTAATTACTTCCCTCCTTATTATTGGACCGTGGTAGACGCCTGCTGCTCAAAGCAAGGAAGTTACCAGGGGTGCAACAAGCAGTTTGCAAAATCTGGAAGAAAATCTGTTACTTGTTTTTTAACTCTTTGCGGAGAACGCGCCGCTGGGAGGAAGCCAGGAATAGAGAGTTCCCATTTGCTTCTTCAGAAGACATCCCTGACTTGGGACGGTCATGCTTTCTTTTATAATTCTAATTATTCCTTCCGCCCCACCTGCTCTCTCTTTTTCGGAAACTTTGATCAAAATGATATCGCACAGGAGGGGGGAAAGGTGGGGGAGGGGGGAATCACCAGAAAGGCTAACGTTCCCATTGCTTCGTGGAGGCAGAAGGTGGCTGTGATGAATAATGATGAAGGCTGTCAATCCAAAAAACAGGAGCTGGAGATTAAGCATCAGCTGGAACAAGAAGGTTGACTTGTGGGCTACCAAGCTGAGCATGGCTGGAAATCTGGGTGCAAATCTCCATCTTTTACTTAGAGTAGTAGTTTACTTAGAGGTCCTCCCCTTCCCTCCTCCCCTAGTTGTTCACTTAGAAATCCTCCCCTTTCCTCCTCCCCTTTTCTCCTTCTCCCTCTTCTTTCTCCTTCTCCCCCTCCTCCCCCTTTCTTCTCTTTCTCCTCCTTCTGCTTCTCCTCCTTTTTCTCTTCCTTCTCCCTCTCCCTTCTCTTTCTTTCTCCCCCTCATCCATTTTTCTTCAGCTTCTCCTTCTGCTTCTTCTCCTCTCCTTCTCTTTCATTTTCTCTTTCTTCTCTCTCTTCTTTCCTCTCCTTCTGCTTCTCCTCCTCCTCCTCTTTCTCCTCCTTCTTCTCCCTCTTCCTTCTCCTTCTCCCTTCTTTCTCCTCCTTCTGCTTCTCCTCCTCCTCCTCCTCTTTCTCCTCCTCCTCCTCCTCCTCCTTCTCCTCTTTACTCTGCAAATCCCAAGCCCTCCTAACACTGATGATGATTCCTAGTTGGGTAATGAAACATCGGAAAGAAAACAACCAAGATCAGAGAGCATCAAAGACCTCACAATACTACTATTACTACTACCACTACTACTATTATTTCTTCTCCTCCCCCCTCCTCCTCCTCCTTCTCCTCTTTCTCCTCCTTCTCCTTCTCTTTCTCCTCTTCTCCTCCCCTTCCCACCTTTTCTTTTAAGCAGAAGAACCCTAACCTCATTTAGAGTTAATATCAAGGAATGAAAAAAATCAACCCCCTCGGAGGCCTGAATTCACCTCTCTAACTCGCCCGACTTTTCGAAAGCTCTATTTGGCCGTTCCGACTTTATTGGAGGTTCTGTTTTTTATTGCCGTAATAAGGTTCTACTCCTTGTCATCTCTTTTCTGACTCTCCCTTCTGGCTGGGAAATTAGAGTGTAAGTAGACAGACTTGTAGTGCCTTTTCAAATCAGCTCCCTTGATTTGAAAGGTAGGGGAGAGAAATTTGTGTTGAATTTCAAAGAGGCGGCTATCCCCTGGATTTTTATCAAGCAGGCGATAAAGAAATGCCAATGTTTTCTTTCTTCCCCGTAAAAAAAAGAAGGCAATTTGGAAAATTGTTTCTGTCTTGTCGGCAAGGATTTGGAGGGGGCAGAGTGGCGACAAGCTGATTTTTGCATTGCAGCCACAATGGACAGCCTAGAGAAGCGGGGGGAGGGGGAACAAAAGATTGAAAAGAATATACAAAAAGATAAATAGGATCTGGAATGACAAGGGCAGTGGAATTAAAAAATGCTCATCTTTAATTAATCGCATGCATTTTGCATAAGGAGATTATGGTTCGCAAACAGAGTCAAACCGCAACACAATTACTGGAACATAATCAGGAATATTGTTTGTTTTCTTGATAACAATTTCATGCTATGTTGCATTAAAAACAAAAATCCAAAGAACTCCTTATTGGGCAGAAGGTTTGTATCATCATTATTATTATTATGTGGTTAATCTTTGGTGAGATTCACAGCCTTTGGGGCTGGTTGGTAGCTCAACAGCTTGAGTCCTAACCAAGGACTTAGGAACTGTTAAGGTAACATCGGAAGACATTAGTTGTTCCAAGTAGGATGATTTTTTGTAGAGTCAGAATGTTCAAGTCAGGTAAATTTAGAATTTCCAAATAGCCAGGTAGCCCTTTAAATATTGCTCCAAGGGCTCCAATTACAATTGGGACAACGCATGGTTTCTTTTTCCACAATCGCTCAACCTCAATTTGCAAGTCCCGGTATTTTGTGATTTTTTTTCTTGCTGTTTATCTTCAATTCGTGCATCACCAGGTATTGCAATGTCAATGAACCAAACTTTTTTTCTTTTCAATTATTGTTATGTCAGGTGTGTTGTAGGCCAAGTGCCTGTCAGTCTGGATTCTGAAGACCCACAAGAACTTGACTTTCTCATTCTCTGAAACCTTCTCAACCTGATGGTCCCAGTGGTTTTTGCTGTACTCAAATCCAAACTTTTGGCACAATTTCCAGTGAATAATCTGGAAATAATAGTAATAATAATAATATCAACTTTTATTCATTAAACATGAATGACAACAAAGCAAAAACAACAATTATTATTATATACTTTATTTATTAAACATGAAACTCAGTCAACTGATCATTCAAAAATACGTCACAAATACTATTGACTGGTGCTAATGGTTGATATGGGTTGCTGCCAGCGTCCTAGGAATCAACCAAGGACCTTCTTAAAATATAAGATGTTCCGAGTAGCGCAGTTTTTTGCAGTTCCGCTGGTGTTATTGCAGGAAGCTGCAATTTGTGGATGTATCTTGTAAAATTCTTGGACCTGGTGCCAAGTGCCCCGATGACAATGGGTATCACTCTTACATGCTTCGTCCATAGCCGTGTAGTTTCGATGGCCAGGTCGCGATATTTCATGATTTTTTCCATTTCTTTTTCTTCGACTCTGGCATCTCCAGGAACAGCGATATTAATAAACTGTACACTTAGGCCCTCTACAACTGTGATATCTGGCATGTTGTGCTCCAAATGACAATCCGTTTGTATTCGAAAGTCCCACAAGATCTTCACCTTCCCATTTTCCATAAGTTTTTCCTATTATTATTATTATTATTATTATTATTATTATTATTATTATTATTATTATTATTATTATTATTATTATTATTATTATTATGGGCCAAAGTGTACAGTTTATTGATATCGTTGTCCCTGGAGATGGCAGAGTGGATTGGGCCCAAAAGAGTGGTTTTAAGAGAAGCTGGCTTCAAGGATTAAATGTTCAGAGCTGTTTGTCCCAGTAAGATCTTCCTTTATGTCTCTTACTAAGTGCATTATCATGCCCCTTGGAGCCTGAATCTGTGGGGGAAGACGAGATGAGACAGGAGCTGACAGAGATCAAGGGGGCAGCTCCATTGGCTTTGGAGGAAACTGGGGAAGGACAGGCTCTTCAGGATCAGAAAGGCTTGCAGGCAGGGAGGAGCAGGAGAGACCGAGCTCAGGCAAAGAGCAACGACCACCCCCTCCTGATCCTAGAGCACGGAGAGAGGAGAGAAGGCGAGAACAACGCAGACTAAGTCAGCTACGAGGGAGGAGATGGCCCTGTTCCTCTTCACAATGCACACCTGGGGACGGAGATGTAAGGAAATGCTGGTGGGGGAGGTATTGGTCGGGAACAAGTGTTGAATCTGTGGAGCTTTGTGTGCTCTTGCCAACATCTGGAGATTGCTGTGCTTTGTCTTGTGGGGCTTCCCCAGTTTGCCTACTTCGCTCAACTTCTTGCTCTGGTTCCTCTTTTGCTGACCCTGCTTACTGGACTGCTGGCCCTGGTTACTGCTTTGCAAACCTTGCTTACTGGACTACTCGCAGCCAGAGGCTGTTGAAGGTGCATGGGAGAGCTTTGCTCTGGGACTTGTAGTAAAAATGGGGACCAGGGGTGTATTCCCTCCCTTTCCCGACCAGTTCGCAAATGTGAGTCCGCCTGCACACACACTGCACTCACAAGTGCTGCGTCCACGCATGTACTCAGCCTTCCACGCATGTGCTTCGGCTTTAAAAATGGCCTAAATAGAATGCCGTAGAGTCGGGGCAGGTGGATGGGGCCACCCGTGATTTCCGCTACCGATTTGGGCAAATCGGCAGTACCCCCTCTGATGGGGACATTTGGGGGCAAAGTTGGAGCAATTAAAGGAGAGTTAGACCTGTTCTCTGGCTGCATTGCTTCTGTGCCACACCCTGGCTCATGATGTGTAGGTTGGATCAAGTCCCACACAAGGTGGTGAGGATGGTACAATTTAAAAATAAAAACTAAGAAAAACTTAATTCCTCTAAAAATGGAGAAATCCTTCCTAAAAATAAGGAAGCTCTCTCTCCTAATCCTGGTTTATTCTTTATCCAACCTCTAATCCCATGTTTTTCTCTTTGCCTTTGGCTTTGGATTGGCTGCTTAATTCTTCCTCGTGGTTTCTTTTCACTTCTCCTTTGATTCTGATGATTTATGCAGTTTTGGCTGAAGCAGAATTCCTGTGCGAGGTTACGCTTGGTAACCAGCTGCCATCGGCTTCAAAAATAATATATTTTGGGGGTTGAATTTGTGGTGCTTTCTGTGCTTGCTTGCTGCAAGGCTTCCAACACTGAGTTGCCATGATTCTCATCTGTTGGCACCGTTTCTGTGTTCTGAATGCATATTTGCTCCTCTCGAACTTAAATATCACTAAAGGTGCCCGACCCATCCGTTATGTTTCAGCTGGAAAATGTAAAAATGGCAGTTTGGAATGGAGAGGATGTTTATCTCTGCTGAGTCTGCTTAATGAGCTGGCTGAAGGGCTCTTCCAGTAGATGAGGCTCACAACAACCTAGAAGTAACACACACAAAAATGGAATTGCATTATGCAAATCTCTCTATTCCAGCCAACAGTCAGTGCCAGGGCAATGGAACATAATTACATTGGTTGGGATTACTCTTAAAACTGGACAAATTCCTCAGCAGCTGTGCAATCCCAAGGACGTGAATGCCGCATGATCAATGCTCCTTTGATCTTCGACCAAAGTAGAGTCAGAATAGTGTAGTGCCTGGATTTTCTTACCATGCGATGGATCCACCCACCCAGTGCTATAGTTTCCTTCCTGAGAAGGATACATTTTGGACAATAGAACGTGTTTTGTCCTCCTTTTCATTGTAAAAAAGTTGGTCACCTTATACATTATTCAAGTTGTTAGCTTATGATAGGATGGTAGCAATGGTGAAATTCAAATTTTTTTTACAACCGGTTCTGTGGGCTTGGCTTGGTGGACATGGTGTGGTTTGGTGGGTGTGACTTGGTGGGCATGGCTTGGTGGGCATGGCAGGATAAACATACTGCAAAATCTCCCTTCCGTACCGATCAGCTGAGACTCGGGAGGCAGAGAATAGATGGGGGGCGTGGCCAGCCAGAGGTGACATTTGCTGGTTCTCGAAACTACTCAAAATTTCCATTACTGGTTCTCCAGAACCTGTCAGAACCTGCTAGATTTCACCCCTGGATGGTAGGCAGGGAATCAACATGAATAAGTCACACACCCAAATACAGCTTGGCTGCCCATGATGTAATTTGCTGCTTACTTATAAGTCCACACAATTCAGCAAGGCATTTTCAAGAGAATGCGAGATCTTCATGTACTGGCCTGTCAAAGAGAATCTTAAATATTGTAATTTTGCAGCTTAGCACAAAGATGCACCATAGCAACCGTCTTCCATCCAATCTTAGCAGCACCAAGGAGAACCTAGAAATAAGGAGGAACTTTCTGACAGTGAGAACAATCAACCAGTGGAACAGAAGTTGCCTTTGGAAGTTGGGGGAGCTTCATCCCTGGAGGCTTTCAAGAAGAGACTGGGCTGCCATCTGTCAGAAATGGTGTAGGATCTCCTGCTTGGGCGGCGGGTTGGACTAGATGACCTACAAGGTCCCTTCCAACTCTGTTAATCTGAATCAATCTAAGATGATCAAAGGCCTGGAGACTAAAACATACAATGAACGATTGCAGGAACAGGTCATGGCTAGTCTAGAGAAGAGAAGGACCAGGGGAGACAGGAGAGCAGTCTTCCAATATTTGAGGAGCTGCTCCAGAGAGGAGGGGGTCAAGCTATTTTCCAAGGCATCTGAAGGACAGACAAGGAATAATGGATGGAAACTGATCAAGGAGAGATTCAACCTCGAAATAAGGAGGAATTTCCTGACAGTGAGAACAATCAACCCATGGAACAGAAGTTCCCTTCAGAAGTTCTGGGAGCTTCATCCCTGGAGGCTTTCAAGAAGAGACTGGACTGCCATCTGTCAGAAATGGTGTAGGATCTCCTGCTTGGGCGGTGGGTTGGACTAGATGACCTACAAGGTCCCTTCCAACTCTGTTAATCTGAATCTATCTAAGATGATCAAAGGTCTCTGGAGAGACTAAAACATACGATGAACGGTTGCAGGAACTGGTCATGGCTAGTCTAGTGAAGAGAAGGATTAGGGGAGACAGGAGAGCAGTCTTCCAATATTTGAGGAGCTGCCCCAGAGAGGAGGGGGTCAAGCTATTTTCCAAGGCATCTGAAGGACAGACAAGGAATAATGGATGGAAACTGATCAAGGAGAGATTCAACCTCGAAATAAGGAGGAATTTCCTGACAGTGAGAACAATCAACCCATGGAACAGAAGTTGCCTTCGGAAGTTGTGGGAGCTTCATCACTGGAGGCTTTCAAGAAGAGACTGGACTGTTATTTGTCAGATTCATTCCAACTGTTAATCTGTTAATCTGAATGCAATTTAAGTGGCCCACCCATGCTTTCCAGCTCTTGAAAGCATCTTCATCTGCCTTCTTACAATGACAGGCCAAGAGCTTACCAAGTATTACTTTACTTTTACTTTTACTTTTATTTAGACTTTTATACCGCCCCCTCTCCCCAAAGGGACTCGGGGCGGTGTACAGTCAGATAAAACACATCAATAGATAGAAAATACAAACATAAATACAAACATAAAAGAGGAGGCAATAAGAAACTGTACAAAAAAGCAAAGCAGTTAAAAACAATATTTAAATAACCCTAAAAATACCCAATTAAAATATCTGCCAGGGGGTAGAATAAACTATGAATGGGCCAGGCCGGCTAAACGGAACAGGTGAGTCTTCAGTTTTTGTCGGAGCGGTGTTACGTGGGAGTACCTAGTACTCCCCATAATAGCCCGCGCGGCTGCGTTCTGGACTAGCTGCAGTCTTCGAGCGCGTCCCAAGGGAAGCCCCATGTAGAGGGCATTGCAGTAGTCCAGCCGAGACGTCACCGAGACGTATCTGGATATAAAGATGAAGATGGACCTTCTTTACCTGTTATAGTGCAAATTGAATTTGCGGTGAACATGTGGGTCTCTTTAACCTTTTCATGAATGAAACAAGCTCTACTTAAGAGCCTCCCTCAAGCGTAGTAGGAAGATCTTCCTACTAGGCTCGAGGAAGGTTCTTCTTGATGTCATTCCTTCCTGCTGGGATAGTCCAGCTCTTCCTTCCTTCCTCAATTTACCATGCAGATTAATCTCTTGTTATCTCTTGTTTTATTCCTTCTTTCTCACTAAAGCTAGGGAATTGCCTGCGAGGCTGGAGGGAAGGGTCAAGAAAGGACCAAGCTTGGAATCGTTTTGCTGCTGTAAACAGCATAAGCTTGAGCTCTTCCAGAATCCATGAAGTCTTATCTGGTTTATTTATTTATTTTATTTATTTACCATATTTTTCAGAGTATAAGGCGCACCAAGGTTTTGAAGAGGCAATTTTTTAAAAAAAAGAGTTTTTGCACTCTTCAGACCTCCCCAAAACGGCCCGTTTTTCGCAAAAACAGGCCCATTTTTTGTCCAAAAAAGGGCATGCATAACCTTTAGGAGGCTGGTAGAGTGCTCCTGGTGGCTGGGGGGGGGGGCAAAAACAAGCAAAAAAACGGTCTATTTTTCGCTCGTTTTTGCTGTCTCCAGTCCCCAGGAACATTCTGGAAGCCTCCTAAAGGCTGTGCACGGCCATTTTTGCAAAGGGGGAGGGGTTTCAGGAATGCTGTATTCAGTGTATAAGATGCACCCAGATTTTCACCCTCTTTTTTGAGGGAGAAAGGTCCGTCTTATACCCCGAAAAATACGGTAGTTATTTTGTCAAACATGTACGAGATAACAGGTATACGTATAAACATAAACACAGGAAATAGGTCCGAATAAATGGGGACAATAGGATAGGGACAATAGGCACACTGGTGAGCTTATGCACACCCCTTACAGACCTCTTAGGAATGGGGTGAGGTCAACAATAGACAGTTTAAGGTTCAAGTTATGGGGGTTTGAGGATGTAAGAACGGAGTCAGGTAGAGCATTCCAGGCATTGACCACTCTGTTGCTGAAGTCGTATTTTCTGCAATCGAGTTTGGAGCGGTTTACCTTGAGTTTGTATCTACTGTGTGCTTGTGTTATCAGGTTTCCTAAAGATGCCCTAATTATTGCAGCTGAAGCTGAAGTAGTCATTGACAGGTATGACGTTGTAGCAGATAATTTTGTGTACTACGGTTAGGTTAGACCATAGGTGGCGTAGTTCTAGGTAGTCCAAGCCTAAAATTTTGAGCCTGGTAACACAAGGTATTCTGTTGCAAGTGGAGGAGTGGAGTACTCTTCTCGTAAAATACCTCTGGACATGCTCAATTGTGTTAATGTCCGATATACAGTGCGGATTCCAGACAGACAAGCTGTATTCAAGGATTGGTCTAGCAAAGGTTTTGTATCCCTTAGTTTGCAGTACAATATTACCGGAAAAGAAGCTTTGCAAGATTAGGCGATCTCCATTGCACTTAATAACAAAGATCATGATCTATGCATTGCACTTGATAACTTAGCTATTCACTCGATAAGTTGCAATTCAATTCTTTAACGAATGAGACTCTGGTTTTGAACGGAGTCGGGTAGAGTATATCAGGCATTAACCACTCTGTTGCTGAAGTCGTATTTTCTGCAATCAAGTTTGGAGCGGTTTACCTTGAGTTTGTATCTATTGTTTTCCCGTGTATTATTGCGGTTGAAGCTGAAGTAGTCGCTGAGAAGTAGGACGTTGTAGAAGACAATTCTGTGTACTACGCTTAGGTCAGACTTTAGTCGGCGTAGTTCCAGATTGTCCAAGCCCAAAATTTCAAGCCTGGTGGTGTAAGGGCTTCTACTGTGAGCAGAGGAGTGGAGAACTCTTCTCGTGAAATACCTCTGGACTCGCTCGACTGTATTAATGCCCGATATACAGTATTGTTCCCAGGGGAAGACAAGCAGTTTGGTGAGAGTCTTGTAACATACGGGGAGGACTGTAAAGTTTCAGCCTGAGACTATTCATTAGGGGTTTTGGTTGCTTGCTCCTGATAGTCTATGGCAGGGGTGTCCAAACTTGGTAACTTTAAGACTTGTGGACTTCAACTCCCAGAATTCCCCAGCCAGCATGGCTGGCTGGGGAATTCTGGGAGTTGAAGTCCACAAGTCTTAAAGTTACCAAGTTTGGACACCCCTGGTCTATGGACCAACATGAAACTTAGAAATATCTGCAGGAACATTCAGTGCTGGATTTGGCCAGTGTGAAGACTTAGCATTCTAAGGGCGATCCAAAATCACAAAAGTTTGGCAAAGATAACTTCCATATCCCTCCAAATGAACCTGCACATTCCAAGCACTGCATCCACCAGGGATTCTAATTCTATTAACTCCCTCAAAGCAACCTCCTTCTGGGGCGTTTGAGGACATCAAAATGTAGCTGCTGCAGAAATAGAAGTCTCAGCTTTTTAGCAGATTTTCACAGCTGTCAATCAAAGAGGAGGACCAATGAGGAAAATGCTGAAAGCTGTTGATGCGTTATTATGGACCAACCCAGGCATGGTATATCTGAACATTTCTGGGGACAGAGGTAAAACTTTCAGATGAGGTCGCCATGGGAATGACAAAGGCTGAATTTGGAGATGAGATTCAGGAAAAAGAGCAATTCTCATTGTTTTTCTGGTTTTGCAACTTTCATTCACCATCATAGAAGTAGGAAGCTTTACATCTGTGGCCATCTGGAGAATCTCTCGTGTTTCAGCACTTTAGGTCTTAGGATCTTAGGTCTTAAGTATCTTAAGCTTCTTGGATGGACGGATGGATGAATAGATGAGAGAAAGAGAGAGAGATGCAAGATAACATAGATACGTTAGATGATGGATGGATGGATGGATGGATGGATGGATGGATGAATAGATGAGAGAGAGAGATGCAAGATAACATAGATACGTTAGATGATGGATGGATGGATGGATGGATGGATGTGAGAGGGAGGGAGAGGGAGAATGCAAAAGAGATGTTAGATGGTAGATGGATGGATGGATGGATGGATGGATGAGAGAGAGATGCAAGATAACATAGATAAGTTAGATGATGGAAGGAGGGAAGGAAGGAAGGATGGATGGATAGACAGATGGAAGGAAGGAAGGATGGATGGATGGATGGATGGATGGAAGGATGGAAGGATGGAAGGATGGAAGGATGGAAGGATGGAAGGATGGATGGATGGATGGGAGAGAAGTGCAAGATAACATAGATAAGTTAGATGATGGAAGGATGGAAGGAAGGAAGGAAGGAAGGATGGAAGGAAGGAGGGATGGAAGGATGGAAAGATGGAAGGATGGAAGGATGGAAGGATCGATGGATGGATGGAAGGATGACATCCCTATAGAATGCTCACATCCCTATAGAATGCTATTAATGCTCCATGGTGGCGCCATGATTAGAGTGTAGTACTGCAAGCTACTTCTGCTGCCTGCCGGCTGCCTATAATTTGGCAGTTCAAATCTCACCAGACTCAAGGTTGACTCAGCCTTCCATCCTTCCGAGGTGGGTAAAATGAGGACCCACATTTTGGGGGGGCAATAGGCTGACACTGTAAAATCACTTAGAGAGGGCTGCAAAGTAGTATATACATCTAATTGCTATTGCTATTAAGGAAGCTTAGATCGTTGGAGAAGAGCAGAAGGAGATGACAGCCACAGCAATTGTCCACATTTCCAGTCCCTTGTTCCCAAAGGGCCTTCAGATCCAGACGTAGCGCCTACTGATTAGGAGCTTTCTATGCCAGTTGACTGGCTCATAATGAACTGTCCCCGTTTTCATGTTAGTACCAAAGAAGCATGAAAGGATCTTTAAAGTCATTGCTGAGCTGCCCAGGCTTCAATCTGGAAGAGAAATAAGCATTTGCAGACTTTCATTAACAAGATGGTTTAACTTCCCTGCTCCCAATACAAACTCTAGGTGCAGCCAGACAGATGGATTCCTTTCATATCAAAATACGATCTGTTTTTAGTATAATTCTTTACATTCAATTCTTTCATTTAATTCTTTCATTCATCTCTCTCTCTCTCTCTCTCGCTGAATTCTTCCCTTGAAACCGCAGTCCATCTGTCCTAGCCATGCATGTGTGAACCCAGACCTACAACAGTATAGTTTATGCCCCCCCTCTCCCGCGCTCTGCAGTTCTTTTGCAGAAATTCTCTTTTTTTTGTGTGGTAATGAGAAAACAACGACTTTGAATAACAGGATAATTATAGAGAAGGGTTTGCAGAAGCAGTGCCAACAGCTTCAACAACGCTTGTTTGAGTGTTAGGAAGAGTTGTGTAATTATGGGAAAAGAGGAATCAGCAAATTGTACTGCCTAATGAACTAAATTAAGTCCCTGGTGGTCACGCAGGGCCCTCTGCTTTCTGTATTGACCCGTCTCTGTTCCGCAAGCAATGACATTGGACCGCTGACGCATGCAAGACCTTGTGGATGATGTGCCACGGCTGGTGCAGTGGTTAGAGCGCAATACTGCAGGCTGCTTCTGCTGATCTCTGGCTGCCAGAAGTTTGGCAGATCGAATCTCACCAGGCTCAAGATTGACTCTCCTTCCATCCTTCTGAGGTCAGTAAAATGTGGACCCAGATTGTTGGGGGCAAGATGCTCACTCTGTAAACTGCTTAGACACGGCTGGAAAACACTGTGAAGCAGTATATAAGTCTAAGTGCTATTGCTATTGTTCTTCCTTTTCTCCTTCCTTCCTTCCTTCCTTCCTTCCTTCCTTCCTTCCTTCCTTCCTTCCTTCCTTCCTTCCTTCTGTCCTCCCTCCCTCCCTCCCTTCCATAACTCTGCCCAATGCCAGCAGTTTGATCCTTACCGACTCAAGGTTGACTCAACCTTCCATCCTTCTGTGGTGGGTAAAATGAGAACCCAGATTCTTGGGGGCGAGAGGCTGAATCTGTAAACCACTCAGAGAGGACTGTAAAGCACTGTGAAGCGGTATATAAGTCTAAGTGCTATTGCTATTGTTCTTCTTTTTCTCCTTCCTTCCTTCCTTCTTTCCACCCACCCACCCATGATGCCATAGTGGTTAGAATGCAGTATTGTAGGGTGACTCTTTTTTCCAAAGCACCCGAAGACCGGACAAGGAATAATGGATGGAAACTATACAATACAATAGTAGAGTTGGAAGGGACCTTGGAGGTCTTCTAGTCCAACCCCCTGCCTAGGCAGGAAACCCTACACCACTTCAGACAAATGGATATCCAACATCTTCTTAAAGACTTCCAGAGTTGGGGCATTCACAACTTCTGGAGGCAACTTCTGTTCCACTGATTAATTGTTCTCACTGTCAGGAAATTTCTCCTCAGTTCTAAGTTGCTTCTCTCCTTGGTTAGTTTCCACCCATTGCTTCTTGTTCTACCCTTGGGTGCCTTGGAGAACAGCTTGACTCCCTCTTCTTTGTGGCAACCCCTGAGATATTGGAACACTGCTATCATGTCTCCGCTAGTCCTTCTTTCTCTTAAGCTAAACATACCCAGTTCCTGCAACCGTTCTTCATATGTTTTAGTCTCCAGTCCCCTAATCATCTTTGTTGCTCTTCTCTGCACTCTTTCTAGAGTCTCCACATCTTTTTTACATCGTGGTGACCAGAACTGAATGCAGTATTCCAGGTTGTAGAGAGTGTGGTGGTACAGCAGTTCCCACGTCACCTGGAGGAAAATGATTATCTAGACCCGCGCCAGTCCGGCTTCCGACCCGGGCACAGCACGGAGACGGCCTTGGTCGCATTGGTGGATGATCTCTGGAGGGCCAGAGATAGGGGTTGTTCCTCTATCCTGGTCCTATTAGATCTCTCGGCGGCGTTCGATACCATCGACCATGGTATCCTGTTGCACCGGCTAGAGGGGCTGGGAGTCAGGGGCACCGTTTTACGGTGGTTTGGCTCCTACCTCTCTGATCGGACGCAACGTGTGTTGGCAGGGGAGCAGAGTTCGACCCGGAGGCCACTCACATGTGGAGTGCCACAGGGATCGGTGCTCTCGCCTCTCCTGTTCAACACATATATGAAACCGCTGGGCGAGATCATCCGTGGTTTTGGGGTGGGATATCATCTGTATGCTGATGATACTCAGCTATACATTTCCACCCCGAACCACCCCAATGAGGCCGTCGAAATGATGTCCCGGTGTCTGGAGGCCGTACGGGTCTGGATGGATGGCAACCGACTAAAACTCAACCCTTCCAAGACGGAGTGGCTGTGGCTTCCGGCCTCCCGGTTCAACCAGGTGCTTCCATCTCTGGCCATCGGGGGCGTCCAACTAGCCCCCATGGAACAGGTGCGCAATTTGGGCGTCCTCCTGGATGCCCGGCTGTCCATGGATGATCATGTAACAGCCGTGGCAAGGGGGGCGTTCCATCAGGTTCGCCTGATGCGCCAATTGCGCCCCTTATTGGACCGGGACGCCCTTCGCACAGTCACCCATGCACTAGTGACGTCTCGCCTGGATTACTGCAATGCTCTCTACATGGGGCTTCCCTTGAGATGCACTCGGAGACTACAGTTGGTCCAGAATGCGGCCGCGCGGGTGATTATGGGGAGGACTAGATACTCCCCTGTAACACCTCTCCTGCGCGAGCTGCACTGGCTTCCTGTGGTCTACCGAGTGCGTTTCAAGGTTTTGATTATGATCTTTAAAGCGCTTCATGGCACAGGGCCTAGTTATATGCAGGATCGCATCCTGCCCCACACATCCCTATGACCAATTCGCTCACACAGAGAGGGACTTCTCCGGGTGCCGTCCGCCAAACAGTGCCGGGGGGCGACACCCAGGAGCAGAGCCTTCTCTGTGATGGGCCCAGCCCTGTGGAATGACCTCCCCCGTGACATCAGGATTACTTCCGATCTCCGCTCCTTCCGTGTACAGCTGAAGACCCACCTCTTTCAATTATCTGGCCTGGCTCAATCGTAATTTCTCTTATTCCTCCTAACTGTTTTTTAAATTGTCTTTAAATATTAATTCTTAATTGCATATTGGGTTTTTACAATTGGGGTATTTTAATGCTGATTTTTAACTGTCTAAATGATGAAATTTGTTACCTCCTCCGTGTATGTGTGTTTTGTATTTATGTACGTTTATGTGCTGTTATATATCTTCTATGTTTTATGCTCCATTGTACGCTGCCCCGAGTCCTACTTGGAAAGGGAGCGGCTAATAAATCCAAATTATTATTATTATTATTATTAAGTGTGGCCTTACCAAGGCATTATAAACTGACCAAGGAGAGATTCAACCTGGAAATAAGGAGGAATTTCCTGACCGTGAGAACAATCAACTGATGGAACAGAAGTTGCCTTCAGAAGTTGTGGGAGCTTCATCACTGGAGACTTTCAAGAAGAGACTGAACTGCCATCTGCCAGAAATTGTGTAGGGTCTCCTGCTTGGGTGGGGGTTGGACTAGATGACCTACATGGTCCCTTCCAACTCTGTTAATCTGTTAATAAGTTAAAAACAGGGGTTTCCAACCACTGATCTGGCACTGGTCAGCAGCCTGCCAGGAACTGGGCCACGCAAGCAAGCAAAGCGGGATACAAACAGCACATGAAACCATTCCCCCTGGTTCATGGAAAAACCTCTCTCCACGGAACTGGTCCATTGCACCCAAAAGGTTGAGGAAGCTGCTGGTTTAACTGATCTGGGAAGCCAATTGGAGATTCAGATGGAGTTGAACTGTGAGTGAATTTCTCAATGGAACCTTAGCGCAGTTGTCAAGGGCTTCCATCTGAAGAGATGCTTGTAGCAGCTTTAAGTGAAGAAGACATCCAAGTATTTTAATTAGACAGGCAAGCGAATCAGGGGAAAGCCATCATAGTCCATATATAAAGGAGAATAGAGAATTTTGGTGCTCAGATATGACTCTAAGACCCTTCATGCTAATCTTCCCTGACAATCTACCACTCAGCTGCTACATTCTTGAAGAGAGATGTCAAATCTGATCTTCTCTTAATGATGGGACTTTATTTTTTAATCCGAATTTTGCCTAGTAACCTTTTCAGGACAAGACATCTTTCCAATGGAGATGTCTACTTAAGAGAGATCTATCCAACTATCTGGCTTATATAAGGTCATCCTTTGACCGCTTGTTCAGTAAAAGAAGATTTCGTGAAAGGTGAATGGAGAATTGGCTTTTCTTGGTCATGAAAGAAGACAAAAAACAATGGATGGAAACTAACCAAGGAAAGAAGCAACCTAGAACTAAGGAGAAATTTCTAACGGTGAGCATAATCCACCAATGGAACAACTTGTGGGTGGTCCATCGATGGAGGCTTTCAACAAGCAAATGAAATACAATTGAATGGGAAATAATATAAGGTGAGCGCTATCGATTGATAACTGCTACTAGAAAGAACAGGAAGCTCCTGTTTGCATTGCACTGTGTAAATGTGTTGTACGTCTAAGTTTTGTGTGTGTGTATTTTAAATGTTTGTTAATAAAATATTTAAAATTTTTAAAAAAAGAAAAGCATTCAAGGTGGGCTGGACATAGATCTCTTGCAGACATTGCAGCGACTCATGACTAATGACATGTTTGACCTCTCCCTCGGGCTCAGTCTGGTCATCTCCTACCCAGGCTCTATTATAGTCATAAGTTGAGGAATACGTGTTGCGGGTTTCATTTGAGGAAATGTATGTATTAATGAGGGATGCGGTGACTCAGTGGCTAAGACACTGAGCTTATCAATCAGAAAGGTTGGCAGTTCGGCAGGTCGAATCCCTAGCGTTGCATAACGGGGTGAGCTCCCGTGACTTGCCCCAGCTTCTGTCAACCTAGCAGTTCGAAAGCACGTAAAAATGCAAGTAGAAAAATAGGAACCACCTTTGGTGGGAAGGGAACAGTGTTCCGTGCGCCTTTGGTGTTTAGTCATGCCGGCCACATGACCACGGAGACGTCTTCGGACAGCGCTGGCTCTTCGGCTTTGAAACGGAGATGAGCACCGCCCCCTAGAGTCAGGAATGACTAGCACATATGTGCGAGGGGAACCTTTGTCTTTATGTATGAATGCCTTTTTAGGGAGGAAATGCATTTAAAAATAGATATTTCAGGAAACACATGGATGTCAGTTGCGGTGTGGGCGTCGAGGGGAACAAACACAAAAGGTAGAAATAGGTTCACCTTATCTTTTCAAGGCAGGTAAGTAAGAAGGCGTGTTTGGCAGGCAAGCTGCCTCATTTCACCTTAAAATAAACCCAGATGCAGAACTGATCGGAGGCCACATTATTTCAGAATTTAACAAGCCCATAGCAGCAGAACCTGGAATTAATCTAGTGAATTTTGTGAGGCTGGCCTTACTCAAGAGTTTCTTCTGCTTCTTTGCAAATAATTGGGTTGGTTCTTGGCCTGTGTATGTATGGGGGGGGGATTCTCCCAGCTGCAGCGTTATGATAAGCTATTGGGGAGGTAAGATAAATCAGGCCTGTCCTTCCCCTTATCATTAGGAAATAATAACCGGTCTGGAGGGAGATTCCTCAACCCATCTTTGCCATTCGTTAAGATGAGTTTGTTGCGTTGAACAATGCTTTTCATCTGGAGACCATCTGATTTGGTGGCATTACCACAAGGATTTGTCTTTTTCCGGGAAAGTATTTAGGTTTGCCTTCAAGACCTATGGGAGCCCTTGTTGAGTTATCCATGGCCACGGTTGACTGACTGGAAAGAGATGAGGAAGAAGAAGGAGGACGATGGATATTGACCAGATGGTTCCTCCAAAGCTTGATGCTGAAGATTCCATTGGACTGAATAACCTTTGTACATTGACCTGTCAAGTTCTCAAATTGATTCGATGGGTGGAACATGTAGCCTTCCAATGAATTCAAAGATCTAAGAGCATTTAGTAGAGGTGTAGTTAGGAGCTGGATGAATTGACCTAGAAGATCCCATCAATGGTCCTCTCAACATTTAAGGTCCTGATTTATATAAGCTGGTATCATAAAAGGTCACCATTCTGACTGGCGACTCACCGGTGTGTTATGGAACAGACAAATGCCAACCCATCTTAAATCTAAGATTTACAAGACAACCATCTGCTGTGTCGCACTGTATGGCGCTGAATGTTAGGAAGCAACAACAGGGACTGAAAGCTCTCTCCACGCCATGGAAATCCGAAGGCTCCGTTGGCTATCAGGCATCTCCCTTCTTGACCACATCACAAATGACACCATTTGACAACATTTTGGTGTGGCACCAATTATAGAGAAGAAGAGAAGG